>NC_024328.1:607500-615533 GCF_000523025.1 Cynoglossus semilaevis | reverse complement strand
AACCTTTTCCAGTTCTTTTTAAATGGAAAAACTCTGTAGTCTGTTGTTGACACAGTGATATGCATCACCCAGTTTAAGCCGAGTGGCCATTTAGTTAATGAGCCCCAATGGAGACCTCCAATGAAGCCATCAAGGCCGCTCAGAATAACAATGGTCAAACTAACGCCTTTCTAATTGAATGGAAGATACAGGGAGGAGAAGGGAGTGGACACTGAAAAGAAGATAGAAAGAGAAGGGGGTGTAGTTGGGGGAGGAGGACTCGTCCTTTCAGTCAGATGCCTGCCAGGCCTTAACGAAAGTACTTTTTTCAGGATACAAGTTGGGAGGAGGGGGTTCACACGAACGGAGGGCTTGACGAGCCCAGAGGAGTAGACAGGGATTATTTCAGTTTGTACAATTGTCGTGACATTCACATTGTGAAGTTCTTTGCAGGGATGGCTAAACGGCACATTATTGTGTTTGTCATCATGGCTCCAGCTCCAATTTACAATATTCACTAACTGGTGTGAAACTCACCAATATCGTGTTTTCTCAGTATTTTGCATTTGTTCTCCAATAATGCAACAGTGCTCAATCTTAGCATTGCCTGTAAAGACATACTTAGATTGTAGTGCGCCGTAAAATGCCCCAACAAAAACAGTATTTGTAGATATGAGATAATCCTCTCAAAACTTTTGCCAACTCACATGTCAGGTTGTAGGACTCTGACTGGTAATACTGACTGGTAAACAGGATTATAAAGAGCAGAGCTACAGACACTATTTCTCAAAGTGGATGTTCTGGCTTTACCCCTTAGAAAAATAAATAAACACCAAATTAAATTATAATGGCATATGTATGTTTGTACACATGCAGCCAGTTTTTGACTTTACAATGACAATGGATTTGTATAAGCAGAAAGGAGCACAAATCATTCTGCTTATGACCACATACCAAAGTAACAAAAATGACTTTGGTATGTGGTAGCTAGGATTTCTACCACTGACCACAACCATGGATAAAAAAAACTGATATGAATCATGTCTGGCTGCTAGTGTGAAGGTCTTAGACTGACAGTCTGCAAAAACATTTGGATGCTAACTGCCACAAACACTGTAAGGAAATTCCTCTCCTGTTTGTCAAAGACAGGTATTATTCAGTTGTTACTGCAGCTAACACTGACTTGTGTTCAGTTTTCTACCTGTAAGACCCATTGGAGTCGATAAACTTTACCAACAAGCACACATGTTGCAGTATTTCTTCACTTTTACTGTGGAAGAAATGCAAGTAAAGCAAAGCAACAATGGCGGGACATGCGATAACGTCAGCTTTGTGTAACGCACATGAATTAGGTGTGTAATTCAGTCAGTTGTACAGAAAAACTGCCAGTAATCTAACTAATGCCAGTAACTAATGTATGTGGACGTTCGTCTGAATGAGAAGTTGTCAGATGCAGGCCCTGCGGAGGTTTGGTGGTACAGAGAAATTTATATCCTCCAAAAAAACAAAGCAGCAGTTAGTGCTCCTTAAAGAGTACACCCAGAAGGAATATGGCGATTTGTCAGTGCATAGAGAACTGCATTGCACTTCAACAAAGATATTTTTTTCAAATGAGGAAACGCAAAAATATAGAGACAGAAAAGGGGACATGACAAAAGTGATACTTACAGTTCTGGCAGTGGGAGACAGCGAACCATTGGACAGGTAGGGGTTGGTGAGGTCAGGGATCATAAGAAATGGGTAGCCAGGATAGTGAGGACTCTTAAAAAAGCCACCATCTTGCTGCCTTCTCAATGCTGCAGGAATGTTTAAAAGTAGGGGTAAACGAATGGCACCGAAAGGCTACCAGCCGCAGCACACAAGAATGCACCAGGGTGTTATTTTATCTTATGTTTACGTGTGTATTTACCTTCG
The DNA here is from genome assembly GCF_000523025.1 of Cynoglossus semilaevis. NCBI lineage: Eukaryota > Metazoa > Chordata > Actinopteri > Pleuronectiformes > Cynoglossidae > Cynoglossus > Cynoglossus semilaevis. Next base: position 613,640 of record NC_024328.1, on the reverse strand, counting down.
CTGAAGTAGTCTCTGGTTTTCTCATAACTCTCAGAGTGAGCTCTGGTTTGGGGGCGCCTCTCTGCTTGCTGACAAGGAAAAACCAAGAGGGAAGAAACCATTGAAACAGTGTGAAATAAATCAGACCCAAGTTCAAGCTTAGCCCAGTCAAGGAACACTGTTTTCTCCACCAAGAAGGAAACGCTCTTGGTTAGTGAGCAATAAAATTTAGGAACAATGAATAGATCTGGAACTTTTGCAGGGGTAACGGTCTGGACCACACTACGTTGATAGATATTTTATAAAATTAGTTATTATGGTTTTAAGATAGCAAACTTGATGGAGATGTTTTGGGTTTTTGGTAAATCACAGAAACAGCAACATGTGGTGCTGTAGTTTGTTTTGTTTTTTACCTCAGAATCTGACGAGCTGCTGTTGTTTTCCGACTCGTTCACTAAGGAGGACTTGACATCGTCCAGGTCCCTCTCTGCAGACACGTTCTCGGATATCTTCTCCTCCTGCTCCCCCTCGTCTTTAAAAGAGATCATCTCATCATTGGCTCCCAGGTCGTCTCCACCACCTCCGTTCAGCTGAGGCATTTTGGCAACGGCACTGGACGCGTTTATGGGTAAAAACAGTCGAAGCAACAGTTGAGTCCTAGAAAAGATCAGATCAGCGTCTTAGTCCGAATGAGCCAATGTGGAGCAGCGAAGACCAACACTACAAGGAACTGCTCATGTTCCAAAATCTTCCCTGCTCAGCCCCTCATCCCGTGCGCCATGACCACTATGTCTGCCGATGATCACGACAGTTAATCCACAGTTTTAAAAAAATAAATTGCCGGAGAGGAAATTAAAATTAAGGTCTGAATTTTTCAGTGGCCGGATGCGCAGAAAAGTTTCTCCTCTTAGTCCTTGTCTGCAGCTCGTGGAGAAGTTTGTGTCCCTTCCCTGAGGAATGAGGAGTCTCTCTGCTCCTCCTCCAAGTGATCCACAACTCAAGTCCAAACAACGGACAGGTTCCTCACAGAACGAACAAGCACATCCCACAAAAATTCCAAACTCAGCGTGAAAACAGAAAACCGGAAATTATAATGATAACAATAACAAAACAAAAAAAGCTGCGGTCGTCTTCCCGTGGAGTTTAAAAAGGCACGGTTTAAACTCAAACTAAAGCCTTTAGGGTGGAAAAAACCACCAAAAAATAATAAAACTTCTAAAAAGAAAACTTTACGATAAGAACTCCACCTGGTCGGTTTTTGTTTTTTGTTGTTGTCGTTGCGTGAGTGTGTTTTCAGCTGAACGTGGTCGCTTCTTTCCCTCCACATTGCTGCCGGGGAATGCGCCCTGTTCAAAACTACTCAACTGTTAGAGTGGAAGAAAGAGCGCAGGCGGCGAACAGTGGAGGAGGAGGAGAACGAGGAGAACTAGGAGGAGGAGTAAAATGAGGAGAAGGAGGAGTTAGAGCTGAAAATCGACACTTCATTCAGCACCATGTAGATCAGCTTTTTCCTGTCTAACCCCCAATACGCCAGGCTACTCGAGCGCGCGCGCACACACATACACACAAAACAACGGTCATTAAAACAACTTATAATAATTGTTATTATAATTCTTAATAATTATAATTAATAATTAATTATAGCTTATATTGGTGGTAACAGCAGTTGTAGTTAAACTGAAGAAATAGTAAATTGGTTGATCTGGGGTCTGCCACCTGTAGCTCTACTCCCGCCTCCTATACTTCAGTGCATTGAGTCCCAGTCGTACTAATCATTTTTCGTGGTTGAAATATTGTTAAATACATGTTAATAAGCAAAGACAACTGCTCAGGATATAGAATAAATGCAGCACTCCGGTGACATTAAACTAAAGAAGTTTAAACTAAACTTTAAACTAAACAAGTTTAATGTCACGCTAGACATTAAAGCCACCGCTTTAATGTCTAGCTAACTTGTTAACTACATAACATAACGTGTCATGTTCAATACATAGTCTAGAATGTGAGATGTGCTCAGCCCCACTCTGGGGTATTACAAGGTGAGACCCTCAGGCTGTCTATGGTGGACTCAAACGCCATTTTACCTGCAAATGAATGTTATAAATGTAGGTATTTTACTAGGTGTTGCTTTTTCCTGGGATACGATTTTTTTGTTGTTGTTGTTGTTCACATTTGAATTTAAAGCCATGATGTGAACTATCATCAGCCTGGAATTGACCGTTGGGCCCAGAAGACATGCAGCAGAGATTAAACACAATAAATCTGTTTAGACTGAAGACATATTTTTTAAAAATCAGTGAGGGAGGACATGCAGATAGTGTCCTCCCTCAGTGTGATGAAGTTCCACTTTGAATGAATGACAGTAAGCCAGGACTCATTTTCACCTTTGATGACTTACTCCTTTTTTTTACTACCTATGAAACTGATTATTCTTTATGAAAAGGTGTTATCATATCCTTCGTTATATGGTGTGAAGACAAACACATACAGACCACACTGGCTGCTGCTGTGTGAAAATGACAGGCCAGTGGGAGCGGCATAATTACATGCTGCCATATAAATTGCATGTCTGCATGTACAGAAACAATACACTGGGAATAGTAAAGCTCAATAACATCTAGGATAAGCCTGGCCTATTATGGCACAACTTTAGACACAGTGAGCATCTTAACACCCAGGACAAGACTGGCTCACCTCTCTCTACACACATACAGTCAACACTGGGTTGTGTTTGTATCATTAATAACTATGTTATGGCCAAACTTCATTCATTCTTAATTTATTTTATCTAATTTTCAATTTATTGCTAAATATCAGGGATAACTCTGTTGTTGATTAAGTTTCAATAATTTTTGCTTTATTCTGACTAATTATTTTACCTTTTTTGTTTTACATCTTGCAGCCCTTTTATCTGTTGTTGTGGGTGACCTGTATGGCATTTTTGATCATTTTGCCAACTGTTTAGTTATTTAGATCAGATTACAATAGAATAGTCTTTATTGCAGTGGTTCTTAACCTTGTTGGAGTTACTGAACCCCACCAGTTTCATATGCGCATTCACCGAACCCTTCGGTGATGGCCAGGCAGGGGGTGGGGGTGGGCGCGGGTCATCACGAATCATACGAGTTTGGTGTGTATCTTGTCCTCTGCCGAACCCCTGAGACTGACTCACCAAACCCCTGGGGTTTGATGGTACCCAGGTTAAGAACCACTGCTTTATTGTCATTGTAACACAGGGCTGCAACAGGACTGAGAAGAAAGAAACAAAAAAGACATAAAAAACACAGAAAGGTGCAAAGTAGTGCAGAGCCTCGAACCGCTGCATCTGTGCACGCCACCATCTTGGAGCCAGTTGTCTGGATTTAAGTTGTCTTTTTCAGTTATTTTTATCCCCTTTAAAACTAAAATTGTCATGCTTATTTTAGTTTAATGTAACCTGAATTAGATATGTAATTTTCACATTAAAATATATCACCGGGGAATTAGGACATTGAAAAAGGGATGTGCATGAATGTTGGACTCCTTTGTTAAGAATTCTTTCACACAACAGGCTCAACTCCATCTTGTCTTTAACTCCATCTTGTCTTCAAACTCTCTCGCTCGCTCTCTCTCTCCCTCACTCTCTCTCTCTCTCCCTCACTCTCTCTCTCTCTCTCTCTATCTCTCTCTCTCACTCTGCCTAAAATTCTGCTGGACTTTTTCTAACTTCTGATGCAAGTTGACAGGCTTCTTCAGTTTGAGGAAAGAAGCCACTGATGCTGTCGACTGCATGTCAGCAAGCTGAGGGTTGACTGACAATTCAGCACCGTCTCCATGGGCCTCATTAGATCCCCAATCCTCCGAGGTGTGTGTATTTATGTGTGTGTGCAGGTGTACTGCAATGTGTGTATTTGTATTCAGTTAAAGGAAACATATAGGCTACCTTGGCAATATGCAGCATCTTCTATAAACTGCACAGAGAACTGGGTAGTTAGAACTGCGTGTTTTCACATGCACACAGATATTCTTGTGTGTGCTCATAAACATTCACACACACAGAGGTGATCTTTTTACTTCAGGGCTGTACAGGATTGTATTCCTGGCCCAAACAGCATGCACAGCATGAAACAGAATGCCCTCTTAACTAATGCACACGGTTATATATGTAGTTTTGTGAAACTGAAACCGGCTTAATCGCTGAGAATTTTACCTAACTTTAAAAGTACTGCATTTTTCACCACACTTACAAAAACACAAAGAAAAAAAATCCATCTTTTTTTTTAAACAAATCACATGTCACAAATGTAATAGACCGTGCATACATGTCCCAGCAGGTGCAATTACAATTATTCAAAGCGCATTCATGCACCAGAGCCCTAATAAATGTTTAATAAAGGAATCAAATATTAAAACTAGTCAACACTGAGGTAAATAAAATATCTGACAATACACTGACATTTCTCACTCAGGCCTCACTTTCAGCAGCGTACCATGGAACACCACAGGCATTCACATTAAAAGTGAGTTCTCAGTGAGCTGTAACAGCACAGTGAGATATAACACAACTGTGGGAAATTGTATGAGATAAATAAATTTGGTGTCTTTGGAGATTCTATTGCAATAATACGTGGTTTGAAGCTGTTGATGGTATTAAAAGTGTGGAATACAGTTTTTCTTGCTAGAAAAACAACACAGTTTTGTCCGTCCTTAGCAGATAATAAACTCATGTAGATGCAGTAAAAGTGTTAATCTTCAGAATGCAATCTTCTTTGTCATGCAATATTTAGATTGAGTTGGAATGCAAGTGTTTGATTTTTTTTAAATCACAGGGCTGTTGGAAGTGTACAGTACCACAGAAAAGCAGAGCTTTTTACTATATTTACTTCTCTAGAATAGTTGTTTTTTGTTTGTTTTGTTTTTTAACAAAGGGGATGTTCCTTGTTAACCCCCCAATCCTCCCCCCCTCCACCGATTGTGGTCAGTCGCACTCTCTCAGGTGGACCTCATAACAAAAAAATAAATTTTCGTGATTTTGCTTACAACGGTGGGGCAGCATCTCCCCTCACCCACCCTCACATCACCTACCGCTTGCCCACCTAAGTCATATCCATTTCACAAATGTTTATTCTAAGAAGTCAGCAGACATTCACGTGTCCAGAGCTGATGGGCAAAAATATTTCCTACATTTTTTTGACAGAATCAATTTTATATAAAACAATAACGTTTGACCAGCGGACTCAACTCAAGGAGCAGTGCATTTTAACATGTTCAAGTCATCGGCTGCAGGGGAGAGAGAAGCAGGTACATGCCCTGAGTTTGGAAATAGTCTTTGTTGCATTATATATATATATATACGTATATATATTCAGCTTTTTTTAAAATTAAAGACAAAATCATGCATTCACAATTAACGGCTGATAGATTTAAAATACCCTTGAAATATTTTCCCTCGCTGCAGAAGGAAAATACTGATTTAATCATCAGCACAGCTGCTTTTTTTTCCTTTTAGGAAAGAAAAATCACATCTTTGAGGAAAGTTAATTACTTCTTTACCTGGAACATGCAAAATGGGAAAAACACGTCTTCTTTATATTACTAGTACCACTTGCTTCCTCCCTGCTGCCTGTGACTGCCTTGTTAGAGTAGGATTGGTTTTAACAGCAAGTTGATGAGAGGGTCAGGAGAGATGCGAACAGCCACAATCTTAGCCCGGGGGCAGATCGACTGGTGGCCAGGAAATTTATTCAGAGGATGCTGTCCCTGCATCTGCCTCACTTTGAAGTTGCTCTCTCAACTCTGGCTTGTCCTACGTGCCTGTGTGTTCATTTTCCCCCATTGCCTCGGTATGGGGAGTAAAAAAAAAAACAAAACAAAAAATCCTAGAAGTGGAGCTCCTTTCTGTCAGTGCTCACATGCGTGTGTGTATCTTCATGTGGTGTGTGCGTATTTGCCAGTTTTGTGTGTTTTTCTGCTTTTTCTCTGCACTGAGAGTGAGAGAGGTTTAAAAAATAATAAAGAGAGAAAGAGAGGAGATGCTGCCAGCCAATCCATACTTCCTTTCCCAAGGTCATTCTTTCATGTTTTGCCAACCAACAGTCAATCAGTTTGCAATCAAAGCGTTGCCTAATTCAGCACTAATTCCCACCTCCTCATCATGCTTTCCCCTCACTCTTTCTGCGGTG
>NC_024328.1:580071-607494 GCF_000523025.1 Cynoglossus semilaevis | reverse complement strand
GTTAGTGCTTCTGCCTCATCTCCTCTCTGATCTGCTGCGCTCTTTCCAACATGTGATGCCAGATCAAACCCAACCTGTCAAGATTACTAATAAAACTTGTAAAAGTGTGCAAAGGACATGTCACATTACACAGCGCTGCTGTTGCTGCTGCATGTGATTCCCGTTATCTTACCTTTTGAGACTTGATTGTCTTTTGAAGCAACCTTCAGTCTTGAACCTTTATTAAAACCCAGGATCTGTTCAGAATGTTGGTTCTGTACGTCTGCCATTTCTGTAGCTGGGAATGAAGTAAACCTTGAAATCTGGTTAAATGTGTTATAAAATAGACATTGCTGTGTTTGTCTCAGACTTTGGTCACAGTGTGACCTCATCCAAGGGAGAAGAACACCAGAAGTACGTCACTGTTTGCCTCACTGACATAGCCATATATATTGTAGTTTATGCAAATAGACATAGTCATGAAGTATAGTCACGGGTCATCATTTTCCATAAGGTCTCAAACTTTGCTCTCACCGTTTAAAATATGAAGTCAGTTGTGTAGATGACAATCACAGGAGGACATGCATATATGTATATATCATACATGCAGGAAAAAGAGATGTAAAGCAGTGAGTTATAGTAATTTCATATATGGCTCTAGATTGCAAGTTATTCACATTCTTTCACTTATATTTACACTCCGATTTAAACTCTTGCAAAAATTTCACTATAAACTTACTTTGAATATTTCAGTGGTTCAGTCTCTTGGATTAACCTATAAAAAGCAGCAATAGTGTTACATTTTCATTCCACCTTTAGATGAGAAGAAGAAATATGTTGTTTTTAAGCATGTCTGTACTAAGCATGGTACACCAAAATAAAATACATTTATTATTAACAAATTGGAGGATTGGGTCTCAGAATAGTATTGGTCTTGCAGCTTCTGGTACGTTCTTTTTCTTTCTGCCTACCACATTTTATGTATTTTCTTGTTTTGCAATGTGGAGATGGAGAACAGTTATCTACCATCACCGTAATATTGCAAAGGACCTAATTTTCAGCCTTCAGACTTTTGTACAGCTTTGTATAAAATCTTTGCTATTCCGATCACAAATATGAGTAAATAAAAGGAGAAAAATTGTTTCTTCAGACAGCAAACATCTTACACAACTTGTTTGCATCACTGCACTGCCATATTACCTCACCTCCTCAGTCATCACTCTAAGTATGGATGGGAGTGCCTCACACCATCAAGAATCTCACAAAAATAACCTCATATCCTCTTAAATCCACAGAAAGGTCCACTTTCCAGGCTGGTTTGGGCGTATGTGGCATTTAAGACTGTGTGAGGATATGATTAGATGACAGATTTTACAGCCTTAAGGGTGTAACTGAAACACTAAACTGTGGAGAGAAGGGAAAATAAAAGAGTGTTTTATTCCCGCCTTTCTGCGTCCCTCTGGTGTTCAGTTGCGTTCATCGTATCTTTTTTCCATAAAGATCCCGTTTTTTTTTTGAGACAAGAAAGTGTTCGTGTGCAGGAACAAAAGAGCTGAACTGGCCAATGAAATGAAACAAATTGAGATTAACTTAAAAAGAAAAGAAGGCGGGACTGCCATAGCCTCAGCGAACCTGTGGTGTTGCTAACAGACTCTGATTGAGATGATAAACATGTTAATAAGTGGACAGAAGAACAAACATCACCACATGAGGTGATGCTGCGGCTGAAAGCTGATTCTAACATTAGAAGACATCAAAAAAAATCCTTCGTGTGGGTTTACATTCTCCTTCACTCTGCGTCTTGATGGAAAAACATGTTATTTTGTGTATGGAGGAGGATGCTTTTAGAAGCATTATTTCTGAACTTTAAAGCCTGCCAAGCAGCACTCTCCTTTTGGAGTGCTGCTTGAAAACCTACTTATATTTTCCAAATGGACAGGAAGGTGCCCCTACTGCTGTTGAGGTGATGTTAATGCAATGTGGCACTAGATTTGGGTCCAACTCAGTTTATAGCAGCGGGAAAAAAAACACTGCCTCTAATAGATACTATTAATCTTTTATAGGTGTGATTTTATATTCACTTTAACATCTCGTAATTTTAATTACAAAAAGACAAATATATCCTTTTATTTTGCTGCCTGCATGGAAAAGGGTCTTTTATGGTTCAAGGAAAAAAACAAGTCCAGTCATCAAAACGCAACAGGTCCTTATGGACACTGTACAGCTTTGTAACTGAATCTGGCCCCTAAAGCATCAACCAAACTCTTTCCAGATGCTGCATCCAAGCCTTCACTTTACCACTCACAGGGTCCCTGCAAACAAATGCCAAGGTGGTAAAACCTTGCCTGTTGCCTCATAATGCGAGTTAACCCAAGTTGGCCGCACATTTTTACACAGTTGGCAAGGCTGTTGGTGCACGGAAAACTATTGTTTTAAAGTTTTATTTTGTCCAATAAGTAAGTCAAAAATTAAAAAAAGGGTATATCATTTGCAAAATTTACTTTATCAGGGTTTTGGTACACTAATTAGAGTGTCTATTATTTCTTAAGGCACACATGTCAAACTTAGGCCCAGGGGCTAAATCTGGCCTGCAATGCAATTATATTTGGCCCGATCAATCATATCAAATGTGTACTAGAGTTGTCCCGTCAGTATACAGCCTCTATATACTAGCAGGATTTGTAGTATTAGCAGTAATTAGTTTGTTGTTGGCCGTGAAAAAATCATTTATATTAAAAGGAACTGGAAAGGCTACACATAAAAGAGACATAGAAACAAATCCAGAAACAAATACCACTGATGGGTGTTATTTAAAATTTAATTTTGCATGTTTTTATAATACTAAGCTTTGGTTGTTCCCCATTCAATGTTTACGCAAAACTAAAGTTTGTTTCCATATGAAAAAATACTACGTATTTGGAGAGAAGAGAAAACATGACCAATTGCCATCAATATTTCAATAAATATGAAGTTTGGCCCTTGACTTCATCCCAGTTTTTATTTTTGGCTCACTGGAAATTAGTTTGACACCCCTGACTTAAGGGCAAGCTTGAACAACTAAGTCATTTTTATAATCTGCCAAAAATCTGGAAATGTGTTTGGTTTGGTAGCGTTTGGTTTTGACAAAGCAAGTGAAAAGGGTAGCTCCACACATGCTACCACACCCACTTGTTTGATGGTCTGTCACTGCAGTTGCTCTTCTAGCACAGTGCTAATAAAGAAAAAGTATATTACGTAAGTACTTGGGCTGTGAATACTGTTTTGTTTTTGTTTTTTTACTAAAACATGGTACTAACATTACAACTGTAATGAATAAAGACCTGGCAATATAAATGCTAGTGCATTTCCTGGCTCAATTCTAACAATGGATTCTGTATGTACTTTTACTTATTCTGCAAAAATGAGGAAGAGGAATGTCACCTTCAGGTCATGATTCTGGCTCATTAGCTCATCACATTCAAATGACTATTACATTAGCTGCAGCAACAAGCTGTGTCTTGTAGCAATCAACATTTTTGTGTCTTTTTAAAAACATTCTTTACACTTCAGTACCAATCCTTTTGCCCTTTTATGGTATTGCAGAGCACGTATTCAAATAAGTGCAAATGGTTCAGTATTTCTGACTGTGTGAAGGTTAAACAAAGGCTGTACAAAAAATCCTTAAATGTTACGCACTGTCGCTTCTCATAGATTGTTACATGTTGCCAGTTCACACTGACTCCACGATCAACTCGCTTGTTCCAAAAATATTCAATTTATTTAAACAACAACAAAATATTATTATTAAGTTTTTTTGTTTTTGTTTACATGGCTGTTCCAGCACATCAGCAGAGTCATTACAGTTTTAGATCAACAATAGTGACTTAAGGTCGTACAGTGGATCAATGGTTTACGTTTTTGCATAACACAAAAACGTCACTAGTCCAGTTTCATATTTAGCATCCCCACACTCATCCATTCATTCATTTATTTTGATCTGAAAGAATCTGCTGACATTTGGGTTTTTTTTTCTTTTGATGCGTGAACATTTTAATAATAATTGTGTTCAAATTCCTAATCCTGTCATGATAAGTGGTATTGGACATGAGAAATGATTTCACATATCTTAACGTTCGGTATGTGTTTTCTCAGCTGAGGACACTCTCTGCACTGCTCCTCTGGGGACTGCAGATTCTTTCCTTCGATGTAAATCTGGCCTTAGCGAGACACTGCTGACTTAATTTAATACATCCGCTGTTTTTTTCTTCTTTTTTTATTTTCCTACTAATTTTTATGTGCATTACGCAAACGTAAAATGGTTTGTATTATGTGTGAACATACGTCCCACAGAGGAGGCATGCACGGCTGCAGACAGCTGGAAGTAACCTGAGCTCCTCAGTCACTTATCAGCGCTGGCATCCCTGCCATTTCCCATAGCCATCTTCAAGCTTGAATAATCCAGCCATTGTTTTCCCATCTCTATGGGTCCTGTGTTAACTCAGCAGCACTGCCCTGATTGTTAGTGAGATATTAAAGAAAATCCTAGATTTTTTTGTCTTTATAACCCTGCCATGTTACATCCAGCCTTCCTGTGTGGGTGTGTTTGTGTCTTGTAGTGGTGATTATAAGGGGTGGGGAAGGTAAGAAGGGAAGAGAGGGGAGGGTTACGGGATGCTGTTGTGGAGACAGTAGAGCAGCTGCACCTGCCTTGTATGTCAACAACGGGGTCTGGAGCAGAGACACTTAAGATGAGAGGTGGCTTTCACACCACTAGCCTCAGTCAATCTGCTTATTTTCCAAAGACAACAATGATTGCGCTGCTCAGCCACGCCTCAGAGCTTTTAGGCTCTGTGGACTTGGCGCCTGGCCTGAGTGGTCTCCAGATTATCTCCCTGACTGAGCCCTCTACATACGAGCCTATTGGACTTCCTCGCACCCTCTTGTTTCTAAAGTTTCCAGGATGCGTTCCATTGGTCTGTTTTAAGCATATAGACAGGATCCTCCGTGGGGGTTGTTAAAGGGTTACAGAGGTGGTTTTAAAGGGGTCAGGGAGAAACTGTCAGTCTATTTCCTTTCTCTGGCCTTGGGAAACTGCATGCACTACAAGCATTTAGCATATTTTTGGCATGCTCGCTGTTTTTTTTGCCGGTCAGTGTATCCACTGGAGAAGATAAAATTAATCCCAGTCCTGGAGGACTTTTGATTTTCACATGAATAAGTTAGTGTTATTGTTGCATTTTTAGTTTAGTTTTTCTTTTCTTTTTTGAATTTCTCTGGTTACTTACTGAAAGATTCGTACACACATGATCAGGACTACAGTGTGCTGTGAAACATGAACTCAGTCATTACGAACCATGAAATTGCACATCCCATTCTATGTGTGGTTTGTTTGACCTGCTCCCATTGCAGTAATGTCTGGTTGACCCCTGGGTCACCTACTTTATATAGTTTGTATGATGAAGTTTTTTTTATGCCAAAAGCTGTTGAAGAAGTCCCTTTTATCTGCTGGAGATTGTAATGCACTCTTGATCCTCGTGTGAAGCAGGTTCGTATTTGAGCAGATTTCTAGACACTAGTGTATCTGGTGGAGAACTGGTTGTAGAACCATTTTAGGGCAGTAGTGTGGTGAGAGTGATGAACAGACATCGATGTGTGTGAATGCACATATAAAAATTCAGTTCAGACATGGTTTTTTAATTACTTGGTTTAAAAGTACAATAGCCTCTGACAAGGAATTTTTTTCATGCGGCGTAGCACTTGTAACAACATTTTGAGCAGTTTGATGATCAACGACCTAAAACCACCCCCAATGTTTGATTTTGTTTTGTGTACATAAACAACCAGTCTACGTTGGCTCAAATATTTTTATTTTGCCTACTTTGCGACTTCAACTCAAACAACCCAGAGTAAGTGGGTACCCATGTTGTACTGTTAGAAAAACTACAGTGTACTTTTGACTAAGGCGTCATGAATATGTGACACATCTTAAACTGTATGAAGTGAAACCTACAACATGGAGAACAAAAGAGAGAGAAAAGAGGGAACACGTTGAACTAAATATCATGTTGAATTAAGAAAAACATACACACGTGTTTCTCATTACACTGGGTTGCATTAGTTAGGAAATATTCAAGGATTGCACTCAAGCGAGGACTTAGTTTTCATAAACCTGCTGGCGAGTCATGCTCATTTATATTCAGAAAGCACTAACAATACTGCAGCTCACAGACATGTCTTACCTGCTGCACCACATTTCTCCATGCCTGACTCTGGATGCAACAAAACCTTCTCTTTATCTGCCTCCCTCTGTCCCTAGCACAGTGATGTATGAATATGTATCTCTTTATTTAATCATACTCATAACCATACATTAGGTCCAAACCCACAGGTGTGACTCACCAAGAGTCTTGGAGATTTCATTCTTTTAGTTAAGCAACACATTTGTTAAAGGAGGTCATGTGATTCAGAAAAGTTTTACAGTTTTCTTAGTGTGTGAAGCTTTTTCGGACAAATTCATCAACTTAATATCTAGAATTACCATTGGTAACCCTTTGTAAAATATTTCATCATTTTGGTTTTATCATGGCTATCATTTGTCTAAGTTTAATTATCAATGTTTCATAAATTTATTTTTAGAAATCATTTGTATCTGGTTTTGTTTTAACCAACTTCAACTTTGAAACATTTTTTGACATTGCTCATTTTTTGGTCAAAATACATTCTTTTCTTTTTTTTAGGCTTGTTTTATATTTATTACTGTAATATTTGATACTTATTCTTCTTCTAGTTCTAAAACTTTTGGTAAACTGGTAAACAAATTTGACCCCAGGCTGAATTCTAATACATTGTGTGTATTTGCAGAGTTTTTGTTACCTTTTCTCCATTGAACCTGCTGTCACAGTTTGTGTTGCACTGACAGTCACTATTCATGTTGTCTCTCATGTGTTTCAGTGTCTCACAGTATGAACTGCTGATGTTTTTATCACATCTTTTTTTCATTTATATGGGTAAAAAGAAGCTACTGTTAGACTAACAGTGTGTGGTGGCTGACACTACAAGACCACCTTAAAAAAACACACCTACGTTTCCTAGACTGTTTTCTAATCCCACAGCAGAATTATCAGTCAGTGAACGGGGAGCTGCTTGTGCTTTGGCCCACCTCTCTAAAATGCTCTGCAGCTGCACCTCACTGTGGAAAACAAACAGTACAGTGCAGCTGGGTTCCTCAAGACAGCAACAAGGGAATTTTAATCCCATTTTAACTTCCCACTTGGCACTGGTCCGATTTATTTGGTCATAAAGTGAGGAGGAAAAAAAGTATTCCTCCATCTGAAAAGGATTTGGAAGTGAGAACGCAAATTATTCCAGAACCCCAACTGCCGAATTTAAAACACACCAGGCCAGGAAATGAATCCCCAACAGGTCAAAGTGCTTAAAACACAGGCCAGTGGAACGAAGTGAGACAGTGACACATAACTGAGATAGCAGGACAGCTCCAATCAGCCCGTCACGGTCAAAGAAAGCCAAAAAAAAAAAAAGAAGAAGAAGAAGCAGCAGTATGGAATTGTTTCAGAGTGCTATAATTCACAGTTACAATTTTATCACCATGAAGCACAAATGAGCAACAGGCTGATCTACACGTGTCTGTCATCATATTCCCTTCAGTGGGGTCTGAAACACAAACTATCCACGGAGCCTCAAACTATTTCCAGCTGTCACGTCTCTGCTCCAGTGTAAGTCCTAACCTGATATGACAGGGCAAGACAAGGTGAGGGTCAGGCCTCCAGTTAGATACATAATTCGTAACTAACACTATGGAGCATTATATTCATAAATGCCTGTGGTTGAAAAATGAGGACGACCATGTGCCGCACCTATTATCTCTCATGTTACCTCTATTAATGGCTCATCTTACAGGAGACACAACATGCACGTCCCTGCACGTTCCTTAACAAGGCTGCGAATAATGACCACCTACTAATTAAGCAGGGGTGGGGATGAAAAGTGCATTCAGACAATTCAAAATTTAGTACTTCCACTTTACTCTAGTACTTTAGCACTGGAGAGTAAATTAAGTTTTTTCCCCTAGAGAGATATTTTTGCAGCTGTGAAAAAAAAAATCGAGGACATCTTGGCTGATTTTTTGGCAATTTGTCAAATTCTAAAAGAAATTAAGCGACCATCAGTGATTTATTTTTAAAGTCAGCTGCAATTTTTTTTTTTTTTTTTTGCTAGTTGCAAATTGGCAGGTATTTAATTTGTTATCGAACACTCTTAAATGTGGGGTTTGTGATAGGAAAATGTTTGGAAATAAAAAAAAAGTATTTTTATGAGGATATTATTTTACTGTTGTCAGATTTTAGGATTATCATTTGAAACTGTTTTTAATCTTATCTTTCACTTCATGCTAACTCTTTGTGTTACTGTTTAGGTATTTTGCTTTATATTAAGCTGATATTTTAGTTAACTTGGAACGAAAGTTTATTATTTTCTTGTATAGTATCTCAGTATCTTTTGGCTCTTTTATGTGGTATATTGTGGCTAGCTTTTAGCTGCTGTTGTGACATTCAGCTCAACATCATTTAAAAAATGTATTAACTTTTAAGCTATTGTTGTCTAATTTTTGTTATGTCCATAAGTCATTTTTGCTGTTTTTTAACTAAATATTGTACATGTTTTTCCAGAACCAGGCACGAAGCATTGTCTACAAACGCAGCCAATGCTTCGGTTTGGCATCAGATACATATGTGAAGTTCCATGAACTTTTCAAGGCAATCTGTTAGCAAACAGCTGACAAAATCCAATCACTCACATCTGGTATACAGTTCAGAACTGTAGCTAAGATATAAAAAAGATAAATGAGTGTCACTGTAAAAGTCTATGGAGAATAGCATTTTCCTTCAGCCCTTTTGTCTGGTATGCTGAGGTATAGATGAGGACATGGTTCCAAAGGCCCTGAAGCTTTGGTTCCAGTGTAATAAAAAATGAGACAATTTTTCAAAAATCTTCAAAATAAAATTTAGAGGAAATATTGTGTAAACACTAGAGCTTCAACTGACCCACACACCAGCACCTGCTGTCTTACTGTGCACCAGTCCCAGAGAACATGCATCAAGTTTCTGATGTGAAAGCAAAGGCATTGGGTTTTTAACTGTTGTAAATGTCTGCTGCTCAATGGTGATATATACTGTATTTAATTGTCCAGCAAAAAAAAAAAACATTTATGTGGCTGTTAATGTGTCACTCTGTTTAAATGGTCTCTGCATTCCTAAGTCTAAGCCTGGGTTTCTTATGCAGTGGTTAAAATTCTGGCAGTCATTAAAACTCTAAACTCTCTCAATTTCTTATGCTAAAATACAATCATGAGCAATAAATGCCAAACGATGTATTGAAACAACAATACTGCACTACCATGACCCAGGTTCAAAATGAACTTATAGTCCATATCTTCAGTTCAAAAAGACTATCTTTTTAACATGCTCAAAATATCATTTCAAATGCTATGCAACATAAATTTCACAGATTTCCTACAAGACACCATTGTGCAGTTTCATCTCCCACTTTGTGATAGAGCAGAAAAAAACCTAGTATTGATAGAGAAAGTCACGTGGCGCTGTTTCCGTGAGCTATTTTGGGGGGATAAATCCAAACTAATGCCACTTCCTTAGTGGGAGGGGGCAAGTATGGGTGAGCATAAGCTTTTTCCCTGTACTATCAGGACACCCAGTAACAAGTGAGTTCATTGTTCTGATTTCATTTCCTCCAGCTTTTATTCCTGAGTGGGATTTGAAGTGAAGCATGGTGTAAAATAGGAAAAGACGCAATTTTTTGCTTTGTATTTTAAAGGAGTGTGTGCGTTGAGAAAATAAGAGGAGGAGGGTTGACTCTTTATCATGCCTCACTATCCAACCTCTTACCTCCCCTTTTGGGCCTTTAGGAATATCCTGTGACCCCCGACCTCCCAGACAATAGAGGCCAGGACGTTTCCCAGTGAGCAGCGATGGAGCCAACAACAGGAACATGAGGGGTGCTCCTGGGAAACAAACTGTTTATTGTGCAGCAGGATAGACAGCCCCTCCTCCCCTCACACCCGTCCCCACCGCAGCCTTCACCACCCTCAAGGTCCCTGTAACGTACTTTCACACACACTCACAGAATCAACAAAACTGCTAACACACCTCTGCACATTAAAAACACAGTCTAAACAACAGGTGGTGACGCCAACTCTAGCCCTGGTCCACAGCACTGCTGTAAAAACATATTCAAATGTCCCATGAGTCTGATCACACAAACATAAAAAAAGAAAGCGGATATTTCCTGTTCAACCACTTCGCACTCTACGATGTGTTGCAACCAAAAGGATTGTTTCCTGCTTTTCTTTCAAATGGAAAATCACAGTCCCTTGTGTAACAACTATTACTTTTACATTATGTCTGTGTGTGTGTCTGAGTGCATGAAATTACAAATATGTTTTTTATTAATTGTACTTGTTTTTCTTCACATTTTGATAGCATGTGTGTGTATTGTACATCAGAGAATGAGTTTATGACTAAACATCATCATTTATATTTTGCTGTGTATTAACATGTGTCAGTTAATGTCCTTTAACACAGTTACACAGTCAAGAGAAATTATTAACAAAAACCCAGAAAGATTAAGAAGAAAAAAAAACGATGACTCAGCAGAAGAAAACTATTTTTTTTCTTTTTAAACATAACAGTAGTAGTCAAAAAAAGTTTAGTTTAGTTTAGTTTAAAAAAAATAGAAAATTACCATTTACAAATTGTGAAATTCTACCATTAGGAGAAGGGGCTCTACTTATGTTAGGTTTTGGATTTCCTTTTGGAAATCATAATGTAAAAATGATGCTAGAAAGATTTGGTCAAAAATACTTTGTTAAAAATATGATCCTTCAAATGAAACCATCTGTGAAATATGATTTAATATGAGTATGATTTTTCTTTCATCTTTCAAATGTAAAATACAGCATAGCATTGATTAATTTTAATTTCAGCATTTTAATTTCAGCATGTGTGTGTATATGTGTAGCACATATATACACACACACACATGTCCTCAAAATCAGCCTGTATTTCCTGTGTTACCCTCTTCAGCACTGCTGCACCAGCTCAGACTGCAGATAAAGCAGTTTATATTTAGTCTGACTCCATTTGATAACAGTACCAAGGCATTTGTTGGTGCTGCCACGGCCTGTCTGTCTGTTTCAGAGGAAATCCCTCCTTTGTCTTTGACGGAAGCTCAGCAATCTGTGAAAGCCTGAATTTGTCATCAGAACTCAAACAGCTGGAATACATTTGATTCTAGAGAGTCACCACTAAATGTATTTAGTCAACACTCGAGACTAGTTATTACCTAGGCTCAGGGGAGTACTCATTGCAAGACTAGCACTGTAAAATGCTTCCCCGAGCTGTCAATCACTGTGTCAGAAGTGTGGAGCAACTGAGAGGCACACAGGGCCTCAGGGACGACTCCATAAAGTGCTTCACCCCAGAGGATTGTTGGTTCTTTATGACTACGTGTGATTTGTGTTTGTGCTCCACATGATGCACATCTAATAAAGGGTGGATCAGAGGTGACAGACAGTGAGGGTGGATCGGATCCCTCACATGTTTACCCGATGGAAAAAATTAAATTCCAAAAATGACAGATGAAAACCAGGTAGCTCGTTTTTGATTTTGAAGATGGAGAATCTGTGACAAATCAATACTTAACATTTTGTTTTACCATTTGTAATACTTTAGACAAACACAAATAATAAAAAAAACTTTTAGGTTATATTTCTAAACATGTAATAAGCCTTTGTGGTAGAGTGCGTGTTAATTTAAGGTTACTGCATCTTTCTGCACAGGGTGCTATAAATGCAGCTATATATCTTTGTGTGTGTGTGTGTGTCTGTGTGTGTGTGTGTGTGTGTGTGTATAATTGTCAACATTTATTTACCAAGTACAAGGTAACATATTTAGCTTTTAAGTGACTGCTAGCTTGAATAGAAAATTGCACCTAATATCATCATAAAGTTTTCCCTGATTAGAGTAAAACTGTGCAACATTAAAATAAGATCACATTTAGCGAATTATTTTGAACAAATTGTAATAATTTTATAGAAAATTTTCTCAATTACCATGAAGACAAAACAGAGAAATAATCATTTAACCCAGTAATTGAACCTGTGAACTTGTAACCCACTCTGCAATTTAAGCCAAATGTTGATTTCACGATGTTAAATCTCTGAGCCTAAGATAAAAACAGTGTTGTTCCTGACTTAAATTTGATAATGTGAAGGCAACAAGAAAAGTATGTGTACTGGGAACTTTTTCATTTTATTCTGAACAAAACTCTCTGATACTGATCCCTACAAAAGCACTGGGAAGATTTAAAGGATGATCCAGGGATTCTACTAGGTCAAAGGCCACCTTAACAATGACAAGCAAAATTAAATCACAGCTGAGGAAATGAGCCATGAAACGTTGATTGCTCTGCACATAATGACTCTTTTCCAGTTGCTTAGCTCAAGAATTATTTGATTGTGCAGAGTGCTGACTTCATTGCAAACTTGAACACTGCTTGCACATATGGTCTGAGTGTATAATCCAATAAAGGCAATTGATACAAGGAGCGAACAAACATTTCTCAGAATGTAGAAACAATGGATGTTTGTTCCTTCAGAGAAGGTCAGACAGTCACCCAAGGTGGGACACACCTCTGTGGACTGGGTGTCCTGTTTGTGCTCAAGCATGAATCGGCTGCACTTTTATTGGTTAATTCAGACACTGCCAGTCCCATTTAAGTTGATTTTTCCAAAATGACACTGACTATGGATGTGCTTTGTCTTGGCTCAGTGGTAAAAGTGCCACTGTGTGCAATAGACTTCAGCCCGTACATAGCTCAAGCATAATTGCCAGAGTAAGTGAATTGCTTTACAGCCTTACAATGGAACTTCTAACTGAAGATGATTCATGTGACCAAAAGACAGATCGCTGTCTGCTGTGTGCATGGTTTCAAATAACAGCACTATGGGCTATGTTCCTTGTGAGACTCCAGCTCCAACCCCCACCCATATCATCACAGCTCTGACACATTCACACCTCAGCTCATACATCAGTTTTAACTTAGGGCAGCAGTTCTGTAACTAAAAACTCAAATTCTGTATAGGGGTGGGGGGAAATTCCCTCTATACGTCAGGTATATGTTGCATCATAAAAACAAAAGATATGTCTTGCTAATTGAGGTGAACATTTACAGGGTCCCACGTAAGCACATGTGATATCAGAGGAAACTAAACTGAAACCTGAGCTTTTTTTTGTGAGCCGAAGCTTGGAGCCAACAAAGTGCGTCTGAAAACCTAACGCTGATAAATGGCCTCTCCAAGTAGACAAACCCAGAGCACAGGGCACCCACCGCCCAAACTGCTACCTCTGCTGCTTCTGCTGTGGCTGCTGGCTGAATCTGATTACAGACAGGCCCTGAGGACAGGCAGGTCATTGAGAGCACAGAGATGAGCAAACAATAAGATATTATCTGAAGGAATCTTCAGCTTTCCAAAGGAAAATGGCCCCTTCTCAGTGTCACATTGACGACAGGATCCTCAACCTGACACTGAATCAGCCATTTAAGAAGAATGAACACTGCGGTCCATTCATGCGCAGCCACTAAAATAATGAGAGCTCTTTTTTCACCCTTGTTTAAGATATATAAAGGAGAGCTCATGAGGCTTTGCAAGACAAGGCCACGCAGAAACCAGAGCATGCAGCTGACTCAGAATATTATGTCTTTACAATGATCAAGTATTGAATGAGGAATTCTATAGTCTTTTCCTTCATTCTTATGTATGTGTGAATGATACACATGTCGCTTTGCTGCTCCATTGTTATACACTTTGGTAGGACAACTTGCAGAGATCTATTCGACCTTAAACACACATTGACCTAATATCAGCTAGAATCATTTAGTTTGATCGACATTATTGCAACTTTGGCGTGAAAACAAACAAAATAGTAGTACTGTACTGCTTAGTAAAATTTGGACTACATCGGCCTATGTTCTTTGCAAACAGCGACATCTTGTGGACATTGTTTTTTTTTCACAATAACTGACAGCAGTATCACTGCTCTGTCTATATCTTTTAATTGGCCTTCGGGGACATATAAAATATGTCTTGAATAGTATTAATTAAGTATTAATAGTAAATGCATTATATAAAATATGGTTGTTTGATTTTATTTTGTAAATGTACTAAACGTCACGTTTGATGGAGCATGAAGTACAAGGGGGAATTCTAAACCTAACCTTGCAATAAAACCTGAAATACCTGATTTAGAATTTTACGTGAACCTTGAAAAATAAATTATGAGCTTTTAACTTTGAATAACTTTTACTTTTTTTAATCCAATGCGTCACATGCTGTAACTTATTTTTAATTGTATTTTTAAGTATATATACACTTTTGCATGTTAGTGCTGTGTCCGTGACCTCTTTCTTCAATTCTCCTCTACATAATGCACAAACAATTATGCAAAAATTGTTTGTGCCGAAAATGTGTGCCGAAAATATGTGCCGAAAATGATGTCCTTAAGCAGTCAACGCCCATATGAACTATGAAATATTAATTGCATTTACAACGAGTAATGTTGTATTTAGAAATAAACGTTTATCAATTATTACATTTGTATAATATATTAAATGCGTTTTTGTCCTATTGTTATTGTTATCATTAACTTCAGTTATGTTAGCAGTTTCCATTTGTTTAACTTTAACCTTTCATTTTTAAAATAGATAAAAAAATCTCGCGATATTTCCTCGACAGAAACACAGTGAGACAGTGATGAGAGAAGACGACAAAATATATCGGTTGTTCTCTGTCAGTCTAACGAAAGATAAAGCTTTGACACTGGTTCTATTGTAAACGCTGCACTGGGATCCCAATAACCTAAAGTCAAATAAATGTCGAGGTGATCGCTACCTCTACACTAAGTGAGGTTTGGAATTTCGCCTTTTATGTCTAAAGTGCTAACCGTTAGCTGACGGGCTAGTTAGCGTAGCCATTGAAGCAATGGCGTTGAAAAGAATACAGAAGGTGAGTTGACATTTCTCTCCTGTACCAGTATTAGTTTCCAAAACTTTGTTTTTACTTGATGAAACCTTTAATGGCACAGCTATCGGATTTGCTTAGAAGTCTACACTGCTCGACATCGTCGTGCTTCCTTTTGTTGCTCTTTTTCATAAATAACGGTAAGACAAAGAGGAGCTAACAGAGTGGCCTGTTGGTGCAGTGCTACAGTAAACACTATAAAACAGCGTCATGGTTGTGTATTTATATTTCCAAACGTTGTTAAATCAACTTCACTCTATGCTTTCTTGTGTTGGGTTTTTTACACCCGAATCTTAAATTGTTATGACAGTATGGTCAGACGTTTGGGTTTTTTTTTAACTTGCAACATTACAGAAAAGCAAAAAAGCCATTAGCCGTTACATCACTACTTGTTTGCTTTATTTATTGGAAACATATTTAAGATACTAATGAACAGTGGTCATAAATAAAGTTGTAGAGAGGGTAGTGTCTGAAACTTTACAAGGCCTTTTAGAGTGCTCTTTTGACAACAACTGACAATAATAGAACTTTACCATGCTATAATCGACAACTGATCCAATAAGGGGGTATAAAAGATATACAGGATACATCATTATATTTAGTAAACTTGTGTGCAGTTGTTAATAAAATGGCTGTTTTATTTCTTAATATATTACTGTTTAATGAATGCCATGGTCTACCTCAGCCCATTCTCTCGTTGGCTGACATTTGTTGACATCATTTGTTATTAGAACCGAACTTGTCAAACTTCCTTATTCTTGCCTTTTCGTAAGTGGTGCTACCACTGATATTTTTTAGTCACTGAATGACAGCTGCCTGCTAGTTGCCAAAATTGAACCCTCAAGTTAGTGTCACCATATATGGAATGGCAAATGGGGCACTGGAGCAGGCCATGGTGTGTATTTATATAACAGAATAGATAGGCCTCCCTTTAAGAGGTATTAAATAATGAGCATAATGTCTGTCTTTAAAAATATAGTCAGTGTGTAATGAAGAGGTGTCTGGATTATTTATAATAATGTTTGGTGTATAATATTCATCAGAATACTTTCATTGTCCTTCATCTCAATTTCAATGAAGTAATTTGACCTGATGTCAGATTCTGGTTTCCATCAGTTTTAAAATGACATGAATTAATTACAAGGTCTTAACAATGGTTTAAATAATGTCTCATTAATATGCAAAGCTACGAGATACTTTAAATCTGTGTGTGGCACATTGACTTATGTTTTGTCTTGTACCTATTTTATTTAATTGGTTTGGGACCAAAGCCATACAAAATGTTTTACAGCTGTTTTACTTTGGTTGCATCCAGTTCAGATTAGTTTAGCAGTGACACTGGTGCATATCTTCAGGCAAAGAGAAGGAATTTTCTATAAATTTTATATATACATAGAATTTTCTATATATGAAAATTCCTTCTCTTTGCCTGAAGACCAACATTTATTTTGTAATATAAATTTGAAATATAGACTAACTACATTATATTATTTTCTTAATTTTTATTGAAACATTACAACCCACCATTGGGTTCATTGCTAATGCTTTCTACAAAGTTTACCTCATTCTGGGTGTATTTATCTGTCATTGTCCTTGTGTTCGGGATTCAAGAATTTTTATTTTGTAAATCCACGATAATACAGTGTACAATGTACAATAACATTTGCTTTGAACCTGCTGGATATACACTTTTTGTCCCAGTTCAGTTCATAGGTATAGTCCTAGATAGGTCAGTTTAAAGGATCTTTACTTATTGTTAAAGATAATCATGTTATCCAATAAATGATTGTGGATACATTTTCTGATTGTCTTTTTAGGAACTTTCAGACCTGCAGAGGGACCCTCCTGCCCAGTGTTCTGCTGGACCAGTTGGGGATGATTGTAAGGGCAGCGTGTTTTGTTATATTTTGCCAGTTTTGTTTGTCATTGTGCTTGCCTCACTTGAGTTTATTTATGCATTTCCTACACAGTATTTCATTGGCAGGCCACAATAATGGGTCCGGTAAGTGACATGTTGGCCAACTTGTTTATAGAAGAACAACCACGTAGTTGCTGTTTTTAAAAAGAATTATGTCATTCATGTCTTTATATTTCAATAGAGTGACAGCCCCTATCAAGGTGGAGTGTTTTTTCTTACTATTCACTTCCCAACAGATTATCCATTTAAACCACCTAAAGTAAGTAAGAAGTACATAATAACCTGCATACAATTATAAATGTTTATGGCTGTACTAAAAATGACTAAGTGCTGGTGTTTTTTTACAGATTGCATTCACGACAAAGATTTACCACCCTAATATCAACAGCAATGGAAGTATTTGTCTGGATATACTGAGATCACAATGGTCCCCTGCCTTAACAGTATCGAAAGGTAACATATGAAGCAAATAATCTCTATAGCTCCTATATTTGAAATCTCTTTAATACCCCCCTTCATCCCCTCCCCCACAGTGTTGTTGTCAATTTGCTCTCTTCTATGTGATCCAAATCCGGATGACCCACTGGTACCAGAAATTGCCCACACATATAAATCTGACAGGGAAAAGTGAGTATGGAAATTTGATAAATGATGTTGTATTTGTGGACAAACAGTAAATGTTCTTTACATGCAATAAAGTTGCATTTTCTGCAAAGCTTAAAGGTGGAATAAATGATTAGCAGTAATGGTTGTTGTTGGGTCTTTGGTCTTGACTTAAAAACTCTAAACCATTTATTATTGTGATAAAAGTCCCAAATGACATACTTGGGATGCAGCTAACAACTCTACCAAATGCAGCGGACTGAAATAATTAGTCAAATTACTTGATAACAAGTAAGCATTTACTGAACTGTTTCCATTTCTCATTTACAAGTATTTAAATTTAGTTTGGAGAGTTCTACTGAATACTTATTGCCAATCTTTGCATTTGTTTTTCAGGTACAACAAATTAGCAAGAGAATGGACACACAAGTACGCAGTCTGAAAATGCCAGGGAGATCAAAAACACGAATGAGAACAAAAGAAACATTTAATTTGTAACTTGTGGCAAATGAGCAACTGAGGCAAAATAAACTTAACAACAGCTCATGGTTTGGAGAAGGACACAATATAAAGAGGTACAGTGCCACCTGGCTTTCTGTGTGTTGAGCTGCTGCCATGTGCTGCCCTTCATGACTTGTATGGATCTGCTGAGCAGGACCTGATGGGCTCCTTAAAGCACTCCCATATGGAATACCGGAAAATTCTTCACAGTCTATTTCACCACACTTTAAACAGCTTTTTCAGCTTCTGTGTTAATCACTGTCACTGTTCATGTGCATCATTTTTACTGAAACAGAGCCATTTCAGTGCACAATGTGGAAGCTATACATTTTATTTAGTAGATTGGTTTGCCCTTCATTTCAAATGGTTCAGTCATTCTCACTGGATGTCTTGTTATTACTGTAATTCTTCTCATTTTAGTGGCCTTTCCTTGTCATATCTTTTTCAGAAGGTATGCAATTGAGGCAGAAAATGGTACAGTGCCATTACCAGCAGCTGATCTGTTGGCACATACTGTCTCTTACCTGCTACAATGTGAAAGATATAAAGAAGAATTGGTCTCCATCACCCAATGCAGTTAACATTACAACCGTACTTAGTTTATTGACCCTTGCTGTTTACAGCTAACTGGCCCTTGCTTTGCTGTTTTGAGACACCCCCAGGGCCAATAACAGCATTCACTGTTTCCTACAGATGCCCTTTTATATCAGTTTTGAGTAGCAGTCCATGGTTGATGACCATAGTGCATGGAACTCTACTGTTGCATGACTTGAGAACATGGCTACTCTTTAGAACCAGAGCTCAGTTGTGTGTCTTCTCTTTAGTGCAATTACTCAGGTATTTTACCAACTCATCAGCTTTTAGTTTCCTCGATCAATACGTTGTCATCGTGCTACTTAAATAGTACCATTCTCTATTTTGGAGATATTACAGAGAAGGGTTCATACAATGAACAGGCCCATCTATATCTAATATTTTATACAGGCCTATAGCCTGTTTCTATCACTTTTCTGAGGGTTTCTTGTCAGTATCAGTTAATGGTAGTTAATTTGGTCACTCATCCTTTTAATTTCAGAAACTTAAAACACTCTGGATGTGAACAGCTGATATGCTGCACTAATAAACCTATTTGGAAACTTAAGTGAAAGGGGTATTTGGTTAGTGCAGTGGTCACTTTTACTTGAAAAGGGAACCTTGATCAAGATTAACAATGTGTTGAACATAGTAAGTAAAACTTTTGTGCTTTTTTGTTCTGAGATAGCAGTAAATCTATCAGTTGGGTGATATGAAATTTTAAAGCATTTGTTTATATTTATCATTGTTTGTCATTTAACAGAAAATCAAGCTCTAGGTGGCAGATTTATGTCATTGTAACATTATCTTGATCTTTAGGTTTTATGGTTTTAGGCCTTGTTTTCTCTTTAAAGTCATCTGAATTGGACATGATAATAGGATGTCATATTAGTTTAATGTAACCTGTTGTGACTGTTGCAAAAAAAATAGAGAGTGCAATGTTTCAGGTTTTCTTGAAAATCACTGCTCATACTTTATCAATGCTGCCAATAAAAAGGGACTTATGATTTGTGAAGGGTAATTGTCGTTCTATTTGAGGCATTAGTTAATGGAACTCACCAGATATGTTGTAGTAATGCATGAAAACTTTAGTGAAATTAACAACAAGCTTTAGACAACAGATATAGATTTTTGCTGTTAACTATCAGAACAAATTATCTTGACTTACAGTACAGTACTTTTTGAATGTATATCCTCTTGATGCAGTTTAAATAATTTTACTAACAGAACATTTGAGGCATATTTGTGGCAGAGATCTTGACAGGTGTCAGCTGGAAAAAGTGCAGGCTTAAATAATCAAATACAGCTCCATGTTGTCAGGGTGCATGTTGGACTCACTCGCTCACTATTCTCACTTACATAAACTGCATGGAGCATTTTTTAAATAAATTATGCCTGTTCTTTTTCAAGAAATATGTCAAAATGGCTGCCTTGCAAAAGACTGTTGAAATAACATGCGTATAATAGTACTTGTTCAAGTCCTATGTGCATTTTTATTGTTTTATCATTTGGCTATTTATTTATTGAAAGCAGAGTATCGTCCAATTTTCTGACTTTCTTCAGCCTTTAGTTTTTTATGTGGATGATGCTACGTCCTTGTTCCAATGAGTTCAATAGAGATTATATAGGCAGCTTAGCATGTATTGCACTCTAAAGTACCTTCTTAGCCATTTGCAAGATATCAGGGATTTCGTGACGTTTCATCTGCCCACCACCGCTGTCAAAAATGTTTAGCCTTAAACCTCATTTTTTACATACCCAAAAAAAATGTCATAACCCTTAAATTTGCTGTCAGGGCTATATCCTCCAAATGGGCTAGTCATTTCAATAGAAGTCATGGACAACTGCTTAAACAAAACCAATATTGTGTGTTTAACTTTCTTTGCTTGGCTCTCTCTGGACCCAGAAAGAGCATACTTTGAAGTTAATTGGACTGCCACCATGAATGTTCACCTGTCCACAACAGCCCCATACACAAAACATCCATTTGCAATGGCATAATATGAATAAAATCAATTTTGGTTTAGCTTTGTTGTCATTTCTTATTATTGAGAATTTGTTATGCATTCAGGGGTTCCAGGGGATTTGATAGATGGGAACAGAGAAATATACATAAACTTTAATTTGTAAAATAGTAAGTAATGAACTAGGTTGTGAAGATGTTTAAGAATAATAAAAACTTTAGTCCAACACTTTTAACAGTGTTTACAAGTTTCATGACATCGCTGTGGCTGTAATCCCATGTTGCAGGTGTTCTTTCCTTAGAATAGGCGTTCTTTACTAGACTTACTGCATTGACTTTCTGCTATTAGCCTTGTCAACAGACAAAAGGGCTCTCACTGACACCCCCACTTTTTAGGAAGGAGGAAAGAAAGTGAACTACTTGTCATTGTGACAAGGACACCACTGCACACAACCAAATGTGACTTCTGCTTTTAACCCATCACCAAAGTGAACAGTGGGCAGCTTTAAGGGGAGCAGTGTGTGAGGACGGTGTCATGCTCAAAGCACCTCAGTGGTAATTTGGCAGCTGGTGGATTCGAACCTGCAACCGCCCACTTCACCCCCACCCATCCCTACCTGCACACACACATCCCTGCACTTTAAAAATAAAGTTGCATATTCTCTACTATTCTGTAAATGTCCACCCATAGGCATACTTTAATTGATTAGTTTGATTATCAACATTTGCCTTCATGTACATTTCTTTCGCTGCACCGTATGCCAAAACAAATTCCTCTTAGGTGAAAACCTACCTGGCAATAAAAACGTTTCTGATTTCTGATTCTGAAAAATAGAGGAAAAGTAACAGGGGCCATAATATCAGTGAAACTCGACTATAAGGTAATGTCTGTAAAATATCTGTTCATAGGTGACAAAAAGGGAAACAGTCATTACTGTAATAAGATTATAGCTTTAATTATATTCAACGTTAACAACTTTAAGTGTATGGATATAAAAAATGGCGGTTTCTGTAAGGACCTCCTTATAGTAAGAACCAGATTTGTTTTGTTTTTTTTAAAACACTAATTCATAAGAATTTGTAAATATTTTGTAATTTATTTCTGCTAGCCAAAAACTATTATAAAATATTTTTATCTACGGTGCACCTTCAAAAGTTACCTGCCAGGGGCGTTTAGAGGTGCGCTTGACTCTTTCAACTCTTCTGCGCGGTTCTGCGGTGCGTGGTACGTGGCCAAAGAAGATCGTGCAGATTTTGAATTTTAATTGCCATGGCAAAGTGTCTAAATGCTGTACACTGATTTTTTTTAAATACTGATATATTTCTTCCACCATGTTTAACGAATGTAGCTCCCCGTTTTACAATGTGCCATGCAGCCTCATAACAACGCAACCTTGGCCGCCGGCTAAGCAAAGCAGTTTCCGGCCCTCCTGCTCAGCTGAAGATTGAAAGTCACATCGTTTACCACTGCCGCTGCAGTCACTCCTCCCATATTCTCCTCCTCCTATCAGCCAGGAAGGGCGCATCCCCGGATAGCTAGCTTGCTAGCTGTATTCCGTGTTACACCATGGCAGTAAACCTGAGCAAAAACGGCCCTGCGTTAACAGCCGCATATAAAGAAGTAGTCGACGAAAAATCCAGCACAAACTGGTAAGAAGCTACATTTTAATTATAGCAGTGAAAGATACACGAAGAGATAGAAAACATATATACATTACTAGCCCTAGTGTTGGTTAGCAGAGAGGCATTCTCTAAGTTAAGTTTGTGTTAACCCAAATCCAGTTATAGACACTTAACCTGTTACACATTAGTGCGTTCATTTTAACACAAATACTGCTCAAAATGAATGATAAAATCTGCTAAAGCGTTTATTTGTTTTTTCTTAATATTTACTGGCCTGTTAATGCTACTGTGTCACTTTGTTTGTGAACCTGTTATGGTACATGCAAGGTTTTCTAATAATATGGTATGGCATTGAATGTCCAGGATACCACCAAGTGTAATATTTCACCTACTTCCTGCTTTGATGTGTGTAGGTACACACGATATGAGAAGAGAGAGAGTCACTTCTCTTCCTGGAGACTTCCTTGATTCATTGCTCATTCTAAATTCGTAAAACCACTCCTGGTGACAGCTGATGTCTGTGTGTGGTGGTTAATGATGATCCGTTTTAATTAACTCAAAGGAGCAATTGCTCTGGGAGTCCCAGCTCCAAATTAAATTAGAATATGCTGAGCAGATTTTCTCATGTGATTTAAATTCTGACTGACAATACCCCTGCATGATTGATATATATACATTTTATCAACTAACTCAGACACCTTGGATTTTAGGATGACTAGTGATTATCCAGGGGGATATAACAAGTACAACACAACACACGACGGATGTCTGTGAACCAACTATAGTCCTTAGAAAACAGACCTTTGAAGCAATCCTGGCTAATTACACACACTAAAAATTAACAGCTACCCACTATCTGATACATCATAAAAAATGTGTCCTTTGTTGTTTGAAAGACCAGTAATTTGAAAATCCTTCCATACATCTTGCTATTTGTCATTTTGAATGGGGGCAGAACAACTAAATGATGCAGTTGAAGGTAATAAAAACTTAGAGAGAAACTATGTCATTTAAAAGAGCCTCTTTAAAAGAGAAGATCTTTGTGTGTTTTTCTTTCATTTTTGGAAATATATGTGTTGTGTTTAACTAAACAGGCTCAGGTGTTATACTGATTGAAGTCAATTGAAACTAGAAGATTGCATTGTATTTCATTATCTATACTTTTTGGAACATTTATTTTAATGGTGCACCAAGGGATATGTGCTGTGGCTCAAAGAAAGGTTTGAAAACACTGCTTTGCTGTATTCATCATTCATTAATAACTCTATAGTTACGTATTCAAAATAACTTTTCTATTCATAGCACTGTATATTTCATGTGATCCTTTTTCCAGGGCTCTGTTCACATATGAGGGTAACAGTAATGATATTCGCCTGGCTGAAAAAGGAGGTGAGAATTTAAATGTTTGTTGTCTTTATAATGCCCACCCAATGGTTTTAGAGATGTTCGGGAATTTCATTGTCTTCACAAAACTCTAAGCCAGGATGGCTGCCTAAAACTGCTTGCTTTGCTGTCTCAGCCTATGATTTGTAAGGAGAAAGAAATGTCTGTGGTTGCACAACTAACCACAAGAACCATCTTTTCCACAATGTTTGTGCATTAGATGGAGGACTGGAGGAGCTGGTTGAAGAACTTAATAGTGGAAAAGTGATGTATGCCTTTTGTCGTGTAGAGGATCCAAATTCTGGTTTGCCCAAATATGTCCTCATCAACTGGGTTAGTGCTGTTCTGAGTTATTTTTAAATTTGTTTGTCTGCAACACTGCAACAAAGTGTCCTATTATAATAATCTTTTTTGGGTTGGTTAGACTGGAGAAGGAGTGAACGATGCCAGAAAAGGACTATGTGCAAATCACGTCAGCTCCATGGCCAATTTCCTTAAGGTAGGAATTTAAACATGTATTAATTTGATGATATGTTGATTGAGAACTGTAGAAATGGGACTACAATGAAATGCAATTTTTAATATTCTGTATATTGAAATAGAGGATTTTAAGTAGTGTGTGCTTTTCTTTTCTTTGTAGAACAGACTGTTAGAGTGGAGCGCTGTTTTTGCTGCAATTAATAATGAGCTTCACTTGGGTTTTGGAAATGATTTCATGCTAATTATGTTGCAATAACCTACACACCCACAGCGCAAGTTTAGGTCATGTCAGAGCCTGCTCTTCTGAATTGTTCTGAAGGGAACTGAGCTGCACTGAACAGAACTGCTTGTTGGAATTATGGCTAACAGGAGGCAGTACATATAAACAACAAAGAAGACAATAATAACACTGTGTGTATTAACAGTAGCTATGTTTAATGTTGTTTCAGGGAGCCCATGTCACAATAAATGCCAGAGCAGAGGAGGACGTGGAGCCTGAGGTGATCGTGCAGAAAGTGGCTAAAGCTTCAGGAGCCAATTACAGTTTCCACAAAGAAGGTTCCAGCCGCTTCCAGGACAGTGGCCCTCAGGGCCCTGTGGTATGTGCCATTATTTTCTGATTTTAATAGGTTATATATGTTATTATATACTAAATTTTTATACTTAATTCCAGCTGCTAGTTTTGGACTACCATGTGGCCACGTGAATAATCAACCATTGTAGTAGATTAAGTAGCTTTCTTGGAGTTTTAATAAATCTAGTGAGGATGGACCATAAGCAAAGGAAAATGAACTCCTTGTCATAGTGACACAGCACACCACTGCACACAACCAAATGTGACCTCTGCTTTTAACCCATCACCAAAGTGAACAGTGGGCAGCTTTAAGCTGCCCAGGGAGCCGTGTGTGGGGACGATGCTCAGTGCACCTCAGTGGTAACTTGGCAGCTGGTGGACTCGAACCTGCAACCGGACCCAAGTCAGCTTCCTTAACCACTAAGCCACCACTGCCCTGTACATATAACATATGTACCGTGTTTCTGCTCTCAATTCAAATTTAATTTTTGTGCAAGAATAGGTCCAACAGACATAGGAGCCACTGTATCAATTGTGAACTTGTGTTGTTTTGATCTACCCAGGGTTCAGTGTACCAAAAAACCAATGCTATGTCAGAAATCAGAAAGACCAACAAAGACACCTTCTGGGCACAGGCTGAGGTAAGGTCTTAAACCTACATTAACCCACCACTACCCAACACCCGCTTTACTTCATAGTAAAGCGGGTGTTGAGTCAACAGGTTAGAGGATGGACTTTTTACAAAAAAGTACATAAGTACATAAAATGAACATATTTTATATAAAACAATTATATGTTGGGGAATGCTCATTAGGATTAGGAGGATTAAAAAAAGAGTCACACTATAGAATTATATTAATATTTTATTATTATAATTGGTCATGATCATGATGGCACCCCTAAACCACACAGATGCACACATCAAGTAAATGAGCATGTAACTTACTATTATTTATTATATTATTTTCCTAGCTTTTAGGAATGGAGATAATACAGGAATCAGTTGTTCTATCTGCTCCAAGTGCCATACTCACACCTCAAATGACTTTTTTACATGTTGACAAATGTTTTTGTTTTGTTTTTTTTTCTTATTGGAGAAAGTGTGAATGTTCTAAATATCACACAAACAGTTCTATTACAAATCTGTTTGTGTAAAGTTATCTTGTAGCACAGCAAGGGTTTTCACATTACTGTCTCTTTTATGGACAATTAACAAGGTAATTTAAATCTGTTTGGATATAAACCCAGCTGACCTGATTGTTCCATTTGTTTTCAGAGAGATGAGGAGAAACGTCGCCAGGAGGAGCGACACAAGGCAGACGAGGAGCGCCAGAAGCTGGAGAGAGAGAGGAAAGACAGAGAGGCCAAAGAGGCAGCACTCAGGGAAAAACGCGACAAAGAGAAGTCGTCTCAAATTGATCAACAAAAGTAAATCAGAGCTGGAGAACAGTAGTCAACATTGTCTTACAAGATCATATATTCAGAACTGCTACAAATAATAATGTTCTGCTTTGTAAATGTTCCTGTGATTGATAGGAAATACCAACAGCAGCTGGAAGCTGAGAACAAAGAGCAAGAGAAGCAACGCTGGGTGAGTGGCCCATTATTCTGAACAGTTTCAGAGATCACATTACTTGATTGTTGACAAGTCACCTTAGTGAGACCAAAACTGATGAGTTTTCAAGTGAATAGATTCATAAGGATTATTGCGAAAACTAGTGAAAACTTAGAAGAAGATCAGGAGTCGTTCAAATTTCAGAAAACATTCTTCTATAAAGTGTTTTTGTAGGTTCAGTCTTCTTTAAAATTATTTGAATAATTAAAATATCTAAATAAATAATAGGGTGTGTTGAATTATGTATTAGAAGAGTAAGCAACAGCCGTTCACTTGCCCCCCCACCCCCCACCCCACCCCCCCAACATCCCATTGTGCCACTCTTTGGTTCAGCCCACCTGTTGTTGTGGTGAGCTGGAGAAAGATAATTTTCTCACCCTCAAAATGTAGTTCAACAACAGTTAGTAGCACAAGTCAAAGTCTTTATGTCAGAAATGTAGTAATTGTCCACAACTAATGTCAACGTCATCAGGAGCAGCAGGAGAGGGATGTAACCCAGAAGAAATCAGTCAGGAGAGGTGAATCAGTGGAGAAAGCCAATGTGAGTGCCCCCCCACCACGACCCCCCACCTCCCTCGGCTCTTGATAGTCATTGCTCCTGACTCAGCTTTTTTTCTCCTTTTCTTAACTTTTCTTAAGCTTTTGTTCTATTTGCACCACACACACCCTCTTGTCTTTGTTGCATGGCTGCTCTGTGAAGGTCACAGCATTTTACTTCATATACAGACTTCTTATTTCCCTTTCGGCTTTGTCCCTTTTTTCAGGGGTTGCCACAGCGAATCACTGATTTCCATTTCTCCCTGTTCTCTGCCACTTCTACTTTGACTCCAACTATCTGCATGTCCTCCCTCACTGCATCCATATATATCTCCTCTTTGGTCTTCCTCTTTGTCTCCTACCTGGTAGCTCCATCGACCAACATTCTTCTACCAATGTATCCACTGTCCCTCCTCTGCACATGTCCAAACCATCTCAATCTGGCTTCTCTAGCTTTTTCTCCAAACCTTCCTGTCTGTGTTGTCCCTCTAATGACCTCATTCCTGATCCTGTCCATTCTTGTCACTCCTAAAGAGAATCTTAGCATCTTTAACTCTGCCACCTCCAGCTCCGCCTCCTGTCTTCT
>NC_024328.1:558608-578144 GCF_000523025.1 Cynoglossus semilaevis | reverse complement strand
GTGTTTACCACAGCCATTTCCATTCTCTTTGCAAAATCTACCACTGCCTGTCCTTCTACGTTTCTCTCCCTAACACCAAACCTGCCTATCACATCCTCATCTCCTCTGTTACCTTCCCCTACAAGACCATTAAAGTCTGCTCCAATCACTGCTCTATATACACAAAGACACAAAAATATTTTACTAATGTTAAAAATACCACAAATTCAATAGTCCACAGCATCTGCTTCCTCAAGAAGACACTGGCAGTGATTCAGGTTGTCATTTAAAAAAAATGACGTTTACATACTATTTTTCCAGGAGGCAGCTTCACTCATTTCTCAGCGTGCGATGAACCCCAGAGAGATGTTTAAACAAAGAGAGAGAGGAATTATTCCCAGTGACTCAGACGTGCCGCCTGCTGCCCCCGCTAGTCCTCAGCCAGGTATCAACCACCGTCGTACACAAACATGTGTCTCACTGCCACTTCTAAATTAACATGAAGTAGATGTTTACTGACATGTGAGTGGTAGATGACATCTGGCTATGTCTACAGAACAACACTATCCTTTTTTCATATCTGTCCATTAGACTGTGCTGTTGTCACCTAGTTAGATTTAACACTGTGTTGCTGTCATGGTATTTGTCTCTGTTCAACCTTTCAGCTCTGTGTTTTCCCCCTTCTTTCTCTCTCCTGCCCTGTTGTCCATATGGTTTTTGTGGTTCCATATTTGTCTTATCTCAGGGCGCCTGCAAAGCCCTTTTTTCTCTAAGCAAGCAAATGAGTTTGAGCGAAGCAGCTCACCTCAGCGACAAGCTTCCCCCGTACCAGCAGACTCTGCCTCTCCTGTCCGTGCTGCAGGTGTGAGCTATGTACACATGCACACACCACGACAGAGACTACATCCACGTTTTTACATTTTGTTTAAACGTGGTTGACCTTTAATCACTGCTAAATGGTTGACCAGAATTGGGTTTGTTTTTAATTACATTTTAATCAAAGGACTGTGACTAAGACTAAGTGGTTGCTGTTATAATAAATTACTGTGAGGAGATACAGATTAGTACTGGCCAGAAGTTGGATTTGAGGATCTGGTCGGGACACATTTGTTTTAGGCAGAAACCATAGCAGAAGACCTTTGCTAAAAACACCTACTCACTGACGGCCTCATTCACTGCTAAAAGATGCATTTTCTCATTGTTGTCTGTGCATATTATCATTTTGTCAATCATGATTTTTATCATTTAACCTGCTTCCATTCATCAAACTCTTTCATAATAAGAGTTTTTCTTCTGCTTCTACTGCTGCTGCTGGTGGTGGAAATGGTGGTTGCGTTGGTGTTTTCCCCACCTGTGTGGACTTGTGATTGTGTTCCTCTGCATACATGCGTGTCTGTGCTTATGTTTTTGGTTTGATAAGAGCCCGATGTGGAGGATGGACAGACCAAGTGTGAGTATGATGAGCAGGAGGTGCCCCCCCAGGACCAAGGGAAAGGTGGGAGTCATGTCAGATTTACCATCATGTCATAAACTCTTCCATCTGCTTCTCATTAAAAGTTCCTTCTTATGAAGAGTTTTATTGCAGTTTGTTAAATAGTCCCTTCCTAGATTTTTTTTCTCAAACAGACTTTAATTCGTAATTTTTTGCTTTTCAGATATAAACGGCAAAGTGATTTTGGTGAAATATGTTCAGATTTGTCCAGTATGTAATGCAAATAAAAAAAACATTTGCAATAAATGTTCCATTAAATGGGTAATTTGCATTTGATTTTAATGGTTTAAAATGTCACTACAAATGGTTGACCATCTCTAATATACATTTTATATACTTATCAAAAATGGCCCATTCTGAAAAAAGTTTGGACAACCCCGGTTTAAATTATTTAGTGCTTGGATCTGCTGCTGCCACTAGCTGGTGGACTCACTCAGAACAGATATGTTTCATACTGACTTCCCTCACAATTTTTTTCTTTAGAGGAGGCCCCATCATCTGACACTTATGTCCCGGAGACGTCCTGTGATGTGTCTGATCAGGTGCTTGTGTGCTTAGGTTTAGCAGACCATTTCCAATAGACATTAATAAATTCTTCAATCTAACATAAATCCTCTTTGTCATCAGATGGGGGAGAATAACATGAATGAGACCCCAGAGGAGGAGAGCACAGTCAAAGGCATCTGTGCAAGAGCCTTGTACGATTACCAGGCCGGTAAGACTTGTTTGTGCTTTGTTTTAGCACAAAGACACTTTGTACAGTTCACTTTCTCTACATGAGTTGTTGGAGATGCTGAATGACAAGGTGGCCTAGAATAGACTTGGAGTTAGAAAAAAATATTTATGATGAGGTTAAAATGTTAATGTTGAAACTCCCCGGAAGAAATTAAAGGATGACTCCAGAGAAAATTAAGTTTGTAGCGATTGAAGACATGAAGGTGGAACAGTAGAAGAAAGGAAAGCTCAGATGAAGGCAGATGATTAGCTTCAAGGAGATTAATTTCTTTCAACAAACCCTCGTACTGTTGTGATGTTTACTATTCATTGATTTTATTTTTTCTTTCATCAGCTGATGATACAGAGATCTCTTTTGATCCTGATGAAATTATCACCGGAATTGAGATGATCGACGAGGGCTGGTGGCGAGGTTATGGAACTGACGGCCATTTTGGAATGTTCCCAGCCAATTATGTTGAGCTTATCTAGGGCTAATTCTATCTATCCCTAATTCTAATCCTTATCCTAACCCTATCCCTCATCATCTGCACAGATCATCACAGTAGCAACCCCAGAAGACTTCTGCAGCCTAGCAACAACCAGGCAGCAAAGTCCATACTCTTGCAATTGAGTAATTCAGCTGCAGCAGAGCAGATGTCTGTTTCCAATAAGTCACTGAGTGTGATCAATGGTCTGAAAATTTCAAAATCAATTCTACATTTAAAAAAATCCAATCATTTCCATTAAATTATTGATGTTGTGAGTGTGAGTGACTGATGGTATGGTAAAAGGATTTGTGAAAACCAAAAACTTCCTTCCGTTCCCTCACTATACGACCTATTGTACCTTGAAATTTGATGCAGTAAAATATTGGCCTAGAATAAGTCTTGAATACTTGTACTTCACATTACTTACTAAGACTGTATTATTTGTTTGTATCACACGGCCTTGTCATCTTGACTGAAATGTCCTTTTGTTGTTGTTCTGCAGTGGAACTTGGTTTCTGTGAGAAATTCTCACTCAGTTTTAGTACCAATCTGACTGCGATTGACGTATTTGCAGTGCTCCTGCTAGTTTCTCTTTTCCTACTTCAAGAAAGTAATGCATAATTGATGGAGTTCCCTCCTACTGTGACTGTACCATTCAATGTGAACCAGATCACTGCAATGTGTTTTCAGTTCCTCCAGGGACAAGCTGAAGATAACACAACACCAATCAGCTTTATATTCACACCATATCTGCTTTATTAATTTCACACATTATTTGTGATACAGTGCGTAGCTGGGGCTTTGGTTACATTTTATTGAAACTTAAGATGGA
This sequence comes from Cynoglossus semilaevis, assembly GCF_000523025.1. Lineage (NCBI taxonomy): Eukaryota > Metazoa > Chordata > Actinopteri > Pleuronectiformes > Cynoglossidae > Cynoglossus > Cynoglossus semilaevis. Next base: position 574,636 of record NC_024328.1, on the reverse strand, counting down.
AAGTTATGCAATTTATGATATTTTAGAAATGTTGAGGTCAGTCAACCTGGGAAAATCTGTGTCCGTTATAAATAGAAAAAAGCATCAATGTATCCATTTCATTTTTCATGTTTGTGTTTTTCAATAATCTGACAAATGTTACAGATGTTCTTCATGATGAAATAAATGAACAAGCTGTATTTTCACAAGTTGTTATTCATGATTTTTACTGAGTGAAAAGGTCTAATAAACATCAGAGTTTTTGAAGAGGGATTTTTCAGATGTGTAACAGAAACTTACACGTACATATAAACGCACAGACTCGCTGTGCGCTCAACAATCAGTTTCCTGGAATAAGAGGACAGCTGGGGAATTCACCTCAAATGCATAGGTTTCAATTTCACAAGAAATATAAGAGTTGACCTCTCCCACATCCTTCACTGACATGTTTATGTGACTGAATCTCAAATTATCAAATCCTAATGCTTTGGGGAGCTGTGTTTTAAATGCAGTGTGTGTGTAAGGTACTGTACACAATATTAAGGGCTGACATGCAAAATATTTGTTATAACAAAGGAATTGCATCACAAATGTAAAAGGTTAAAACTACATATTTAGTTGCTTTAGTCTAATTTGTCACATTCTCACATAACTGGCTACATGTTAGAGTAAATTAATCATTTTAAAATGATATATTTAGGTAGGATTCACAACATAGCTATCCTTAGTACACATCTCTGCAGCAAAGAAGACCAATGTTAATTATGTCAAACATTAAACAGGCATTTGCTTAATAATAGCAAGTAATTCGAGTTTAGAACATGTTTGGTTGTACACGTGACATTCCGGCAGGTTCCAAATTTACCATCATAAACAGGCCAGTGGTTTTCAGAGCGGGGGATAGGAGGGACTCAGAGCATTGGTGAGAAGATGAAGGGGAAAAAGTAATATTGTTTATTTATAAGTTAAGTGCCGTAATCGACAGATTATCACGTTTCCGTTTGTACCTGAACGCACCTTGTGCGACAGTTGCAACGTCTTCATGCAAAGGCTTTGACGAAAAATAAAAAATAAAAAACAACAACATTGCGTTGTTAATATACGCACAACTACTGCATTAACGGGAACACAAGTTGATGAGTTAGAAATCTGACGTGGAATAGAAGACGCAGGGGAATAAATGTAAGTAGGGCAGTTGGCTTGGGAAGTGCACTTTGGTGAAAACACATTCGCTGTTGATGTCAAACATGAGGCCTTTATGAGAAACTTGTTCGGATTACAACGAACTGTATCATGTTGTGAAAAAGTCTTATCTCCTATAGTCAACAAACGAACGTGGAGACGATGAGCAAAAACACAGGCTGTGAGACAAAGAAAATCCCCAGCTATTCATTTCATACCTTCACAGATATAAACATGTGAGGTTGAGGTGCGGCCAATACGACGAACACCCGAACGTGGAGAAAATATCGTGAATACAACACAGACACACACACACAGATTTCTTGTCTGAAGTGAGTCACAATCCTGGGAACCATTTTTGAGCTTTTCTGATTCCCGTCATGGAGAGAAACGGTCACTTTCTCTGCTGCAAAATAACAAATTATCATATCAAAACCAATACAATAATCTTCTCTCTCTTTAAGAGAGCACACTGGTATTAGTGGATCTGTAATATTTTAGTATAGATGAGTAAATCTGCATGAGTGGGAGAGAATAGTGTTAACCAGTTGAAGACAGCGTAGGTGTGTGTGGAAAAAAAAATCCTGATACCGAGTCAAGAAAATGCTGTGAATCATTTCTGAAGAAAGCAAATATCAAGTTAAATTCTAAAACAATTTCAGCTCAAATTTGCTGAAACGGAATTTGGGAATCGAACAGTGGTCACTGTAGAAAACCTTTACACCAAGCTGTGATAAATAATGTGTGTAGCTGTGAGTCAGTTAATATACAGTATACGACACATATATAAAACAACATGTTAGTTTCAAGGTAAGATGTTAGATTTTAGGGTGATAAGCAAAGAGATTCTGTCAAAATTCCACTAATAATGTTTTCTCACCTCGAGTCCTAGAAATATTGAAAGAGAAATTTTTTTTTTCACAATAAGTCTTCATTTGTGCAGTCTTACCAACGTTTTTCTGATGTATATGCAAATATAAAACTTAATTAACAATGCAATGTGCTGTTATGCTACTTGCATATTATTTCAGAAAGTGATTCAAATCTTAACGTCTTGTTCATTCCATGAACTGAAAATCAGTTACTGTTTGGAGTTCCCCATAAGTTTTTTTTTTTTTAAATCACGATTTTCATTTTTGTTCCTGTTGTTGGCCAAAACTACGGCAGGTACTTCAGAAGGGGTAAACACCCTTTTTTTTCTTCGCAGGACTGAACTCAAAGCTGACTTAAAACAAATGTCTTCATTGAATCAGTGACATCTGTCTCTTCCTTTTCCTGCTGTGTCTGCTGGGTAGAGCTAATCAGCTTGATTACACTCACCTGTGTCGCTGGTCTTACTTGGTGTACCAGGTAACACAGAACAGATATATATATNNATATAACATGCCTTGTTCATACGACCCATTGAGTTTCTGTTATTTTGTACTTTGTGAATAAACCTGCTGCACCTGAAGTTAGTGTCCTTTGTGCTGCATTTGGGTCCTGCCTGCTTGTCAGCATGTCATGTCGGCATGTAACAGAGTCCATTATTTATTAATAGAATTACATGTGTTTTAATGTTGCTCTATTCCTCTTTATATAAAGTAAAAAAGAAAAAGTACACTGAAATTTATAAGCCACAAAGATTAGTAAAAGTTTAATGAAAAAAGAAAAAGCAGCAAATCAACAAAACAAGATCCAGAAGCAAAAATGTGTGTTTTAACCAAAAATTTAGTTTTTACACCAAGAGTAATAAACATTGTTAAAACAAATAAGGTAATAATAAGAAAAGAAACACACCTCTTTGCAGTACTTTTGATTTATGTCGATCAGGCATGCGCAAACTGTTCCTCAAAGGGCCATGTGGCTGCAAGTTATTGTTCTAACCAACCAAGAGCACATAGTTTCCAATCAGCTGTCTGAAGACTGAGACCAGTTGATTAAACCTGTCAACTCAGGTGTGCTACTGCTTGGTTGGAACAAAAACCTGCAGCCACAGTGGCCCCTTGTGGAACAGTTTGGGCACCCCTGATGTACTGTAGATGGTGTTGGAGTTCCACTGGGAGGTAGTTGGCATCAGCCCCATACAGGTGGAGGTGGGACTCTCCTGTTGGCTTTGCCTGATGCAGTCAATACCAATGTGAACGTCAGCACCAGTGAAGATCAACAGGGGGCAGTTGTTGCGGTGTTTACCACAACACCTTACTGACGATTGCTTCTAAGGTCACTGCTTGTCTGACTGTAATATGTTAAAATGACCTCCAGTGACCCATAACTGGTTGCTGGTTGAGTAGCAAAAAAAAAAAAAAAAAAATCAAATGCTTCTGCATTTTTTCCTGGCATTTGTATTTTTAACTAGCATATTTCAGGCAGTGGTCAGTAAAGAGCATTTTAAAGAAGTACTACTTGACATACAAGCTCTGAGTTCACTTTGTAAACTGAGATGCTGCTATTGAATATGTACAAGTGTCTTATGGAGAGTCTTCACTTTTATACAAATAACACAAAAAGGCATGAATTTAGATTAAGCATGTTATTTTTTAAAAACCCACCTCAGTCATGTTGAAATACTCCTTGAGACACCAATTTGCTTCAAACTGTTAGTTGTTCATTTTAAATTCATTCTTAAAATACTGATTTTTCTTTTTAGTAATGACAAGATTCGGGAAATGTCGTTGTGACATTTAATGTCCTTTCTGGGCCATTAGTTCAATTTTCGCTCTCACTTCCTCAATTTGTAGTTCAGTCCGGAGTTGGTTTTATGTATTATACCAAAAAATGGCTTGATACTGAGTCTAATGAAAATAAATGATATTATTGATTTAAACAATATTCAAGTGACTCAGGATTTTACATTAGTACATTTAATTTTATAACTAATTAATTAATACGTTTTTATTATCTTTTATCTCTTCAGATAAGAGAGTGGAGTCAACTCAAGTATTACACATTTGACAGTTTTAAAAATTAGAAATGAATTAAAATTACCCTCCAAAAACATTTAATGTGGAGAACTGCATATACAGTCATAATTAGGCTAAGCTTATGTTAATATTAAAAAGTAAAGTAGAATATTTTTTACAAATATTATTCAAAGGCAAAACATTTCAGACAGAAATATAAGTTTTAATTAATACAGTACATGATTATAAAAGTTAATAAAGTTGTTCCTGAATCAATTTCTGACTGTTCAAACGTAACAATTTATTCTCTGTGTGTAACTAGATCTGACTGATATTATTCTCTGTAAAAGGGAAGGAAAAAAAGAAAAAAAAAATTGGCTGCGGTGTCGACCAATGAAACTGTCTTGTGGAGACACCATCCTATTTCGAGGTGCAGAGTTGAATAGGACGCTGCAGGAACTGCTCTCTCTACACACAGTTAAGACAGGGACGGAGGACATCATCGAACCATGGGTGAGTCTCAGTGTTGATTTCCATATTACTTACAATAGTACTTCATCTGGTATTACTGTAGTAGCCTCAGTACTGTTTACTGTGAACTTTGGATTTCTCCAAATCTTAAAAGATGAAAAAACTTCAAAAACTTTACAGTTACTCTGATCACGAGTACAAACAATGACGGCATTATTAGAACAGATACACATTTGTACACGTGTGATCTAATTATTTTAATATCCATCCTAAACCAGTGTTTGGAACTAATCTGACATTGAAATGAATGATTAACACAGCAAAAAAAAGTGTGTTATTTTCTAATTTCACCACGAGGTCAGGTATTTTTCAGAAATACTATAATACGATGTTGCTATTTCTGAAAACAGAATTTATGGTTCAAGCCGCAGCACAGGAAACAAATGATCTCAAAAGAGAAGTACATTGGTTTAGTACATAGATGATATTGATGTGGGTGGAGGGTCAGAGGGCTCCGAGGTGACAGGTCATCTGAAGTCACTTCATCGCCGTTAAACTTCATATTCTGGAAACAAACTTCACTAATCACTGTTGCTAATTATTTACGATACACTTTACTTTAGCAACTCAACCTGTTTGCTTGAATACCGTACATAGAGCTGGAGAAGCCGGACTTTTACGAACCAGGATTAGAATTAATCAGATGTAGAGCTGAGAGTGGAACTGTTAGGAGATAAAGTCACAGAGTTGGGACGGTGTGGACATGTGGTAAAGGAGAGACAGTGGACATATTGGACAATACATGTTGGTGATGGAGCTCTTAGGCCACAGGAAAAGAAGGTAGTAATGTAGTACAGGCGTGGACAGATGCTGCTGGTATTATAGTAACAGTTGAGGGACGTCTCCAGAAAAGGATTCAACATTTCTGCACAGTCCCTGACAAACAGCTTAAGTAATTCACTGTTAAATCCTGTAGCTGGTGTGTTACAATATCACACCGTGCTGCAGGAAGTGGTTTGTACCTTGCGGTTTTATACCAGACTCACTCGACAATATCTCTCAACAACTGTTCAGATTATTGTGCTGAAGAGTCACTTGGTCACTGGAGAGTTTGAAAAGTAAAAAAAAGGAAAATAAAAAAGGTGAATAAACCAAAAAAAAAGGTTTTATGTTGTTATGTTTATATTTAACTGCATTTCTAAGGTAATCTCTACAAAACTGCAGGTTGAACTGTAGTAACATGTACTTTTGTTCATTTTAATTGACTGGCGTGTTGTGTGCACATTGTACATGTCTTGTGGCAAATGCTGTGAATATAATGCTTTAAAGTCTTCAATGGAAGAACATATAGTACTAATGTGTCATATGGTGCTGGTCTGAGCTACTGCTAAGTAGTGTAGTGTATTAGTTCCTTACAAAAGTACCAGAACTTTTATTAGTCTCCTGAAGAAACGGATCGGAACAGAGACTTTGTAAGAACTGGCTCTATTTGAGTTTCTGCTGACAAGCTTCAGAACCAAGTTAGAGATAATTAGCATTAGCGTTAGAATCGCGATGGTTCTTTTTGTGACACGTCAGAAGAATAATTTGCATTGATCTTTATGGGAATTCCCTACAACAAAAAACAAATTTTCTCATGAGAAACAAAAACAGCTCAATCCATGTAATTTGTTCCTGGTACTTTCTCAAAGTCTGTAGATAGAATGTGTGTCATTAATTTTTTGACTTCAAGTTAATTTTATATTATAATTAAATATAACAAACATTGTTCTAACATTCCCCTGGCACAAATATGTCAATGTGGAAATAATGAAGTACTTTTGGTGTTGATTACTTCACATTAAATAATACTATGAGATTCCAATCAGTCACCTAAAATAAAAACAGGAAATTAGTAGGTTTGTGCTATAAGTGAACTTATTTTAAAGCTGTAAATCACTTTAAAAAAAAAAAAAAAAAGGATACGTTCTGTTATTCTGGTTATTTGAATTTGAATATACCGCACATAAGTGAGAGGAAATTCTTTCATACTTTTTCTTTTTTCTTCACCCTGTACCTGTTGTCTAAAATGTCTCCTGCGTCTAAACAGCTGCTGCTGAGGACCAGAGTGAGGCGCCAGCGGCACAGACCGACTCTGGTGGTGATGAGAAGTGGACAATGAAGCAGGTACACTTACACATTCACCCACTCCTGAAGAAAAAAACCCCACACTGTGCAGTTTACCACTTTGTTTGCAGTTCTAGTGAAGACATCTACCCAAATATGGTGCCACTTATTTCCCCATTGTTCTGCCTGTGGTACATTCTCAGTGCTGATTGGTGCTTTGTTTCATCTTGATGGAAGATTGTGAAAGATTGAGTAAGAAGAAGACTTCTGAAAAATTACTATATTATCCATTATGGAACTTTTCACTGTTTTAATCAGTACAACAAGGTTGTATATACAGGCACAGGTGTTCCACTGGTTTGCATCAGTTCCCCTTTTTAATATTACATATCTAAGTGATACCAGGAATTGTATTTGTACAATTTGCTGAAATTAAAATTTTGAGTCACGTTGTTGATCTTGATATTTAGTAACATAATCTCAAAGCAGATTGGTTACAACACAGTGAATACCACTTCTGTCCATGAAAAATATTGAATAAGAAGAACGAGAAGAATGATAAGTATGTCATTCCAACAGATTAAATTAACCCAATAGCATACAGTGTAATAAATAGATGTCAGTTCAGTCTCTCAGTGTATTAAGCGAATTGATTAGCAGTACAAAATCCACCTCATGAGGATGTGTAGTCTTATAATAACCTTTGGCCATCTTATTGATATAGCTATCAGTTTGAACGACCCTGAATGCTATTCTGACAGCATGTACTGAACTGCCAGTCATAATGTAACATAAACTTTCATCCAGAGCACCTGTGGGTTGTGGTGAAATAGGAGATGCTCACGTCATAGACATGCCGCACGTCAACAATAAACCGTTACTATGAGGTCAATGTGGCACCACATCTCTTTCTTGTTGAACCTGTGTCTGAGTTAAGTCAGCAATGAAGGTAAATACTGTCCAACCAGGATGAATAAATATTAGTATAAATAACTAGAGTTCCATGGGTGTGTTAAAGTGCGTGCAGTGGACTGAGAGTGAATTTTAATTGCTGCGATTTGACACATCTGTGACGTTTGTTTTTAACGATACTGTTACTGTAGTGGAGGTTAATAATGCTGAGCTCAGTCCAAGATGAATTTCCCTACGGCAGACAATAAATTGTTCTGCATTGTAATATTTGGCTACGTGCAGAAACCTGCAGGTCGTCACAGATGCTCTTCTGGTAACTGAATGTGAGAAGTACCAAATAGCTCATCAAATTTCCAGCGTTGATGTGACTTGAAAGCCTGATGGTTTCTGTGGTGACCTTAGGTCTGCTGATAGAATTCGTCTTTGTGTGCCACTGTGAGAGTCACATATCAACACAGTGACATAAATGTCACCCACAAAGTTTTCCAAAAAAAGAAGAAGAGTGAGAGATAAAAAAACCTTCACATACAAAGTGAAAATGAACTGATGTTTCACAGCGATCCTTGCTCTGTGCTGCAGACTGAGATCACATCTTTACAGGCTACAGTCTGTGGCTAAGAGAGAGAGCGCAGACGTTTCCTGTACGCAACCATTGATGCATCAAACTGAAAGTTTTTCTGAATCAAATAAATCTGAACCAGAGACCAAAAGACACGCCACCATTTTTTCATTTTGCCACCACATTTGTTAAATTCTGGTAAATTTTACACAAGTCCAGACCAGAAAAACTAAATGTGCTTTGACGTCAAAATAAGTGTAGATGTCGCAATAGGAAATATGGCTTCTTACATCGGTTCACAGGAAAAGTGGAAAGTCAGATGTGTCGGCTTCTGCAGGGTCTCTGAGCTGTGACTCAGTCGGGACTCTCTTCGGTAAAAGCCTGCACCTTCACTATTACTCACCCCGAGATGCTTCTCGGAACCAGGAACTACATAGAGGAACTTGATTCAATATGAAACCACCTTGTGTGGTTTTTGTTGTGTAATGACTGCGTGAAATAAAGGCTTCAAGTGATACAATGTAAAATTCTAAAATTATTATCCTGTCCTTTCAAAGTGATTGACCCAGAGACGAAGTGAGTCTTTTAGATTAACTTTTAGACATTGCGAACTTCAGTAACTCACAGTTTGACTGCAGTAATAGTTGTTGTTTTATAATAATGATCTGTGAAATGTGTTTCTTAAAAAATGACCGCTTTGCATTACATTAGTAGAGCACAAGTTGCCATTTAGGCTGTGTTGTATTGCATGTCCTCTTATTCATAACGTCAATATTTGTGGACCTTTGCACAGCATAACTATGTTTCCTAAATGACTATTGTTCTTCTCTCCAACTAAATATATAGCTGTAATATGAAATAATACTACAAACGTACACTAATACATAGTGTCAATCAGACACGGAGATCAACAGTGTGCTAATAAAACATTTAGAATATAATCAGCATATAAAGACACACAACATCCTCGATCAACAGTTTCTCTTCTTATGTTCTATTCCTTCCATGCGTCTCCTTCTGCAATTTCTCTAACTGATACTTTGAATTATGCCTGCCTTCACTGTTTCATTTCTGCTTTTCTGCAAACCACAAACTGTGACATTAACAATTTCTTAAGTTGGCCTTCTGGGCAGTCTGGTCCAGTTCACTTGAACATCCCAACAGTCAGTGACACCATTTCTGTGAAATATCACCCTAACTGCCATAAAACCACACGTGAGATCTGTGTAAAGCTCAGCTGTCAACAACTGCTTGTTATACTTCATGCATAAACTCTTTCTCGTCTGTGTTATTCTAAATGGTGTGTAGACCTAAAAACCCTGCAGGTCTACAAATATCCCTCCAGACAGGATGTGGGGTGGTTATATACTGAAAATAGTGGTTAGAAAAAAATACCCAGGTTTTCATATCAACATTTCTGTCCCATGAGAGAAATTGTATATGTCTTTCCCCATCTATAAAAACACCATCAACTGTAAAACAGATTTGTGCACGAGTGTAGTGAACCCTGTCACCTTCACAGAAGAAAATTCTATAGTCAATTAAACAACACCTTTTCTAATCTAGACTTTGCCGGCTGTCATTGAGATTCATGACTCTGTGACTGAATATGAGGAGGAGGACGAGGAGGAGGTGGAGAAGGAGATGGAGAGGAAGGAGGAGGAGGCAGGGTCTGGTGCAGGCCAGCCAGAGGAAAAAGCCTTTGTGTTAAGTCTTCACTTATTTATGAAGGAAAAAGGTTCACCCATCGAGAGGATCCCTCACCTGGGCTTTAAACAGAGTGAGTTGAAGACAGCTGCATGAATGAAAAAACAATTTGTTTGTTTGAAGATGTCTTCATATTTTCTGTATGTTTTCTGTTGTCAATACAAGCTCCAGGGCTATTATAACTAACATTTAATAAATCTCTGTCTTGGAACTTGAGATTATGGGATTAATATGGAGAAATCTGACAACAGGATTTGATCACATGGTGTTGGACATAACAATGACTAAATTAAACTTCATTGATGATGCATTAGATATGCTGTATTTTCCGGTCTACAAGTTGCATTTGTTTTTTTATCCTTTACCTGGGTTTGGTGACTTATACTCAGGTGCGTCATATATTTAAAAATATATAATTTCACATGTTTGTTATTTTCACACTGACAGCCACAAGAGGGCACTTTAGGCTTGAGTACCAGTATCTGCTACTCCTGTACCACTGAAAATTTACATGTTCGTTATTTTCACACTGACAGCCGCTAGAGGGCACTGGTGTGACTTATATTCCGGAGCGATTTATATATGTTTTTTTCCTCTTAATTATGCGTTTTTTTTGGTTGGTGCGATTTATACTTTGGAGCAACTTATAGTCCGGGAAATATGATAGTTAGAAAGGCAATTAAAAAAAAATCACCTTTCACCTCAAAATACAAAATGCTGATTCGCATGGCTAGTAAATTATTACAACCTTTTTAAAGGTAGGGGTTTTTGTGGTCACCAAATTTTATCTAGAGGAGGAAGAGCTTATAGAAAATAATAAGGATAATACTGAGGATAAGTTGGAGTAGAGGAAAGAGGAGAATAAAATGAGTGTGATCAAATACAGATGTACTCATAGGTCAGATACAGCAAATATCATTTACAAACATCATTGGTAGCCTTCAACGTTACTTTTTTTCAGGTCATGCATATACAGTATAATTTCCTCAACAATCATAAAATACAATATAAAAGTGTCCTACATGTTTGTGTTTTTCAGTTAATCTCTGGAGGATTTACAAAGCAGTTGAGAAGCGTGGAGGTTACGACTTAGTAAGTACAAGGACGTTACTGACCGCTTGATGCAACATAGAAATATATGACCGTTCAGACGTGCGATGGTTGTCACACTCACACGTGCGATTGAGTGTACACTCTCCAGCCACACTGTCATGTCTTTGATAGTAACAAAAAAAGACACACTGGCATAGACACACTAATATAGGCTACAAGTTCTGACCCTAAAACCAAAGACCCCTGCTGCCACTGCTGCGTTTGTGAACTGATACGAAAAAACAAGGCCTGCGTATGAATGCACATTTTAAAAAAAACCCAGAGTGGAAAACCACAGCACTTTAATTTGGCATTTAAATAATAGACTGTCAGTGACCTTTGTTTGAAGCAGATTAGAACAGAAGGCAGACACAGTGGGGCCCCAGGAACCTCTCTATGGGCTGAACAATGTGTACACACAACAAGTACAATGATTTCACATTTTAACGTTTAAAATCATTATGTGATGTAAATGAGTGAATATTTAAATATTTTTGCTTTTTTTTTAAGTCAACTATCTTTCTTATCTTAAAGTTCCATAACGTCATATGTGTCATCATTGTGTTAACTGCAGGTGACAGCACAGCGTCTGTGGAAGAAAGTGTATGATGAGCTGGGAGGAAGTCCAGGAAGCACCAGCGCTGCTACGTGCACTCGTCGTCACTATGAGAGGTGAGAATCCTAACCATGTTTCCAGCTAAGTTCTCAGCAAGAATATCCACAATTTCCTTTTAGTCAGCCTATTGTATAATTCATAAAAACCTGTTTTTAAGGCTTGTTCTGCCCTTTGAGAGACACATGAAAGGAGAGGAAGACAAACCTCTGCCTCCGAGCAAACCACGAAAACCTTACAAGAGAAACCCAGAAAACAAGGTCAAAAAGTGTGAGATCAAGAGGAAGAGGTGTCAGGTGGAGGAAGACATGGACTCTCACGTAAGAGACTGTCTGATCAACATCATCTCCTCCACTGTGTGCCTGTATGTGGTAATTGTGTAAAAGAACACCCTCCTGTGGTATTTTACAGATACTGGCTCAAAGGAATCCAGGTCCTGCAGGTCACGGTGAAGCAGTGATGCATCTTCACTCTGGTCTCTGGACTGCTACCCCTGACAGACAGTACCCAACATGCTCACAGCCAAACAGGGATATTTGCTCTTCTGTCTATGCCATTCTTCCAGTCCACAGTTCTCCACAACCTGCCCCCCTTCCTGCAGCTCCTCCTGCAGCTCCTCCTGCTGCAGCAGCAGAGGTCATCTCTCCTCTGGAGAAAAAAAAGCGAATAGCCCAGGCCAGCCTCAACCGGCCCACAAGTCCACAGGGTGAGGACATAGAACGGCCGTCGGTCATCTGCTGCTCACAGTCTCCAGCTCGGGTGTTTTCCAGACACAACTGCAGCTCGTCTGAAGGCTCCCCACAACCTTTATCATCCTCTTCCTCCTCACGCAGCCCTTCACCTCTCTCAGTTTCATCAGAGGACAACCCACAAGGAGGTGAAGACAAACCAGCATTAAACTCGGAAATAATCAAGAAACAATTGAGGCGTGTAGAAAAAAAGTCCAACTGCAGTGAGATTAATCAGTCTCTGAGCTGCCCTCAGGTACCAATAAGCTCTGCGGGGCCAAATAAAGACATTGCCCTGGGCAACTGTCAATCATTGCCCCCTCATTTATCCAAATGCCGAGATAAAGACTCAGGCTGGGAGCCGATCCACAGAGTTAGCAGTAAATATCCACATTATTCGTTGCAGCCAACGCCTTCTTCGAGTTTCTACAAAGTTATTCCAAGGTCTGTGCAGCCTCTACGACCCGCTCCCATTCGGCCAACTTATCAGGATGAACCTACCACCCGGAAGCTAACCAATATTGACCCGTGGTTTCATCAGACGGAAAAGAGGGAAAAGTGCCGGACAGGGTCACAAAAATTTCCCCATCAGCAGGGTATGGTCCACTCTGCTGCCCAGCTGCCCGTATTCTGTGTCCTGTCAGGCTACGATAAATCAGTGAGAGACTCTCGGCCCCAGCCTCCTCTGCACTCTCTGTTTCTGCCCAACAGAATGAGACTGCCACAGTCTCAGCTGATGTACCATCACCGGGTACCGGTGGGTCCAGCTCCTCCTGCTATTTATCCGTATCCCTACTCCGTTCCCCTAATAGGTCCACATCCTGGATACACTCTACCTGCCATCAACCCTGCGTATACCCAGAAGCTATGATTTTTAATGTCGTCATTGTTAAAATTATTGTTGATTGATACACTGGAATATTACCTCCATACTGTAAATTTCTATTTCGAGATCCGAGCATGCGCCGACACTAGGTGGCTGAGCACTCAGAGCAGCCCACGCCACCTCATTCATTCACTTTACGTGTTTGGTGACTTCTGTAAGCATCGCTTCCGTACGTAATGTTATATGCGTGATTTTCTCTCTATTTTGTGCATTATTCTTCGTAATAGTAATGAGTTCTAAGAGAGTGAGTGGTAAGGATGATAGATAGAAGAAGAAACACATGATGACCATGGAAATAAAGCATGAACTTGTCTATAAATATGAGCGTGATGCCCACTAAAGAAAGAAAAAAGCAAAAAATAAATAAATAATAGAAAAGTAAAACAAAAGTAAGCTATATAAGTTAAGTTAATTCTAAGGTTATGTGAGTTACATAGTGTTCGTGTAAGGTACGGAATTAAACTGTAAACTTAATTAAATTTACTGATGTACTGTATTTATATATATATATTGATATATATTGATATATATATATTGATATATAAACATATATATATATACAAAATATGTTTTTGCCCATGAGAGAAGGAAATATTTTCAAATGAAAAAATAAATAAATAAGAAAAGCTTATGGGTGTACATTAGGTTTGTTTGCTGCCTTTATGTATGTATAACTGCATGTATTAAGGTCATATTTATGAAAAAAACAAAAAAAAAGCCACATACGCTTTCCGGCCCACACACATGACCCTACTCTTGTGTATTGGTTTTTAACATACATATCGTCATGTTTACAGAAGCAATAAAATCCTCTTTTTTAAACATGCAGTTTAATTTAGGAAAATATTTTGTACTTCAGACTTTTGCTTGCACTAATTCTCCTGTACTGTATGTCATTGTACTGTATGTAAAAATCTGTTGAAAAAGATACTTCCATTGTAAAGTTACATATTTAAATGTAAAGTTCTGAAATTGTCATTAATGAATTAAAACACTTATATGTTATACTGAATCTGTCCTCCATACTTTTACTAAATGCATTGTCACTGAGCTTATGAGATTAGGTCTTTATGGTAATTAATAATTTTTTTATTTGATAAAGTACAGCAAAAGTTAAAATGGTATATAGACATTAAAATTGTGTGTACTTGAGACTTTTTCAGTTACCTGCTTTTAACATATAAAAATGCTAAAAGCCTAAATATTAAAATGACATAATTATAATTTTGTGTCTTAAATACCTTTAATATCTAAAACGTATTCTTAAAATAATTACATGTCCTTCAAAATAAATAGCAGTTTGTAGTATATGGTTTGCAGCCATCTTTCAGACCAGTAGAGGGCGAAAAATATCTCTAGGCTTAGTAATCGAACAAGAAAGAACCGGAAGAACACCTCTCGCGAGAACACAATTCTGGTGGCGCCAATAAACAAGCACTAAGAACGGGAAGTTTAGGCTACAGCTAGAGTTGTAGTGTGTTTTGGTAATTGAATTTATTTTGATGACCCAGACCTACTTTGAACTTCGCTTGTAGATTAAGAAACAAACACTGTCCTATATACATTTGGATTTTTTGGAAGAAGAATTATGTCGGATGCCCTGTCAGACTGCGGCAGCGACGCGAGCCACGATGGCGGTCAGGAGGACGTCATGACTCCGGCAGAGCTGATCGAAAAACTGGAAGAAGTTAGTTGAATAATAATAAAATATAATTCTGACACACAATTGAATGGACAGACACGTGCTTTTCCAGTCTGTGTTGTTCTTAATGTTATATCCGTGTGTGTGTCTGCAGGCTTGGCTCAATGAGAAGTTCTCCCCGGAGCTGTTGTCGAACAGATCGGAGGTGGTGGAGTGTGTGATGGAGCAGCTCACTCACATGGTACACTCTAACTTTTCCTTCAGATAATAGTACTTGATGTCAGAAATGAATAAGGGATCGAAGAAACAAGTATATAAAAAGCAGGTCAACACACAAAGACATTAAAGACCACAAAGCTGCCCACTGCTCACCTTGGTGATAGTACTGTGTATAAATATGTATATATATTATATACAGTATTTAAGTTATAAAGATGCAGATGCCCACATCCACCTATATGCACTATATATACATACGCGCACACACATACATATCTATACTTACACACATATGCATCTAAATATGCATACACATGTACAGACATACACATACATCAGCATTGCGTGAGCATATACAGTGGTATGAAAAAGTTTGGGCACCCCTGATTGTTTTCAAGATTTTCCTTTATGGATCATTGGTTGTTCAGAACAGCAATTTCAATTAAATATATCATATAGCAAACAAACACAGTGATATTTAAGAAGTGAAATGAAGTTTATAGGATTTACAGAAGTGTGCAATAATTACTTAAACAAAAATAGGCAGGTGCATCAATGTGGACCCCCCAACAGAAAAATTATATCAATATTTAGTAGATCCTCCTTTTGCAGAAATAACAGCCTCTAAACTCTTCCTATAGCTTCCAATGAGGGTCTGGATTCTGGTTGAAGGTATTTTTGACCATTCTTCTTTACAAAACATCTCCAGTTCAGTCAGGTTTGATGGTTTCCGAGCATGGACAGCCCACTTTAAAACAGACCACAGATTTTCAATGATATTCAGGTCTGGGGACTGAGATGGCTATTCCAGAACGTTGTACTTGTTCCTCTGCATGAATGCTTTGGTAGAATATGAGCGGTGTTTAGGGTCGTTGTCTTGTTGAAGTATCCAGCCCCGGCGCAACTTCAACTTTGTCACTGATTCTTGAACATTGTTAGCAAGAGTTTGCTGATACTGACTGGAATCCATGCGACCTTCAACAGTCCCTGCACTGGCCACACAGCTCCACAGCATGATGGAACCACCACCAAATTTAACTGTGGGTAGCA
>NC_024328.1:544381-557825 GCF_000523025.1 Cynoglossus semilaevis | reverse complement strand
TATATATATATGTATATGTATATATATGTATACGTATATATATATGTATGTATATGTATATATATGTATGTATATATATGTATTTATGTATATATGTATATATATATGTATGTATATATGTATATATATTTATATATGTGTGTATATATATATGTGTATATATGTATATATATGTGTATATATGTATGTATATATATATATACATATAGTATATATATATATATGCGTGTGTATATATATATGTGTGTGTATATATATGTATATATATATAGATAGATAGATAGATAGATAAACATATACTTATAATAGAATATAAAATAGAAATACACTGGTTTATCCAAATATAATAGTAATGCAAATAGGGATTGCAGTACTAAAGTAACTAAAGTATTTATTGTTTTAAATAACTGTGATCTTATAATTTTAGAATAATTGAAAGTATTTTTACACCTTCAGATGAACATGAAAATTAAATATTTAGCCAACCAAAACAGGAATAAAATTCAGTGACAGAGAAAGGTTAAAGAAATTCTACCATTTTGATGTTGTGTGTTGGTAAGTTAAAAAATGAGTTACCTAGACTTGGCTAGACTGTACTGTTCCTTTTATAAAATCTCACTATGCAGTATAAACTTAAATTTTTGAATGTGCAATTTAGTAGTTTTGGTCATTATATGTTATCTTGAATAAAAGACACCCTTTAACTTAAATAATATCTATCTATATATATATATATGTGTGTGTGTGTGTGTGTGTGTGTGTGTGTGTGTATGTATGTATGTCTGTACAGGAAGCCAACTTACAGCGTGTGAAGAAAGGTGATGCTAAGGCCAGCATCCACCGCATGGAAATAGACAGGATCCGCTTTGTTCTGAGCAGCTATCTACGTTCCCGTTTGCAGAAGGTCAGCAAAACATCTGGTTTAAAACCAACTCTTTACAGTTCTTGCAAACATGGTTTATTATTTATTTGTTTTTTGCACGTCCAGATTGAGAGATTTTTTCCTCACGTCTTGGAGAAGGAAAAATCTCGAGGTGAGGGTGAGCCTTCTCTGCTCTCACCTGAGGAGTTTGCCTTTGCCAAAGAGTGAGTCCTGTCAACTAAATCTTAGGCTGTTTGTTTGTCTGTTATTCTCAACTTAACTTGTTGTCTTGAATGCAGATATCACGCCAACACGGAAACCTATCTGAAAGCTGTAGCACTAAAACGAATGCCCCCCAACCTACAGACAGTGGAATTGCTTAAAGCAGGTAAAATCACTGTCTTGTGTTATTTGTTTTAGTTGTTCAGTATGTACAAAATGCATACTTTCAACAATATTTTTAGAGATAATTAACAGTTTTGCTACTCAAGTAATAACATTTTTTTTGCAGGTGTGAGATGATTGCTTTCACTCGAGTCATTAGTCTCAAGTTCTTCACATTTCATTTTCATTTCATTTTTAATAAAAAAAACATTGCATTCCCATCTAGCATCAAGTTGTAAATCAATCTTGTGTTTTATTCATAAAGTTTGTGGGACTTGCAGTGCAGATCCTTTAGATGTTTATTGATTTAAAAAAAGATTCATGACCTAGAACCTCCTTATGACCTATATTTGTTAAGAAAGTCTAGTTTCATCATTTCAACGTACAGTGTTGACAGTAGTGACAGAATATTGTTTAGTAATTACTAAAAGAGTACTTCAAAAGTTACTAAAAGATGTTCATGTTCAAAAGATGTTCATTCACAGTTAGTGTCTCATGTATTCTGTTGTAACCTAGTCCCTGAACCCTGCTTGGACTCCTTTGTGTTCCTGCGAGTAAAGGAGCCTCAGGAGAACATCCTGGTGGAACCTGAAACAGATGATCAGAGGTATTAATGTACACATTTAACCAACCAGCAGGTGGCACTGTGGCCCTCATATTCGTCTTTATGTCAGCATTGGCGAAACAAAACTAATTTCCACTGTCGTCTTATGTCAGAGAGTACGTTGTGGATCTCGAAGAAGGTTCTCAGCACCTGATGCGGTACAGAACCATATCTCCACTAGTCTCCAGTGGAGCTGTTCAGTTAATTTAAATACAGAGGTCAGTGACGAAGAGAGTGCTCACTCAGCTGTGTCGTCTTTCTCATTAACTCCTAACCAAAGAAATTGCCATCCTCTTCACACACACTTCTACATATATTACATAAGCAACTGCTTTATAGTATCATCTGGGTTTATTTTTGGCTCTCACTTTTGATCCTTGATTATTGTTACTTGGCAACAGGGAAGAGAGAGAAAATCTTCACAAATATTTACCACCCTGTACAACCAGTGCATTTCATCTGCTACCTTTTTTTTTTTTCAGGTCTATCATTAGGTGTGAATGCAGGAGGTAGTGAATTGAGATCTGACTCACGTTTCATCACATATGCTAATGAGAACTGAACATGCGTCAGGTCAGGACACACATTCTTGAAAACACCTGAGGCTGATGTAGTGTCTCAGCCTCAGGAAATGAGATTCGGAGGACATCTGCTAACAGCAAATGTACAATCAGTGCTAATGAGAAGTGAAAGCTGTGAGGGAACTGGCTTCATCAGACCCTGGACCATGCTGTGAAGCTGTGGTGTTATTTTTGGACCCTTTTAGTTTTGGTTGGATGGATAATTATAATATGATGTGTTAGACTTGGCCTCTTTAGACACACTCAAATGTGATTATCCAGATGAATTATATCACTGTCACTGTTTTTTTCCTCATAAATGAGCTAATTGTACAAAAATGATCTCACCATCTTTGTCTATATTTTCATAGAGCTGTTAGTTTTTGTATTGTGTGTTTGTTTTGTTGTTTTTAAAGAATTGTGTGCACAGTGTAACTGCATGTAAAGCCAATGTATCACCTTCTTTAACTTTACACATAATGAAGCCTCTCTTGATGGCTTCACTCAGACCCTGAGAAAGTATTCATGATATAAGGTTAAGAGTTCTGTTAGGTAACTGGAAAACTAAAACTGAAAAAAATGAAAAAGCCTCTTGGATGAGAGGTGAAATGCCTTTGAGAAAAATTCATGTCCAGTTGCCTAACAAAACTCTTTAACCTTGACTATGACCTGGATGACTGAGAATCTTCGTAGACATATTCATGAGTTTTTTCTGAGAATGTTCTTAAAGCGGTCCTCCTTGCTTGCATATTCATAAGGTAGTACTCACTAATTTTGATAACAAAATTACAAAAATAAAATTAGATTTAAAAAAAAGTACCATATTTTCTGGAGTATAAGTCACAGCAACCAAAGGATGATAAAAAGTGCGACCTGCAGCAATAGCAGATACTCCTGTAAACAAGCCTCTCAGTGTGAAAATAACATGAAATTATATGTTTTAGTATTTAAGTCACAAACCCAGCCAAAGCATGAAAAAAAGTGCGACTCATAGTCCAAAAAGACGGTGTGCGTAATGATTAAATGCATGCATTTACATTCTTTATTGTGAGACAGTGGGAAACTGTAGCCATGGTTTAGGGGTCATGGTGTCATGGAGTCTGTAAATGTAAATGTCAATAAAAAGTTAATTACAAGCATAGCTCACGTAACTGGGCATGAACACTCAAACTTGGCTTTCTTGTTGGGTGACTTGTAAATGTAAACCTCCTCATGCGTCACCTGCTGACGTCTGCTCGTACAAAGATCTCTGGACACAGGCCAACCTTCAGTCAACTTGGATCCTGACCACAGACCTCAGTGGGATCTGCGTTCATTGACAGGTGTCAGAGAGTGAATAGTTTCCACTACTGATTTACATGAACTGCAGTTAACAGTTAAATAATTTGAGTAAATACTTTATTATTTGTTGAAATTGTGTTTTCAACAAATAAAAAAAATAGTGGCTACAATCAAAGCAGTCAGCTTATTGGTTGGTAGGATGAAGTGGGTGGAGTTTAAAACATGACATCAGAGCTAAAGGAGTATTTATGGAGACCTTGGCCTATTTTCTACTGGGGGATAAAGAATGACTGAGGCTCCACTGAACAACTTGCTGCTTGCGTATGTGAGTAAAAATGGAAAAAAAAAAGTTAGGAAATTCTTATATAAGTCAGGTTGTCGTCCAGTATCTAAAATCTTTAAAAACCTGTCACTTTATTATTGAGAACAAGTTTGGGCCAGTAGCCCCTACCAGACCTGTTTTATTTGTATGCATTTTTATTACTATTAATGTGTTTCAAACTGCACCTCACAGCCTTAAACCATCACAGTTACAGACCCTGAGTACACTGAAAGGCTGGAATGAGTTGATATTTATTTTCTATCTTTTATTAGTGTTTTGCCAATCTGATTTCGGGTCAATGGCTCACTCATCTGGACTTGTGGAGATTGCTGTCAGGCTGTGTTTGAACCAGAGTAAACAGCTCTGTCCTCATGTTTGGGTTCCCATCCTGAAGCCCCAGCGTTCCTGTATCCGCCTGGTGTCAGATCAGCTACTCTCAGACATCCACAGTCCGGCAGCTTTCCTCAACCATCCCTTCTCCAATCTCTTAGACTTGGATGACGTGGATGATGAGATTTTACTGCCAATTAGGGAGAAACGGGTGATGTTTGCTGACTCCAGAGGTCTGTCTCTCACAGATGTTCGAGAGTTTTCTGATGATGAGGAGCATTCTGACTTTAACATGCTACCATCGCTGCAAGGGCTGGGGAGCACGACAGAGGACAGCTATAGCCGCACTGTCAGCACCTGCTGCCCAGGCACACAGCTCGTACTGGGCTTCCCACAGCCCTCTGCAGATTTCCAGGCCTTTCGAGCCAAACTGGAGGAGAGCATGGTGATCCTGGAGAACTGCAGTGTCACTGAACAGACCCTACAGGGCACAGTCCGTGTCAGGAACATCAGTTTCCAGAAGGACGTGCGTGTCCGCATCACTTTTGACTCATGGCAGAGCTTCAAAGATGTGTCATGTACATATGTCCAGAAGCGCTTCGGAGGACCACAGACAGACATCTTTGAATTTGACATCTCTATTCCCAAAGTGCTAGACGCCAAGAGAAAGATTGAATTCTGTTTGCGTTATCTGCCAGGAGGTCACAGCCAACCTTTTTGGGACAATAATTGTGGACACAATTACAGCATTGTAGTAAATGTGAGCTCACACCTCTGTAGTGGGAAGAATAGAAGCGAAAGAGCATGACCTACGACCTTTCCAATGGCTAATGTTACCGCTGTTCTAACGCCCTGCAACAAAAGTGTTTAACAAACAAGTCAAACGTCAAAAAGTCAAAGCCAAAAAATTATTGTTTGTTTTTCCTTTTTATGATTCTTTTTTTCTTTTGAATGTTGTGTCAAAGCTCTTGTAAGTGGATGTGAATAAATGTGAATGCTAGTATAAATGATTCCTTCTCTCTATATGAGGCCTGTGAAGGTCTGGACACCAGTACAGGGTGTACTGGTTTTTTATCCCATTCTCAGCTGTGATTGGCTCCAGTCCCCTGACAACCCATATGAGGATGGTACAAATAAAGATGGTTGGACATTTTCAAACAGGTGGCCTTGTTTAATACACACCCTTTGTCACGTCCTACATGTAACCACTCATGTCCTGCTGTTGTGTGCCAGAGTGGGGATCCCTTTCACCGTAGGCCATTCCTGGGATTCCTGTGTGGGCCAAGATACCAAGGGAGGATACACAAGAGAAGCTAATCTTGGTTTAGCACCACTGGCATCAGAGTTGTTTTGTTTTTCTGTAGCTAAGTAGCAAGCAAAGGAGTAAAAGAGAAAAAAAAACAGTTTGGGAAATTGAAAACATTCCGGCGACATACATGATACATTTTTAAAGATTTGTTGGAAAGTAACCACCAAGGCTAAATGTTTTTTAATTGCTTGGAATGGATTGCTCAACAATAAATAACCCAAGACTGAAATAGCTCTTGGCTACTAAAAAAAAAGACAGAGGATATGAAATAATACAAAATATATTTATTTAGCATACATTTATATGATGGAAGCAACTGTGTGTTGAGAACAGTGGAAGGAGTGATTAACCTACTTTCTGATGAACCAATAACTGTAGGGAAGGAAGACCAGACAATGCTGAGTGTTGACTGGGCATTGTGTTGTTGACATTTTATTGACATCTGAATTGAACCAATTAGTGCTGAAAGTTTTTGTTGTTTTGCTTATGATTGACCTGAGAGATGTGACTTATTTACACACGTCTACACATTTTTCTCCAGATGTTTTTGCACAAAATAGCAAACGTACAGTTAAATATTAAATTACTCACAACAACAGTTAAAGGATATTACAAAAATACATCATTTAGTGTTAACAGTGCAGTGTGTTGCCCCGGAAATTAAAATAAAGATATAGCAGCTTTAAATAATTCACCTTTATGTAACAAAAAGAAAAAGAATATTAGCACCTTATTGACAAAAGCCAATAAAAGCTTTCATTATTTGTGAGCAGTGACTTCACATCACAGATTATTTACTTTCACAGTGTGAGTTGCATTAAAAGATTTATTGAACAAGATTTGTAAGTCGGTAGCTCATGTGTCTTCCTGTACTTCCTGTACTTTTTTAATGATCCGCATGCGTTTCAGGATATGCTGCATGAACTCATCAAATGTGAGATGTAGTGTTGAAAGAAGCAAAGAAGACTTTAGATTGTGTACCTTGATTTCTAAGTTTCCCTTGTTTTGTTTTGAATATTTATATCTTAGCTGTGGGTTAACTATGTCTCCAGCTGTGACTGTGATGAATTTTCAGAGTAACACTAACTAGTCTAAAACTCAATGTTCTAGTCCAGGAAAGAGGGAAGGAGGAGACAACATGCTGCACACCAACTAACAGGTGAGATATTTCCTCTGTGCTTTAACCTACACACACAACTGTTCACCGTGACTTCACCATTGTGACTCAATCACTGGCACATCTGCCAGAATCATCATCTGACCTCAGCGTCCCACACTAATGTTGCACACTTTGCAGCTCGGGTCCTTCTTGGCATTAGCTGTTGCCAAACTCATGAGCTGGTGGTGTCCACTAATTTGCTCCACGCTGCCTCGATCCAAAGGAACTGGATCGGTGAAAAGCACTTCCAAGATGACATCACTGGCGTGGCAGTACACAGGCTCCTCCCCATGGTTCTGGGGAGCACAGTAGGTCAGGAAAGGATTGCAGAACAAGTCGAGCATAGGCAGACGAGTGCGACAGAAGTTGTCTCCCTCTGAACCGACCGGTGCCAACACCAGCACCACATAGTGGTAGGCTGTGTACATACAGTAGAAGTCTGCGAAGTACAAGCAGATGTTGGGGTTCAGGGATCTGAAAACGCAACGGACCGTAGGGGGAGTCTTTGGGGGGGAGACCTGTATCAAACTCTGTGTTGCAGCTGAAGAAGACTCCTTGAAGTTTCCCATTAATAGGAGAACCGTGACTCCCACTGTTGTCCTTCAGAGCTGGACGCATCACTCCTCCACATTCCTCCCTAAGCCGAGAAAGAGGACAACAATAATTTCACATCGAGGAGCTGGAGGCATGTGGCTTTGGATATACAGTAGAGTGAGTCAAGAGAGATCTCACCTGACGTAGTCAAAGTAGTCTGGCTGCTGGTTCCGATAAAACACAGAGAATTTCAGCAGCCTTCCTGTGGAGCCTTTGGCTTTGTCTAGAAGCTGCTGGAGATGTTCAATGGCGTAGTCTGTAATAATGACAGGTAGTGAGGAGTCATTGTCAGGTCTCCACTACTCACAGTGGTCTAACAGACATTACAGCAGCAAGGTAAAGAGAGAACAGTCTCCTCAAATCACCACCTTAAAGTCAATCACACATACGCTTGTTTGAAAATCCACTCTTTTAATTAATTAATTAATTAATTAATTAATATCCTTTAAACAGATTAATTATTAATTTTCTTCTTTTCATTTTATTACATTTAAGCAACATAGACAAAATTATATTGTCTTTAAAATGGAGCACACAACAATTTAGAGGGTGGAATCTGGCGAAATATTCAGACTTAATTGGACATTTTAAAGTTAATATAATTTTTTAATATTTATAATTGACAATTCACTCACTTCATGCTGAAATAATGCATTAATTTATTAAAATATAGGTTTGAGATTTATATTTGCTGTGATATTTTATTTACAATTAATTTAATTTAATAAAAAACAAAAATGCACTTTAGAGACATATGGTAGTATGCGTGTAGAAATGAGAAGGAAGATGAGAAATCATTTTTTTTGTATTGAGAAAGTCTTTTCATTGACAAACTCCCTTTAAACTTTTCAAATGTCAGAAGACCAAAGGTTCTTTCTTTCTAGGTTCCTTTAGTTTTCCTTATAGTTAAATCTACTGTAATACTTTTCCCACGTTCCACTTATTATCAAATCAGATGCCAGCGGTGCGTCCTACCTCCAGTGCAGAACTCCACCACCTGACTCCACTCTGACACCAGGTAATCACCATCTGGTTGTCGGACAGCGGTTTGAACTGCGACACAGTACTCTGTCCGCGGGCTGAGGAACCAGTGTCCTCTCACTGCCATTGGAAGAGGCACGGCCTTGGCCACCAGCTTGGTCGGCACATCCTGGAGGAGAAAACAGCACTGCACTGACTTCAGAGAAATGATGCATGATGAACTTGACATTTCAAAGGGAATGAAAGTGCAAGTATGACATCAATTATTTCCTCCTCCAGCCTAGGCTGCTGTAACTGGAATACATCTAATCAAATCAGCAGCTTTGCTAATGGGCCTCTGACTGGTACAGCTAATTAGTGAAACTCAGGGGTCTGTTAACCATAGCAACATTTCTGACGCAAGTTTGTTTTTGCCACTTTAGAGAGACAGAGAGAGAGAAAGAGAGAGAGCGAGAGAGAGCGAGAGAGGGCAAGAGAGAGAGAGAGAGCAACAGAAAGCATCTCAGTTCAGAAAGAGTTCACTTACAAATGTCAATAGCAGGAAATATATGATATTTTGAAGTGGCATTAAATCACACACTGATGTTGTGGATATTAAGGAACACACCAGGTAATGAGGATGTGAGACCTAAAATGTTTGCTTAAAATATAGAAAATTGTTACCCCAAATGTTAGCCCAAAAATATATTAAAATTTTCCAATATATAATAACATAATTGCAGTTACAACACGTAGCATGTACTGTATGGTAGCAGGTAGAAATACCTGTCAACAACAACAGCTTTGTATCCATAGAGTAGTGGTACACCATACTGTGCACCGGTCTGAAAACCTTTTTTTTTTTTCTTAATTGTCGGATTATCTGTAAATAAAAAAAGTAAATGGAAATGACCAGATTGTCTTTAAATTAAGTAAATTACTAATTGTTACATTAAAGACAACCATAGCCCGGTATCAAATGACAAACAGGGCAGTACCACAGACAGGTAGTTGGGGACCCCTGCCGAGACCACTAGTGAGTCCCTGAGGGGAGCACATAGACTTCCTGGCTGAGATTTAAAATATTATTTTCTGCAGTTAAGGAGAATGACGAAATGATGGCAGGCAAGACTTTCATTTAAAGGGCAAAGTCATTCTGATTTTTTTTTTCAAGAGCTCACTGGGAGCAGATAACAGAAGGAAAAAGCTCAATTTGTCACTTTTGTGAATCTGCTTTTGTTCACTGTAGGAGACACTGAAATAGCACAACTGTAGACTGGTTTAAAGCGTTCACACCACCTGTTAATCCAGGTGGACCTCTGCTGTAATGTGTCAATCAATTTAAGCAGCAGTCATGTTATTCTTATAGAACAGACTGATATAATATTGATTGGGATAAAGCTTGTTGTTAATTAGTCGACACAGGAGGAAACAGATGCCATTCACTAAAGGCAGCAGGAGGTTTAAATGTTCAGACCCTGTGTTTGAAGCGGTTCGGATCTTTGCTCTCCTTCCGGCTCAGGTCGATGAAGAAGTGTGTGGCTCTGGCTGTGTCCTCTGGCGACATGTCCCACATGATGCGGAAAGAGTCACAGGTAACCTCACAAATCTGAATGTTGCACGGAGTGGAGAGAAGGAGGTCCATTGCTGACAGACGGTGAAGCAGGAGGATAGTAAGTCAGAGTGAATATGAAAATAATAATAGCCAGAAAATTAAGCAGATACTGTGACCAAAACTGCATATTCAGTACAGTTGTGGTCGAAAAATTGACTTGGAGAGAACGTTCGTATTCTTTTGTATATGTACTGTACATATAACATACAATAGACTCACATTCACAGGGTCTGAGTCATGACTTTTTATTCACTGTCCTGCTCTTTTTGCTCATCTTCCTCCCCCTCCTCCCACTCCACTTGCCCTTAGCTGACATTTTCTGTAATCACACAACTCCCAGCTGAGCAACTGGCCTCTGTCTTGCCCATGAATTTCATAATCCACCTACAGCTGTCTCCCAGCAACCACACATCCGCAGAACTGTTCAATCTTCTACTGCTAATCTGAAGGAAGGGGTTGCAGACAAAAACTATATACACCCCCACAAATAGTCAAAAATAATGCAAACATTTTTTTAAATCTTTTTTATTTTATTTTCTCTCTGCCTTTTGTTTCGTTGGCCAGAAATCATAGGAATAGTCATCCATCAGTGAAGCCTGGGACAAAGATTTCCAAGATGTATGCAACTTAATGATCCATGGCTCATGTTTAATTTAAAGGGCCAGTAAACATTTTCTGAAGAGCTGTGTAGCCATAATATCTAGTTACAAGCAGCTGGAGAACCTGACTACATGCGTTCCTGTTCAGACTGTGACTGTTTTGACCTAGTGATATCCTGTCCTGATCTGAGTCGATGATGGGAGTATGAACTCACAGTTTGTGTGATTTAAACCAGTGTGAGTCATTTCCTCTGAGAGTTCTGACTGATCTCCTTAGCATCCCACTACAGAGCAGCACACTGCATGTTGTTGTCATTGAGAAAGAGGGGGGGCAGTGTGCATGAGTTGTACCATTCAATTAAAGTATTAGTATTTATCTATTTTTTTAATAATGTTTGTAGGCTGCTAAGTTAAGGTATCTTTGTGTGTGAATGTCTCTTTATAGTACACAAATAAAATATGCTAATAAAGCACAAATTAAACTAAATGACGATTGGTGAACACTTTCTTTGCCTACTGGCTACAATTGGAACACTTGCCATTACAAAATCCAAGAGGGCTGCCTGTGTAAGGTGTTGCTCCACAAAATAGGCGGTGAAGTCCATTAGTTACTTTTGTTGTTGTTTAAATAAAACAGTGCTCCTTTTAAAAAAAGTTTTACGTTGTGTGCTTGTTGTTTATTTGTGTAAAAATAAAATAGAGAGCATGCAAATAGAGCAGGACTGAAAACATGTTGAGATAAGACGAGAATTTCATCAGTAGTCCAGGATTGGTCGCCAATGAAGTCACCTGTGAAAAAGCAGTCCAAGCTAGCAGGTTGCTCGACGGCAGCGCAGGTTGATGTCGCTGATTCTCCATTCCACATCAAGCGGTCTTGTTTTTACTACAAATTGTAAATTCTGTAGTTGTAGGATTTGTTGTTGTAACAGAGGGAAGAGTTTTTCTTTATTCTCCCTCCGGAATGCTTTAACAGTAATAAGTGTGTCTGACGAGTTTGTATGTATGGCTCCTCGTTAGTATAGTGGTGAGTATCCCCGCCTGTCACGCGGGAGACCGGGGTTCAATTCCCCGACGGGGAGGTAATTCTTTTGTGAATTTTGTCCATAGTGGGACGAATAAAGGACTTCTTACCTTCTTGTCCCTAATGGTAATTTTTAAGCTTCGAATTTATTTTTTATTTAATTTTTCTTTACAACAGTTACAAACTATACGTTTTATTTATTGTCAGGGCTGAAGAGCAAATGTCATTACCTTATATATATATATTAAATCGGTGTGTTTAAAAATGACTAGTTAAAGTTAGTAATTATATTAACATTTGACTAATCATTTTCAGTAGGCTATTATAAAAATATCTTATCTAAACATAAGTTCACTAGACAATCATCTAATTTGTTGCCAAATGATGAGCAATGTATTAAATATTATTTTGATTCATACCATCGTTAATATCTCTTTACAGCCCTCCCTATTTGTCACATATTGAGCAATAGAATAAATTATTAACTTAATTTACTTACTTTATCTTAAAACTATAAACTAATCCGTTATTAGATTAGTTTATCTATTATTTATTTAAGTCTAAATTTCTTTAATATGTCTTGTTCTTATTAACAGGGTGAAGATTAACAGTAAATAAGATTGGGTTTTGAACTGACCTTGACTGCAGGTCTACAAAGGTGAACAGCAGTCATCATGATGGACAGGCTGCAGCAGACCATTAAAACCTTTCAAGTGTGAAATTTGCGCTGCAGCTCATTTGCAGGAAAGCCAGAGGAGCTCACGCACATGGGTTCCTACACATCTGTTGTCCAGCCTGTGTTCTCTTCCTTTCACATGCATGTACGCATCAGTTTTCAAATATAGAAAGTGGGACGGGGGATATTCTCACAGGAAGAGTCGTCAAAGCCAAGTCCCTTTGTGTTTGTGCCCCACTTTTGAATACATACATCTACGAACACAGTTTACACAAAGGTTTCTAAGCCAATCTGGTTTATTTTTATCTGAAGGCATAAACAATTCAAAGCCAGTTATGTGAGAAAAAAACTCCTTCAAAGGCAACAGAAAACACCTAATGATAATGAAAGTGACTCCCATCATACATCATAACTGCACCAGTTGTAACACAGCGAGGCGATGTTATCGCTCTGTGGAGCAACATGATGAAAGGAGACGCTGTGTTCATGCATATGGAGGAGGACACAGAAAGCATCTCTGCCTGTTTGATCTCGTAGGAAGAACACTTTGAAACTCTTGCTGCATTAGAGAGGATGTAGTTGCTAACAGATATATATGTTTATTTAAAACCAAAATGGGTCAACCAGCTGGTATACAGTACTACACAGCTATAAATATGACTGATTTAGTTCAAAAAGCATGCTTAGCACATTTCCTGGTAAGAGTTGCAAAAACTAAGCGTACTACAAATCATTGCTGCTGCATGATGAGCCCAGTTATGCACAGCCACAGAATCACAATTTCAATACATGCTATCCAGTTTCATACACTAAATACATCTGCTTTAATAATATATTAAAAAACAAATCCTTGTGGCAGCACTGATTTAATATCTGCCTAAGACCTATGATATTTCTCTTAAGAACAAAATGACTGATTTTAAGACAAGATTCCTTACTTGTGTGTGTTGACCAGACTTATAGTGATGAAATAAGATCTTTCAGCCGGGCTCAACTGAACTGTCCTCCGTCGTCTTCTTTTACCACCTTCTTCTTCTGCTGCAGTCGACAACACGCATCCCCCAGGAAAACTGATTAGAGGAGGTGAAACAAACATACAGAGGCACCTCTCTCTCTCCCTCTCTCCCCCCCCTCCCCTCCCTCTTCCTCTGTCTCCCCCTCCCTCCTC
>NC_024328.1:515543-544357 GCF_000523025.1 Cynoglossus semilaevis | reverse complement strand
AGCCTCCCTCAAACGATGGCAGAGCCAATGATGTGTGTTAACATAGAAATGCACTAAACCTTTGCATTTAGGGTTAAAACTGAGGTTCTCCTTTCAGATGAACTCACCATATATATAATTATAGCTTATTGTTTAACCAGTCAGCTATACAGTAGACTATCGTGACAAAAACAAAACAACAAGAAAGGAACTGAGAAAAATCATTTTTGACTTTTACAAAGCTAGAAGACAGTACACATGCAAGCATTTATGCCTTGCTCTGTATACACACTTGGATAAAATGAGGAAATTTGTCCAACAGACAATTTTTTTTCAATCACTTTGATAATAATAATGTTTCCAATTCTAATAGACAAACACAGAGAGTGCATTATTGCCCAATGGGGGTGTTAATGGTTGGAAAAGGGAAGCATTTTGTTAAGCTTGAATACACTTCAAATACTAACCCTAACATAACCCAGTAAACTGCACAGAAAACCACCAATGGCTCAACAATGTACATGCACCAACTGTTATGCCATATGGACCAACTCCACAGGGCATCTCTCCCCCGGCCCCCACTGAGGCCAGGGACCTTAATCTAGAATAAGCAGATTTATACTGGCATTCATTTAAAGATGATGGGGTTTTCAGCCTTGGTATGGAGTTTAATAAAGAGTAAAATAGAGAGTGAATTTACCACCATAGAGCATTTGTAACAGAAAATCATCAAATGGCTGTGTACATTTTATTGCTACAATTACACCGAGGGTGTTTACTTCTGAAAAGCTTGATTTATTTCCAGCCAGGCGAAGATAAGTGATAACCTAAGAGTGTAATTAAAGTGCAATCATCCATCATTAGTTATGCCGTGACAGTCTGTCTCTGTTCTAATAACCCTAACAGCCCCTGGTGGAAACAGACAGTCAGTGTGTCAGGGAGGAGGAGCTTCCTCTACATTTTAGGATTCCTTTATATAAACCTGAAATAAAAATGACTAAATCTCCTCTGTGTTTAAAAAAGCTGTCAACATTCCTCACACATTTTGCTGACTTAGTCACTATGAATGATCCACCCTTATTACAGCTTCATGGTCCCTGTTTTATCAGCAGCACCAGATGAGAGAGGTGCTTTGTCCTGGGGCAATAAAACAGTCAGAGGCAGGTCAGTGTATAATTTTATTTCTCCGTCTGCAAGAGGCCCAAGTGATTTACTCATTTCTGAAATTATGTTTAACCTCGATTAACCTTTTTCTAACTGGATTCAAATTATAAAAAGGTAATAATGTATAATTACGGGTTTATAATTTATAAGCCGTTTGTCTTTATTAAAGGATCAGTAAATACACTGACCTGGCACAAAGCCATGTGACAGACTATGTGGAAGAATACATGCAAAAATGAGTTAATCCAAGTTGTTCACGTTTGTGTGATGTAAACTCAGACCATCAAATATGACATAAGATAACACAGTGAATAATACATGGTCATAATGGTGAAAGAATCAGTGTTGCCTGCACACTATTACGCATTTTACACAATTTGAAATTAATACAATCGGAGAAAACTGTGTAGCAATTCCTAATTGAATATTGATGCACTTCAACTAAAAATACATGAGTACATGCACGTCTTAAAAAATAGGACCGGCTTATTAGCTTAATTAATTATATAGTATAATGGTTTAATTCTGTTTTTAAATGTGTGTAAATATATTTTAATATATTCATATTTTGTTATCTGAATTAACAACTTCATGTTTTATACAATTAAAAAACAGTGTCAAAGTCCAGGGTACGCTGTCCACTCACGAGCATTTAAATACATTTGAAATAATTTAAAAGCGCATATACAAGCGACGCAGCTGCGCAGCTTTGATTCTCTTGAGCACAGCGGTTGACAACATCCGGAAGTGCCATCGTGCAGTTCATGCTACAGTGGCAGACTTGACTGTTGTCTACAAACTTTGGACTTAGTGTATGATTGAGAACCGTCGACTTACATTGTAAGTAGAGAGAAAATGCAATATTGTCATCCACAAAAACTGTCAACGTCACAGTTAAAGGATTTACAAATGGGAACGTTTGTATTCGTGTTGAGGTTTCTCCACGTGTTAGTTTTTTGCACTGTTGTTGCAGTTGATGAGTCACTGTGATTTTAGAAACAATTTGTATAAAACAGAGCCACTAATATATTGTCAAAATTAGGCTGATCGACGGATTTAAAACCCCAGAAAACGCACGTTGACAGATTATGTTTGAGATTTGGGAAATGTATGTTTTATGTCATTTTATTTTTAGACTTCAAATAGCAGTTGAGTAGTCATTGATTTAGAAGTTAAACACAGCAGTTTAATATTGTGATGCCATGTTTACTAAGATGTTGTCAAGCCAATGCTCTAAAAGAATCTAACCTCTGTCCTTGTGTTTGTTGATTGGATTGTACCAATACACTGCAGCTGGAATTGTGATCTATTTAGTGGCCACAAATCTGTCAAGTCACTCAATAACATTAAATTAAAAGAGTTAAATTAACATATTGTTTAATGTATTACATTTACTTGTGACACAGAAAATAATTTCAAACACCAAGAGCAAAGAAAAGAATATAATTTAAGTAACCGATCAACAATGGTCAAGTCTTAATTTCAGTTTTTACAATTCAAGTAACCAATTGGCCAATAAAATGTCTTAAAAGCTGATTTTTTTAAAATAACATTTGCATATGCATAGGATTCACCAAACTTCAGTTTGTTGAAGTCAAAATGGCTGATCCAGGCGCCGATCAGCCCAGTGGTCAGCGAGTTCCAACCCCTGGAGGGAGCACTGCAGGAGTACTGATGAATCGCCGACCTTCATCTGCCATTACTCCTGGACGTCTCCCTACGATGAGGTCCAGAGACCTCACACTAGGGGGAGTGAAAAAGGTCTGGGATTTTAATGGGTTGCCTTATAAACCGACGATATTAAACAAAAACACATTCAGTATTTCTAACAGCATAACAAATGTAATAATATATTTGTAATTTTCTATTTTTTAGAAAACATTCACGCCCAACATTATCGGTCGTAAAACCAAGGAAGAGTAAGTTTGATAATACAAATCTAAAACAAAATACATGGCACATTTGTTTTTATTTTTGACTAACTACATTATCTGTCACGGCAGAACAAAGGTTGAAGATGAGTACAAAAAACAGAGGAAAGATGCTGGTCGAGGACGGGGTCCAAGAGAGAGAGGCAGAGGCCGAGGTCGTCCAGAAGTCATCCAGTCCCACTCCATTTTTGAGCAAGGCCCTGCAGAGATGATGATGAAGAAAAGAGGTAGCGGTTTCTTATGGGATATTATTCACTCTGACAAAACCTTGGCTGTTGGGAATTAAATTAGTTGTGCTCTAACTCAGGCGGTTATGAGACTGAGAAAGATGCTCCTAGTGTGGGGCCATCGCCCATTATCAACATTAAAAAAGAAAAGAGAGAAACAGAAGAAGAGACCAAAGAGATCCTGCGAAATCTTGAACGAGACAATGTGAGTCCTGGATTTACTGTGTGTGAGAGGAAAAGAGTGACACAGAGAGAGAGAAAGAGAGAGAGCGAGAGAGAATGTGTGTGTAAACAGTGGCTGCTGTACATATAACATTAAGTACATTATGTCTGTTAGCTTTTAGCACTTTTTGTCTTTATAAATGGCTTTATGGCGCAAATGGAAGAAGATATACTAGAATCATTTTGAACATATTTACAAAGGTAGCATTAAGAACTTGCTACTAGTTGGTTTTTAACTTTAAGATTTGGCATAAAATGCTATTTATGACAAAGCACTTAGCTTCCACATTTTTGGATCATTACTACTAAAACTAGAGATGGTTCAGGAGCAACATTTTAAAATACTATAGGTTTTAAACAGATCGTTGAGCTTCTGACAAGTTATCATGTGTCTAAGATTGTCCTCTAGTGGTGGAAAGATTAACTTAATAAGTGCCTGATAAAATCTTCCTTACATTTTTATACATTAGAATGTGGTACAATATTGGAATTTATAACCACGTGAATTTTAACCCAGTGCCTAAATGCTGTTTTTTCCCCCATATTTTTTCAGTTTGTTGATGATCCCTTCCTAAAGAGTGAAAGGAGGAGCTGCCCTGTGCAGTTACCTCTTGCTGTGTCCGGTTGGGGGTTCCAGGAGGAATTTAGTGAGGTTAAAATTGAGAAGATGGAGGAGGAGTGTGATACCCTGGATTCCACAGTAAAAGGTACAGTACCTTCTGGGGTTTCCACTGTATTTTCCAACTGGGACTAAAAGCAGGGAATAACCAGACTGAATTTCCTCAGTTAAACAGGAACAAATGGAGATAGACACGAAGAAAACAGAGGCCGCATTCAGACCTCCTCCTCTCCCTGAGCCTGAACACCTGCCTGATCTGCTGCATAGATGGAGACTGAGCAAAGGCGAGGAGCTCTTCTTCATTCAGCTGCCTGACTCACTGCCTGGTCAACCGCCCACCAAGGAGCACAAGCCAGTGAAAACAGAGGTGCAGTCACAGGACGGACAGTCTGTGCTGCTGAAAACTGATCCTCAGGTGAATCTCTCAGTTCTGTGTTTAGATGCAAAAGTACAGAAAAGTTATATAAATATAAATGAAAATCTGTTTGGAAAAACAGGAGGAGGAAAATGAAGACAACAGCTGTAATCTGAAAGACCTGAGGGAGGGTCTTATTGGGAAGATGCTCGTACGGAAATCTGGCCGTGTACAGCTAATATTGGGTCAAGTGACACTGAATGTGTCTCTTGGAACGTCATGCTCTTTTCTTCAGGTATGATGGTAAAAAGTTTTTACTGCTACAGCTTTTAAACATGAATATAAATGAAATAGACATACTCCTCTGTGCTCCTCTCTCCCTGACCTCTCAGGAACTTGCCTCAGTCAGTGCAGAAGGAAGATCTGGTGATTTGTCTGTGTTGGGAAATGTCAAACACAAAATGGTTTGCTCTCCGGATTTTGAGTCTCTACTGGAGGCCAGAGCTCTATGAAGGCAGCGCATTCACTGAAGTCACCGTTACTATATCTATCTATTCTGTACAGGATGATTATCATAACCAAACGAATTAACATTTGGTTGGTTTAATTTACATTGCACGCTAATTCAGGGTTTAACAGTGGAGCAGTGCACCAAATTACTGTACAATGTTCATTCATCTGTATGTAAAATTATGCAAAAAGAGTACATGAGTGTAAAAGTGTGAATAAAAAGCTTTTCTATCAATGTGGGTGTCATATATGTTAGTACTTACTTCACTCAATCTAATAATAATTCATTTCTGGAAAAATATTATATATTTAAAAATATTTAAACTATATTTTCTATTTCTATTCTTATACTTTTTATTATCAATATGCACATGGATGGAAATGAATTCTGGTTAAATGTTAATGTTTTTCTATTTCATACTTCGAACGCCACCTTGAAAAAGAAACGTATAAATCTTGTAAAATGTTATTTCCGCCTTTCACCAGCAGGTGTCAGGGCGAGCTGCATGGTGGGGGTGCACTGAACATGAATAGGGAAGTGATGGAGGGAGGAGAATAGGGCGGGCTGTTGGATTAGGTAACACCGACAGCGTGTTCTTGTGTGCTCTGTCGGGTGGAGTTGAGCTTCAGTCGGCCAGTCCCTCTACCAAACAAAGACAAGTGATGGTGTATTAAACGACTTCAGGAACCGGTGCTGGACACAACGTGACTGAAGGTTTGTTCACTGTTATTTCATCTTCTTCAATATTGACTACTTACGTTTTTCTACGTTAAGTAGTCAATATTAAGTGAATTTGAGTTTCTTGTTTTTAAACATGTAAGGTATTCGTCTGTCTCGGCGCTACATGTCTGCACCGGCAACATTAGCTTCAGCTAAAGAAGCTGTGGCAGCAGAAGGAAGCGTCTTTAGCTCAAAGGCTAGAAGCTAACTTCGGCTAAAAACACTTCTTTATGTTGGTACATCCAGGATTCCACTGTCACCGCCCAGTAACAGCACGTCCACTGCCGGGTTGCGTAGTTGTTTTTGCGAGGGTGTACAAAACAAGCAAAGGGTTCGCTGTATGACTAAATAAAGGGAATGTGGCTTTAAAGAGGCTAACTGCGGGTGGTTTTTAACATAGCTGTCCTGCTGCATCAGTCGTCGGGAGGAGGCCTCTAACGTTATCTGTAACCACTGATAACACTCACGGCAGCATCTCTTCTTTTCTTCAACATCCAGAGAAGCTGATCTTCATGTAATTTTGTATGTAAGTGTTTAACGGCACACTGTACGTACGCAGTCCACAATAGCATTTAACAAATACTGGAGGCTTGCTGTTTTAATGGCAACTAAAGTAAACAGAAAAATATTTCCTTTGCTGTGTCCACAAATATTTAGTGTTCCAGTTTAACCCCAAACTCTCATCATGACCATATGATGCTGAATTGTAGTTGGCAAAAAAATGTGCTGACTACAGACTTTATGTTGCTTTGTATGTCCAACTTAGTCGATGCTTTAAAACAGGAAAGGATCAAACCTTGAAGGACCTTACGTGATGTGGATCACACCTAGGAAAATAATTTTTGCACTGTGGAAAAATATATATTATTTATTATATATTTTTATATATTATAATGTACCATTGATAGATAATTAGGATACATTTTCTGCAGTGCATTATTCAATTATTTGATGTGCTTAACTTAACCGAAAACATGAATCAATATTCATCACCCTGACTGTTTGCTTGCACATGTTTGCAGGTTGCTGTGACAGTGAGCTGCAAAACCACTCGGCCATCAGCTGCGCACTTTTTTTTATTGTTTACATCTGTGTCACCAGCGGGAGCATTTGTTCAAACTGCAAACATCCTCTGAAGCAAGGACATGCCATTATTGCAGCTGTTTGAAAGACTTCATGTTCCTATTTCCTGGAATTAAGTTCAGATGAAGTCCATGGACTAATTTATGCTGAAACTAATGAAATTCAATATAACTGTCCAAGAGCGCAAGATCAAGATGGTCTTTTATCATCAGACTGATTTTATGCTAGGCATAAATGGATACACCATTCTTTAATAATCTTAATGAAGGCATTTTTCTGACAAAAGATTAGGGCGACAAGGTGCCCGGAGGTGGACTACTGTATCTCCTCTGCCATCTGCTCTGCCGCCTGTTTCCAACCTTTGTACTGACTAAGGGGGCTTTTCTACATCAAGATGGAACTTTTGTTTAACCCTTTTGACAACTTGGTTTGTATCCTGCTGGGTATCTCCTTCACCGTGTGGTTTACCCTGCTGCTGGTCTTCATCATCGTGCCTGCCATATTGGGGGTCTCTTTTGGCATTCGACGTCTGTACATGAAATCATTGTTAAAGATCTTTGAGGTAAGAAATGGATACATGCAACAGAAGCACAAAGTAACTCAATGTGTTTATTGTTCTTTTTTTTAATAATTTGAAAAAAAAATTCATCTAGATAGGCAAGCGCATCTCAGAACAAGCTTACTGTCAGATGATAGAGCTCTTTAGCTAATTTATTGCCACAGCAAATGAACAAATTAGAATGCCATTTTAAGGTTTTAAGTGCCATTTGAAAACTACTTATATAACTGTTTCAAATAATGTAAGTAAAGCAGGATACACTACTAAAAATGAAACAACCATTATGTATATCATGTGGTCCATTAGGATGATATGAGATCAAAGATACCTTTGTGTAACTACATTGATTCATATTGAGTTATTACCAGCATAATGTGCGTTTGCCATCTTAATCATTTTAGTTGTTGGTCCTGCTTGTGAAAGATGGTTTTTGTGTTTGCTCTGGAGAACTCTTCAAGATAGTCTACGTGTGAAGTACTTTTTCTATATTTTATTTTATTTACACAATACAGCTCTAAAGAAAGCAGTCACATAACTGAGTGTTTGTTTGTCAATGTTTGTTTTTGTCAAACATGCTGTTACCAAACCAACGCAAATGACCAGTGCATCATTTTAGTATGACGTAAACGTATAGACAGAATTGACAGCAGTAACATGCCTGGAATCCCCTAAAGTCTAGAATTTGCTGACAGTTCTCTTGGAAAAATTGATTCTTGCGTTGTGACTTCCATGCGTTGTGACTTACATGTGTTTCAATGTGTTTCACCAATGAAGTGGCCACCACTTTGCAGCCTGTACCTGGAAGAGCACATCTTGTCCCAGAAATAAATGGGCAAGTGGGAGCAAACAGATTTAAAGAGAAGGTCAAAGACCAGATTTATTTCAGACTGTGGGAGGCTGAAACAGTTTTTCAGCTTAATGCTGAGTCGTTAGGTGCTATTACAGGCTTCTGGAACAAATATTCTGTATCTCATCGGTGTGATTCAACGTAACATAAATAAAATTCTGTCAAGACCTTCATCCAAACTTCTTATTGGGAGTTATAAAAGTAGGAGCTAAATTTCATGCCACACATTTCTGTGACAAAGCCATTACAGCATTATTACTTTCAGCTGTAGCTGCGTTTAACATACTGAAAAAATTACAGCCACAGAATCATTTTCAGGTAGAAGAAGGAAGAAATCACTGATGAAAGTCCATACTGTTGCCTTATATAATTAAGTAATATGTGGATTTAGATTTAGATAAAACATGCCTGCAAGTTGTTGCATAACAGAGTGGATGTTCTCTGTCATTTTCTTATTTTAAATTACAATGTTAGTAAGTGACTTTCTTAAAAGGTTAACATTAGTCTGTTTTTCACATATCCCATTATTTTGTAAATGGATGGATAGTTCTGACTAAGTTTACCAAACTTCATTAGTTGATCTGTGGGAATGAGTTTTAACAGAGACTGGTGTACTGAATCACAGAGTTTAGTTGCAGCAGTGAGTGTAACAGCAGTAATGTGCTGCAGGCACAACTGCCATATCCTTGCATTCTTAGAATACCTCTGCCTTCTGGCTAAAATCCTGTGTTTCGATTCCTTTAGGAAGGCTTGCTATAGCTTGTTGTTTATGTACTTTCAATTATTTAGCTGTTTATTTATGTATTTATTTTATTCAAGTTGTTGCAGATACTGATGACGCCTCAGTCCTGCGCCTCCTTCTCCAATACTCCAACAGAAACCTGCCCCCCTTTTTGAACAGGGGAACACCATGTTCTTTTTCTGTCTCTCAGTAAACACACTGCACATTTGTTTTTGTTTCACTGGCAAGTTCACACCAAACTGTAGGCTTTTGCTTCCTAAGGCACACTTCTTGTTGAAAATGCATCAAGATGAGATGCATTATTCTGTACCAAGAAAAAGAAGTGGGCATTGTGGTGTGCAATGAGGCACTGGACTGAGGTCATGTTCTTAGAATTCAAAGTGTTTCCTTAAATTGATAATACAGTGTCATTCTTGTCTGTAGATAATAGAAAAAGAGCATTGCATCTTTGTGTTCTTTTGCTGATTGGTCAAAGGGAAATGTTGTGTATGAAGCCTTGTCAAACCTGTTGCACAGTACTTTTGGAAACAGGAGTGTGTTAACGCACAGCTTTTCCTCACATGTTTTAACTCACATATTCTAATTCATTATAATTGAAACAAATTGAAACATTTCTAATAACGAATTTAAAGTTTTTAATTTAATTAAATTAAAGTTATTTTTATATTCTTTGAGAAGACATGTTTTAACCTTTGTTGTGCTTCTGTAGTGGGCCACACTCAGGATAGAGAGAGGAGCCAAAGAGAAGAATCACCAATTGTACAAGCCTTACTCAAATGGTAAGATGTGTCAGTATAATTTCTTTTTTTCATGCTTTTCAAGCAGTAGGTGTTTTTTTTAAATCTAGTGTTAAATATGGGTATTGCTAAAATCTTGTCTGTGCTGTAATTCAGCAATCATTGCCAAGGAACCCACCTCGTTGGAGGAGGAGATCAAGGAGATCCGGCGAAGCGCTAGCAACAGAGACCTGGATTCGGCCCCTGAATTTGAGATGTCTGACATCTTCTACTTCGCTCGGCGAGGAGTTGCAAGCATCATGGACGATGAGGTGACAAAACGGTTCTCTGCTGAAGAGTTAGAATCCTGGAACCTGCTGACCCGCAGCAACTATAACTTCCAGTACATCAGCTTGAGGCTGACTGTGCTATGGGGGCTGGGCCTGCTGATCCGTTACGGTTTCCTGCTCCCTCTCAGGTAAATGATTGAATTCCAATATACTCTATGTCTGTTAGCCTTTTTTCAGGACAAACCAGTTAGAAAAAGGAAAATTATAGTCTGTCAGAGTATGAGGTTCTGCTTTTTCTTTTTTTGTTTTAGAGGATGTGAGTAACAACTTTAAGGTGATGGAAATATTTTAAAGCATGTTTAAAAAAAGATTGGTAGAACTTTGGAGACAACCAAAGGTGTCATTTAATACTAATAATGGCTAGCAGTGTACATTTATTTTTATGTAAAAGGGAACTCCTCTTTGGTGTCAGCCATAAATAACATGGGAGATGGATACAAGTTATCGGTGTCATTAAAATCTTTGAAAAACTATTTTTAGCAGTAATTTTTTAAACAATTATTAGACATTTCAGACGACCCTATTTCAGTTCCAGATGACTCATGTGGAGTTGCGAGCCCACTGGTAAAAAACAGTGCCTGCAGGTCTCGAACACAGTCTTAAAAAACACACTTATGAACCACTTATAACCTACACATTTTCACTTTTACAACACATTTACACAGGTGTTTGTTTACTGAGCAGTTACAGAGCCAATATGGTCCCATATGAACTGCACGCAAGTATTGGGAATAAAACACACCTAAACACAAAGATGCCTGTTTCGAGTTTTAAGTAAAAGGTTTGTGTCTGTTATTTCCAAGTGCAGGGGTATTTAAAATAGCATATGAGAATAATACTTACACATGAAAGGAGGTTTATCTTTTGTCCAAAATATGTATCTGTGCGGTTTAATATACAGGCAGTGGAGGCGTAGTGGTTAAGGAAGCCGAGTTACCACTGAGGTGCTCTGAGCATGTCACTGTCCCCACACACTGCTCCCCAGACACTTAAAGCTGCACTTTGGTGATGGGTTAAAAGCAGAGGTCACATTTGGTTGTGTGCAGTGGTGAGCTGTGTCACAATGACAAGTAGTTCACCTTCACTTTCTTAAAGCAATAAAATCACTTGGTGTCTGCATACAGAGAGACAGGGGAGAACCCCTCTCTTCAGAATCAGCTTAGAGCGTAACAAGGACAGTGAGTCAGTGCTAAGCTTGTTTGGCTCACTTCCATCTGCTAGTGGGGAGAGGAATCAGGCCACCGCTGCACAGACAGACCCTAATCTATTCTGTGTTGGGCTAATAGATGTTATACGGTTTTATTCACCTCTCAAGTCACTGCTCTTTTTCTTTTTTTCACATATTTACCCTATTTTTTATGGATTATTAGATTTTAGATTAAATAAATTCTACCATTGAAACCTGCAGGGATTATTTGGCCCTTCTGCCATTTCTGGAGTCCTCTGTCAGTGGAAAATATATTGAGTTGGATGGTTTTAATTGACAACCAAAACCCTGCCAACTCCCTGAATGAAAGTACTCCTGTGACACCAGTAAACACAGAGTTTAGTCCTGTCTGTGAAACCTGCTGAGGATATTCTTAGAGATGACTCATGTTTTTAAATTTTAATGACACTGGAAGATCAATTTGTTTTGTTTGTGTTTTGTCGGTTTCATGTGTAGCAAGTCCTGTCTGTTTCTTATCCAGGGTTACTCTTGCCTTCACTGGTGTCGGTCTCCTTGTGTTCCTCACCTCGATTATTGGACTGCTGCCAAATGGAAGGTATAGATCAAATAAAACTGTTCAGTTCCCTC
The DNA here is from genome assembly GCF_000523025.1 of Cynoglossus semilaevis. NCBI lineage: Eukaryota > Metazoa > Chordata > Actinopteri > Pleuronectiformes > Cynoglossidae > Cynoglossus > Cynoglossus semilaevis. The sequence goes on along the minus strand of NC_024328.1, from coordinate 532,537 downwards.
TGAGTTCTCAACCTTAATCCTTACCTCTGTGAATTTTTCCATCACACACACACACACACAAAGTAAATAATACTCTATATTTTTTTGTTGCAGGATGAAAAACCTTTTGAGTGAGAAAGTCCACTTGATGTGCTACAGAATATGTGTCAGAGCACTGACGGCCATCATAACCTATCACGACAGGTAAAAGGCATTACAATTTGTAAACCCTCATTTCCTACTTGGCATAATGTGGAACATAATGTAATTTATTGTCACTGTGCTTATGTGTGCAACACATGATGTTATAGAGTTTTGTCTCAAACATAATTGATTCTACCATTTGTCAGTAAAAGAAGGTTTGGTTTATCTAAGGCTACTTTCACAATGCAGGCTATAGTGAACAGAATTGACCTAATGAACAAATCCAGTTGTTTTTTTTCTTCCAATGTGACGCAGGTCAGTTTCATGTGTGCTCCTGGATCATATCAGAAAACATATCAGATGTTTTTCAATGTTACTTCAGTCTGAGCAGATGTTTAACGTTCCATCCAACCGTTGTCATTGAAGTGAGACAGTTGTCATCATTCTCTGTCAAGCGTGAAGCAGATGAAATGTAATGGACAAAACAAGCGTGTAGACACAGTTCAAGGAGCTAGTCAGTGGAAAGACAACGACATTGTCATTAAATGCTAGTTAAAACATGTCTATAATGGGTGGACTGGTTATTGAAAAAGAATAGCCTTTTGCATTGGAAGGTTGGCTTGTTGCAAGCAAACACGCTAATATGTATGGTTCTGATGAGTAGACCCTCAACTGACAGAGTTTCTCAAGATGATTAGCTACGTACATGGAGTGAAAATATTCAAAAGTTCAGTGGTGATAAAGTATCACACCTCAGGGTAATTATGATGTTGGCTTTACCTTTTAACAGCCTTTAGACAAACACTGCAGAAAATGTTGTTCAACTCATACAGGTGCACTACTGTTGTTGATGATCAGGTATTTGAATGGCACACGGTGGAATGACTTGTTTTGTGTAAATAGACACGTTGACTCAATGACACTAAAGTTGATCCTGTTCATACTGATTTTGACACTGTTAATACAAGTATTATCACATAACATTATCGAAGACTTAGGACACTGTGGTCACTTCCCTGCTGGGTCTCTCACTCATCTCTGTTCACAAACAAAGGTGCACTGACAAATAACACGGTTGTTGGTCATGGGACTGAATAATATGTCTGTAAGATAGTAGGTAGTTTGTAGTGTCCTAGAGCAAAATTGTAGTTTCCTACTGCAGAGATAATTTTTTCCACCATCCAATTTGTGCTGTAGCCTTTCTTTCTTTTTAAATTTGAACTTTATCGAGATTATATTGACAAAATAGTACTTCGTGCAAGCTATGCTGTGAAAAATAGTAATTTTATTGAATGTGTGAAACTGGAAAAACAATGTGTTATTTGCTTGTGAGCCAGTTTTCCCCAGTTACAACAAAACATTGTTTTTAGCCCTAGGCTAACGAGCAAAACTTATTACACTTTTAATGCATGAAATATGCTTTAAGTAGTTTTCCTTACGTTATTACAAGTAGCCTAAAATGCGTAAAAGAGTTTGTCATCATAAACAGCATTTTTTTAGCCACAAGGTGATGTAATGGAAACATCAACATGGTTTTTGTACAAAAGATGGGATAAGGAAACATGTCTTACATTCCATAATCATTGTCCAACAATGCCTTCCTGCTGTGGCTTGACCAAGTCTGAATGTGAGATTAAATAACTTCAGATGAGTGTGGAGAACAGCATTTGTGATGACTCTGTCTTGAAGAGGGGCCCGAGGGTAGATGCAGACTGTCGGTATTCATGTTTGCTGCTGCTTTAAGATAGCACACCCCTACATTAAACAAATTGACAGAAGATAGCAAATGCAACAGGATGTGTGCCTTACTGCACTGAAAATAAATAGAGAACTCACATAGATCCCGGGTCACTTTCATGTCTTGTGGTTTTCTGCTTGTTGCAATGCACACTTATTTCCAGTCTGCGGCTAAAAATATACAAGTGACATAGGATGTTTTGCAGACCCCTCCTCCCAAACTTCCACACTCTATTTTGACTTGTAACTTAATCTTCAGACACTGTGTGCCCAGGGACCTACATGCTTTGGAGGTCAAACACCTCCAAACACCAGGAGTAGCTTTTCTTTTTCCATAACATTTAGGTTATTTAATATTATTGATGAAACTCTCATCATTACCACACATTATCAACACTGTTGGTATAATGTGCCCACTCTAATGGGTAGTAACAGACCCCGGGGTAGCTTATGAATGAATGATTCTTTAATGACCACGCTGCAGCCAGGTGGAATTTGTGACAACAGCCGTCAGTGGGTAGATGTTCGGACTGCTTTAAGCTCCATGTGCTTTTCAGTTGTTGTTGGAGAGCTGTTATTATTACAATCGCTTTAAACTAGACTTGTTGCAAGGAAACCATTTTGGAACTGCAATGCAGCAGGAAACACCTTCCACCTTCCAAACTCATTCCAAGTTTATACCACATTCATTTTTAAGATACAACTGTCCACACAGTTACAATAATCTCCAGCACAAATATGTTACTAATAGATCATAAAATATTGATATCAAAATCCTTAAAGTTGAAGAATTTTTAAAACGATGAATTTTACATCCAAGATGAGAATTCAGAATCATCTTCAGGAAAATTAATTTCTTTATTTCTCTTTGTTTATTTTCCAGTGAAAATAAACCCAAGAATGGAGGCATCTGTGTTGCCAACCACACGTCGCCTATAGATGTCATCATCCTGGCCAGTGATGGCTGCTATGCTATGGTAACCTCACAGCCTCTTGCTCGAACATTGCAGTACTTTTTCTTCTTTCTGTTTGTCTAATGGTAATTTGTCTCTCTGCGTTTGTTTGTTCTGTGGTACCAGGTTGGTCAAATTCACGGTGGCTTGATGGGTGTCATTCAGAGAGCTATGGTCAAAGCCTGCCCACACATTTGGTTTGAACGCTCAGAAGTCAAAGACAGACACCTAGTGGCAAAAAGGTAACATTACAATCTACCTTTCTGTCCTATTTGTTGATCAATCGAATTGTAAATAACGAAAGATTTTTTTTAATCATTCTGTATCAGAAGGTCAAGTCATGTTGTGATAACCTGTATCTTTTTTTCTCTTTTGCAGACTAAGTGACCATGTTCAAGATAAATCTAAACTTCCCATTCTGATTTTTCCAGAAGGTGGGCATGTTCAGTGATCTGATGATATGACCTTTTTTAAAAAATTGTCTGATTTTAATTTCTTGTTGTGTGTCTCATCATGCAGGTACCTGCATCAACAATACATCAGTAATGATGTTTAAGAAGGGCAGTTTTGAGATTGGTACCACAGTCTACCCTGTAGCTATTAAGGTGAGATTTTTTTATCATCATTATTTCAGTGTAAGGAGTTAAAGCTAGGAGGTTCTGACACTGTGGTGATGTGTTGAATTCTTTTTCTTTTTGCCAGAAACCAGCACTTGGTCTTGTCATTTGTTAGGATCTACCATTAGCCCAGTCAAAATGGCAAAACAACTTTGCTATTTGCTTAAGCTGAACTAAATAAGAATGCCTTAAAAAGTGGTTGTGTTTATTAAGAGGGATATAAGCATATACTTGGCTGTTCACTGTAATATATAAAATATTGACCCTAATTCATAATTAACAACCAAAACTGAATACCATTTGTTCCTGCTGCTTTTGTGAGAGGATTTTTTTTTGCAACCAAGCAGAGCTGAAAAAGGCAGGGAAACTGTGCAACTTGAACAATCTCTTCCACTCAATTAACGTTATTTGTCCCTTAGGAGCAGTACCATCTAAATTTTAGACTCTACTGCACAGGGGTGTCAAACTCATTTCACATCGCGGGCTGCATACGGCATAAGTAGATGTTAAGTGGGCTGACCATTAAAATTGTAGCATAGTCAGCTATAAATAACAAAAATGTCTTTCCTTTGTTTTAGTGTAAAGAAGTACAAGAACATTAGGAAAATCTTGAAATTTAATTTTACAAAACATTTCATGAAACACCTCAGATTTCTTTAGACAAACGTGTAATTTACTTTTATCATTCACATGTATGCATTGCAACTGATCCCATTGATTGTACAAAGGCACAAAACTTTAACAAGTAATAAAACATGAAACATACATACACATACAATTCATACTGAAAATTTATGGAGTTGCATGAACAGTAGAATTCCACCATACTCTTTTGTAGTGAAGCTGTTGACTAACAATAAATTGCACATTCTTTTATCACCACAGTAAGGATTCATTTTCATAGAGCTGTATTTCAGTGGATGTATTCGGTGTAAACAGTGTCTAAGGCAGCATTTTAAAGGTGTTAGTCTAGTCTAGACTGCCTTGTTTTTGTTCTAGCTGTCACTCTCAGAATGTCTTTTAAGTGCTTGTGTGTGAGCCTTGAATGCTTTTTTTGTTTTATTGATGTTCATTACTGAGAAAATTTGTTCACAAAGGTAGGTCGTGCCAAACATTCACAATTAATTTGGGGTACCCTGGCAATAGATACTGATAAAATGTCCAGACCAGACCTACCGAGGCAAATTTGCCCTTCAAATTTGCGCCACATTGCAAATCAATTATTTCTAGCTGGGTGTCGACCCGCACATCAGAAGCTTTAACTGTGAAAGGTGAGCGAAAAACTGAAAATTCTGCCTCAAGTTCACCAAATACCTGAAAATGTTTCTCAAACTCCCACAGCAATCCTGCAATCTTGTCTTTGTACCATTTCATGTCCACATCATATCAACAACAAAAAATGCAAGGTCCTGCATTCATTACTGAGATTGTAATTCCAACACCGGTTTTCCTTTTTTTACATGAACTGTCTGATTTCCTCTCGTAGATTAAAGAAATGCCCCAACACAGCACCTCATCTTAACCATCTCACTTCAGTGTGTTATGGCAGGCAGGGTATGGGTCTGTCTCAGTGATGCGGCATGTTTTCTACTCTGACCAAAACAGTGCACCCCTAGCGGATAGTTCTTGAAGCGCGTTTAATTTAAAAAATCAAACCCATGTCTTTCATGTATTTTTTCACTTTCAAGTTCATCCTGCGGGCCTGATCGAACCTCCTTGCGAGCTGGTTCCGGCCTGCACGCCGTATGTTTGACACCCCTAGTAATTCATTCTTTTAGGCTCTAAAAGAATGAATTACAAACATAATTAAAAGCTCAGGGCAGGCATAAAGCCAAAAGAGAGCAGGCACTATGTATGATAGCTCTTAGGAAGGAAGAATTTTTATTGAGGTTTAGGACAAGATATTGTGTCCGTACATACTGTACATATATCCAATACAAAAACATAGATATTTCAGAAAAACATTTTTTTGTTATCTATAAATACTGTGATATTGCTAAGTTCAAGGAATTTCTTCAAATAAGCACATTTTTAAATGAATTGAAGTGTTTTAAAAAATTAAAAATATAAAATACCTCAAAGGCAAAATTATTGTTAATATTATGTCACAAGCCAGACGTGAGGGGTTTGTTTGTGTTGTGTGTTTAACAGAAGTTTGGGACTGCTGCTATAAATTGACCATTGTTCTAGCTCTGTCTGTGACCTTAAGGAGTTGAGCAGTGTAAAATGGATGGATGATTAGATTTAACATCATTATCCACATACCTCAACTTTCCTGAAGTTTGATTGAAATTTTAAGAACACACTCAACACTCACCAAAATGCTGCAGATACACCAGTTTGTTTTCCTAACATCAAACACAAATTTTGCATCTGACCTCTTCAACCACCAAATGTGTTTAAGTTACTGGCCAAGTCACAGCCATCAATATTTACCTCATATCATTTCCTCCGACCACTTTTCCAAAACAATGTCTTGTGTGTTTACAGTATGATCCTCGATTTGGTGATGCCTTTTGGAATAGCAGTAAATTTGGCATGGTCAATTACCTGTTACGTATGATGAGCAGCTGGGCCATCGTCTGTAGTGTGTGGTACCTTCCACCGATGTCCAGAGAGGTGAGACTTTACACTTTTGTTTTTTTTAAAATCTATTTTGACATATTTTATAAATAAATATTAATAGAAGCATTGATCACACTGTCGAACCACGTTTGGTTTGTGTTTACGTTCAATGTGATTTACTCCCTTTCAGGAGGATGAGGACGCTGTCCAGTTTGCCAATCGAGTAAAGTCTGCCATAGCCAGACAAGGGGGACTGGTTGACCTGCTGTGGTAAGATTCATTTTATGCAAAGCTAAAGCTGGTGTTGCATAAAAGAACATTAAATTGGTTAATAACACGTTTATATTGCGGTTAACTTTGATTGCACAAAAATTTCTTTGGTTCCATCTCTCATGCTTCTTTTACTAAAACGTCTGATTACAAGTAAAAACCATAATGCTTTACTTCTCTGGTAATTGTCACTGGGAGTGTATATGTTGTCTTATAATGACACCACCATATTTTAGGCCAACATTAGATTGTAATATACATTAAATAACTAAATATATAAATGTAAATGTTTTTTTTAATGAAGGCAGGTGTGACAGATGTTGTACATTGTGTGTTTTTACACAAGTGAAAGCAGTTACATCTGTTACCTTAGGGTGGCAGTAGAAGGCCTTTGATTTTTGTAATGCAAAGGTATTAAGGTAGAAGTTAAACACCACCAAGATGTCCTTGTGTCCTGTCTCAAATGTCCTTTGTTTATGTATTTCATTTTTTAATGGCACTGTTCTCGATGTTACTAATTTCAGGGACGGAGGACTGAAGCGAGAAAAGGTAAAAGATACCTTTAAAGAGGAGCAGCAGAAACTGTACAGTAAAATGCTAGTGGGGACCCAAGAAGACCGCAGTCGCTCCTGAAGGACATTAGTGGAGGTCGACTAACTCAGAGACTCACTTGTGCTTATCTGACCGTAAAGGCAATCAACCAGGCTCAGTGTCTACACTCCTGGACCTGAACTGAGAGAAAAAAAATCCCTCTGTGATGTCAACAGTGCTCCATTTGGCTTACTTTGTTACTGCCACAGCCTGACGTGTTTTGTGTGCATTGCAGCTATTGGTCTTATTGAGTCTGTGGCCTTTTGTTAGGAATTTGCTCAACAGAAGCCTTGCTTGCATTAGGAATTGAAATGAGGATTTCACAGGGAAAGGATCATCGTCTTCTTCAGTGGCATACTTTTGTGAGAAAAAAACATTATCATCACTTTTGGTTAAGTTTATCTCGTTTTTTTTTTTTAAGTTTTAATTTTTAATTTTTTAATGTCATGTTTGTATCAGTGTTGACACTTTCAGACCTCTTTCTGTGTGGGATATAGATTGATTTGTTGTTGCTAAATCCTGTGACTGAGGTGGATTTTTGCATGATTGGCAAATGCCCACAATATATGGGGCATTGTGGCAAGTTCTGTTACAGTTAAAATATTGTGTTTTTGTTTTCCCATGAAAAATGGAAACTTGCATTCTAAGGTTTGTTTTGTAAGGTATTGTCATGGGAGATCATCTCTTAATGTTTTTGCCAGTTTCTTTGTTCTTTCCGCAGAATGTGTAAATCCTCACATTATGAAGTGGAACTTGTGCATCACAGAAACTTAGATGACGATTTGTGGTCAGAATGGAGAGTTTCTTGTTGAAGCTCATGGTTTCAAAGGGATAAGTGATTTTATTAACAATTTATTTGAGTTACTGTTAGCATTGACCCTTCTAGGCCCAGGGCTTTTACAGATAATGAAGTAGTATAATCATGAACGCGTTTAGGCTAATGTTGCTCACACTAACTAACCTTCAGACAGCCACTCAAGTTATATTAGCTCTCTGCTTGTGCAGTGACAATAACGCCCTAATATATTTTAAGTAGACTCCAAAACAATTTGTCTGAATTTCTCCATCCATCAGTAATCTGTCCTACTTGGCAGTCTCCACAAGTAGGTTTATGAAAGAAGGGACAGAGTGCAGCTGTGGTTCTGACTCCTCATCAAGTTGGGGAGCAATGTGGACAGCCTTGTAGGCTCTTCACCAAGGCCCACACTCACTTTTTTTTTTATCTTTCAGGGATTGTTTTTGAGATCATGTCAAATCTCTTCATCAAAATAAATGTTTAAGAATGTGAAGTTGTCTTCAACTCTTGTCTTTTCATCCTTCCACAAATGCAGTACTTAGAATCTTGTAATTTATTGTCCAACCCTAGATAATCTGTGTTATAGTTGTCCAGATGTAACATTTAATAGATGTGATGGATGTCGTCAAAAGGAGATATAAGAATATTAGAACATATCTACTGTAACTAAGTATGCCAAATGTCTTGTTTACCGTTTACATATAAGATTAAGTTAACTGCCCACTCTAAATTGACCCTCTACGTATGAATGAGAGTGAATGTGAATGGTTATTCGTATACATATATGGCCCTGTAGTAGACTGGTAAACTAATTGAAAGGGTGGGATAAACCTTAGTCTCCTCAGAACACTGAAATTAATTGATCAGTAGAAAATGGATGGAATGCTTCCTCCCTTTCCTCTAGGGTACTAGAGGTACTACTAATGTTTTAATGGTAAATGTGTCTACTGCTGTTTCATAGCAAACCATACAACATGTTTTTTTTTGTCCAATACAGATTAGCTACCTGAACTGTTAATAATCTAAGTAACAAATTTCGATCATATCTCTTCAACACCCATTATATACTCTATCTCTGCAGAAGCTTTAGCTACTGCAACCAAAGCCCAGACCTCTCTCTCCCCTCCTCACTGCTAAAAAAACAACATCTAAATCCTTCCTCAGGGCTTTGCTCTTTGACTCTCCTTCCAAACCGGTGATGAACGTGGCACCATTGTCTCACACCTCTGTTGCAGAAGTTTTAAATGGACGGGTTGATGTTGGTGAATAAAGCACACAGTGCTGAAGAGGAGGAGTCAGAGGAAGCAGGCAGAAAAGCCTAAAAGGTTGGCTGTGTACAGCACATCGTGTTTGAACTGCTCATCAACAGCACTATGGAGAAGAGTTGGGCCCCCAGTAATCACTGCTTTCCTCTGGCTAGGTACTTTTCATACAGAGAGCTAGTGCAAATCCATCTGAAGTCAAAGTTTGGCAACTCTCTTCTACATTAAAGAGAACATGCAGTGGCTGCTGGGGTGTAGAACAATGTGGTACTATACTTTTGTGATTGCTGAGAAAAGAGATATACAAAAATCCATAGGCCAATCAAATTGTTTTGCTGATAAACAGTACTATCATCTGCATATGGGCTTTGCACTGTATGGGTAAAGGTGGCAGCAGTGATCAGCTCCATTGATAGTAAGACTGTCTAAGACAGAAGACACAAATAAAGTTGAGTGTTGGGGAAGTGACCGCATTCTGTTGTAATAAAAGGTTAGTTCACTGGAAGACATTGAAAGAATAAAAATGACTAACTTCCTGTTGAGTAAGCACAAGTTGATACTAGTCTTACTTAGTTTTATAGTAAATCATTTTTATAGCTTTCTAGTTGAGTTCAATCTTTAATATATAATAGCATTTGGGCAAATAAATGAAGAAAGATATGAAATAACTAAATATAAAAATACTTTTATATCCAGTGTAATGTCACTGTTGCTTTATAGCATGTTAACTTTATAATGCCTGTCTTGACTTGGAAATGTAATACATCAGGCATGTCTGTTTAACCCTGTTCTATTTCTTTTTTGTTTTACTGTAACTGGCATTCCTCTATTACTATATTACATTAATTAATTAAGTAATAATCATTATCCCACAAGGTTACATTGTTTTCTTATCTTCTACTTCTGCTAAGAATTTTACTCCAGGTTGCTCATGACTCAGTTATTCATTTACGAGATGTTGCGTATAATTATTTATTTAAATTTACATTGTTTTATATGTACACGTCTCTCAGGCATCCTCGAAAGCTCTCACGAGTTTTGCCATTTAACATTTGTCAACTGTTGAGCTGCATTATATTTAATTTCACATTTTTTTCAACTACGGTCATTTAACTGATTTTGAATGAAAACCTGTCAAAAATATTGAAGCTTTGAAACAAGCAGGTCTGATCAAACTTCCAACACGGATTTGTGTTCAAAGAAGGTTGTTGTGACCTGGTGTGTACTCCTTTTTAGATTGTTTATGCTTAAATGATATGTAGAGGAAACAGAATATGTAGAGAAATAGCTGTGACATTTCTTTAGAACGTTTCATTTTCCTACCATCGTTTTATAGCCCCAACGTTATGAAAATAGTTATCTTTGTGTTTTATATATTAATAAAACGGTAAGTTTGGGTAACACTGGGAAGAAGCAGTGGGCGGAGCAGCGACAGCGTCTTTATGTGTAACATATGCAGCACGGCTCTCCACCTCCTCCTACTGCTTTAAGTCTGGCTAAGAAGCCACTAAGTCCAATTAACCGAGAGGAGGCGGAAATCCTCGCTTTAGGAGCTGCCGACGCCGCCGCCGCTGCCGCCGCTATTACCGACGCTCTCCCGCCGCCTCTGTTCTTCTGGACGACGGTTAGTTAACGTGAGCTCGGCTCTCCCCGCCAATCCAACATGACGACCTGACTCCCGCTCATAATACAAGTCAACAGCAGCAGTCAGACGTTTGTGGTCCTTCCGGACCTGGAGTGGTTTGAGTGTAGCTGTTGACAAGGGCTCGGTCTTATTCTTTCAAAAGCCGTCGACGCCGCGCAGTTTCCTGCGTCAAGGTGCGTGAAGGGTCGTCAACATGGAAACGCGGTACACGGATGTGCTGCTCGTCACCGCAAATGTCGGCTCACTCTTTGACAACGTAAGTAACCTGTTCAAAGTTGGCAATTATTACTTCACAGCATGCGGTATTTGCTGTTATCGCTGCCCACAGCAGGATATTATCTATATACGAGACTTAATATTTTAACAAACCTGTGCCTTTCCCTGTGAACGTACATATTTTACTGATGTTTAACTTCCTCTGTGTCTCTGTCAGCTACTTTATTAATTTATTATTGTTTAACAAAATTAATTAAATCCAAAGATTCAGGGCAGAATACATCTAATGTCAATGTCTTCTGTTAATGTCTTCAGTTTTCTTTTGTTTTTCCTGCAGAAGTGCGCCCAAGAGTTAAATGTCAAAATAAATTTATTGTTATCCTATAATTAATAAGTGGTTCTCAAACTTTTTATACTGTGTACCCAATCCATATACAGTATATTTGGCACTTCAAGTGCCACAAGTATGACCCACAATAAATATAGCCACAGAGTATATGAAGTATAGGACGATAAGTTACTCAATTATTTTGCTGAGTATTTATTTATTTATTTAGTTGCTGAGTATAAATATGTAGCTAACAAACTTACTACTTTGGGGCAGTGGTGGCTTAGTGGTGAAGGAAGCAGACTTTGGTCCGGAAGGTTTCAGTCTCTCCCGGCTGCCAAGTCACCACTGAGGTGCTCTGAGCATGGCACCGTCCCCACACACTGCTCTCCAGGTGCCAAAACTGCTCCTTGCTGACTTTGGTGATGGCTTAAAAGCAGAGGTCACATTTGGTTGTGTGGAACGGTGTGCTGTGTCACAACGACAAGTAGTTAACTTTTACATTTTTACTGATGTTTGAAATGAACATTCATTGCAAACAGAAAATCAAAAAACAATGTAAAATATTTCTGTTGAAAGTGGAAATTAACTTAATTCAAATTAATTACTAATTTGTACACATTTTGTGCAAAGAGGAAAGTTGCATAGTACTGTAGTACTATGCACACATCAGAGCTAGTTATCGCATGTTAATCGCACATTAATATAAGGTGAAGGTGCAGGAGTTTAGGTACTTAGGATCAACTGTTCAGAGCAGAGGAGACTGTGGAAGAGAGGTGAAGAATAGAGTACAGGCAGGATGGAACAGCTGGAGAAAAGTGTCAGGAGTGATCTGTGACAGAAGAGTGTCAGCTAAGGTGAAGGGAAAGGTTTACAGGACGGTGGTGAGACCAGCCATGATGTATGGTTTAGAGACAGTAGCAACAGGCAGAAGACAGGAGGAGGAGCTGGAGGTGGCAGAGTTAAAGATGCTAAGATTCTCTCTAGGAGTGACAAGAATGGACAGGATCAGGAATGAGGTCATTAGAGGGACAACACAGACAGGAAGGTTTGGAGGAAAAGCTAGAGAAGCCAGATTGAGATGGTTTGGACATGTGCAGAGGAGGGACAGTGGATACATTGGTAGAAGAATGTTAGAGATGGAGCTACCAGGTAGGAGACAAAGAGGAAGGCCAAAGAGGAGATATATGGATGTAGTGAGGGAGGACATGCAGATAGTTGGAGTCAGAGTAGGAGATACAGAGAACAGAGAGAGATGGAAAACAATGATTCGCTGTGGCAACCCCTGAAAAAGGGACAAAGCTGAAAGAAAAAGAAGAATTGCAGTTTTTACATCTTTTAATTTTTCTGATATGTGTTCTCTCAAACTGTCTGGAAACAGTTCAGTCAAAGCGGTCTTGTAGTCTACTAGTAGTTCTGGTCATTTTTCCTAGCTCCATTCTTAAAAAAACAGATGGCAACATCAATTTTCTAAAGATTCTGGGTGTCTTCTGTCCTTGTCATTGCCCCACATATAATAGAAAACACCTTATCCCAAAGGACCACACACTGCTTAAATGAATGTTTGTGTGTTTTTTCTGTTAGTCAGCAATTGATAAAATCCTTGCAAAGGAATTAAAAAAGTTTAAATGTTTTTATATCATTAGGTAGGTTTCTTAAATTTCTAAAACTTGAAATTTACTTGATTCATGTTTGGCAGTCTTGGCTTATAACTTAATTACTTTCTACTTCATTTTATAGAAACAGGTTCCTATGATTAGGCCAGGTGGGACAAGGCATAATTTAAAACTGTTATTGAACTATTCTAAAGTAAGGGAAGACCAGACTGTGTTGGAACATTGAGACAGAGTACAGAGGAGAAGAGGAGGAGGAGGAGGAAGCTCTTACGTTTATGGAAATTTGGCTCTGGACCATGATTCCGGTTGCCTAATGTGGCTTCTGTGAAAACACGTTGAAAACCATTGTGGGAAATATGTAAACAGATGAATATCTTCCCCACAGGACGTTAGCTTTTTTACCTTCACAGGCCCCTCTGTTTGTATAAATAAACTTTGACTCTGACTTTAGGATCAGAACAAGATCCTTAAGCACATGACAGAGGTTTAAAACCTCAAGCTTTTGAAGACAGATCCGCTGCAGCAACATCTTTTCTGTTGTGTTGTTGTGCAGAGTGTGATAAAAAGTCAAATATTTTTGCTAATGTCATAGAAAGTACACACTTGATAGGGGATGATGGGGGGTAAATTCATTGGGACATGAGGAAATATTTCATATGTTTGGAAGTGTTGGAAAATGCTTTAACCACAATATCACACCATATTTGGGATTTATAGTATTATGGAGCGCTGCTTTGGGCAGTTGGCATATTCCAGCTCAGGCACTTTTATACAGAGTTAAAATATTTTTTAAAGCAGCACCTAAAACTTAAAAGATATAAAATGTTTAGATTAATTTAGTACATTTTCTTTCTTATATCCAAACAGGACCAGAATTATTTCACTTAACAATAATGAAAAATGTCAAGTTGATTATTACATATTCCCTTTTTAATTATTTAGATTGTTTTTTTTACCGTTTTTTTTTTTTTTTTTAAAGTTGAAATAGATATACTTTTCCAAAAACCTACTCAGGTTTCCTAGCCCTGCAAATTTATTTAAATTTATAATAATTTTTGCAACATATCCTTCAGTTACGATAATGTTTTGACATACAACTCAACTCCATCAATTTTCTATAGGATTAAAATCAGACATTTGTTTAATTTTGACACTAATTAAGGTGTAACAGTATGCATAATCATACTGTATGTACATTTTAGGACATATACATAACCCTATACATAGTTACTGTGGTAGATGGTTTCAAAATAAAAACTTCCCTGGATCACAAGTTGGGAAGTCATTCAGTTTCTTTCGGCAGTTTCCATTAGTTAGCATGGAACTAATGGAAACTGTTCCATGCTAACCTCTTAAAAAGGAATCTTTTTCAGGTCTGCTGTTTGACAACACTGCAGTTTTTCACTAAACTGAAGTAGCAGGGAAGAGAGGAGATTGAATAAGGAGAGAAAGCGTGTCATTGTTCAGATGAAAACTGCTTGCCTGCTGGTAATACATCTAACACTTGAAACAGCATCATCAGACCACACATATAACTGGTATAATGTACCAAACTGGGATGTCAGTATCAAGGCACATACTGAGCCATAGCTTTGCATAGTTAAACCCAGATTCTTCTTAGTTATATTTTGGGTTACTATATTGAATGATGTTATGAGACAAAAATTCAGTGGACCTCTTATAATGTGCCACTCTTTTGTTTTTAAAGCCAGTGATCTCCTTGTCATAGTGACACAGCTCACCACTGCACACAACCAAATGTGACCTCTGCTTTTAACCCATCACCAAAGTGAACAGGGTGCAGCTTTAAGCACCCGGGGAGCAGTGTGTGGGGACAGTGACATGCTCAGAGCACCTCAGTGGTAACTTGGCAGCTGGTGGACTTGAATCTGAAGCTTTCCGGACCCAAGTCCGCTTCCTTAACCACTAAGCGACCACTGCCCTTATGATTAGACGGATCTGTTTTTTTTTAATTTTTAAAAAAATGTTACAATTAAGGAAATATTGACTGTTGTTGATGTTATATTTCTAGGCATTTTTACCTCAATAAGAGTTCATAGAGTGAACCTTTAAGTATTAAATGCACCTGTCATAGAATTGTAGTTTCACTGGGGGTCCAGAATGGGCAAAGTAATTCTTAGGTATCATAGGATTGATTGATTTTGGTGTAATGTTTAGTTAGTTCCACATTACGTTCTTTTGATAATACTGCTCATTCCACTTGTTGACCCCTAGAAACACCTCACTTTAAAAGTTTATAAAATAACTATGGTAACAAGCATCACTGGTCATTCTTTGTCAAACCCCATATTTTGAAGTCACAGTAGTAGGTAACAGCAGTCCATTTGGCACAGCCATGCAAATACACTATGCAAAACCAGGTGCATTCAAGCCACTGTTGGAATGAAGGCAACCTGGCCTAACCCTGACACCAGTCAGTGGCTCAAATCTTGAGGCGGGTGTGTTCGCAACATCCTGGAAATGCCTGACTTAAGGTTCATCCAGTGGAGCTGCTTGTTTTCATTACAATGAATGCTCTTAAAATGAAGAATATTTTTAAAGAAACAGGAATGACATTGAGAGGCAGAAGTGCAGTAATTAGTCACAATTTCATTTGATGCTGTTTGGAGATCAGCTGCCAGTCTGTTCCTCCTTCCCAAATATTGGTGGAGTCAGTCCACTGTCATCCGTAGGACATCTCTCATTTGAATCACAATCACGGATCTGTGGTTTGGTTTTTAATTTATTCATAATTCTGATCTTTTAGTGTACATCTGGTAAGTCTCAACAAAACAACCTGTGTGAAACTTTAACCAGAGTTTTGTGAAGTCTGCCCCATATTGTCCAGTAATAGTACTGCACCTGGGACTGTAATTCTGATTAGCTCCAAAAACAAGATATCTATTCACTGTTATTTACTGTTTGTGGTGCACTTTTGGGCTCACACTGCAGGGGGAGTAATACAGCTAAATGAAATTTTATAGGCTATGATTTAATTTAGGTACTGTTAATGTTTTTTTTTTATTAAATTGTGTTGTCATTATTTTTACATTTACATATTTCCACTGAAACTATAGTGTCTTATTCATTGGTAGTAAAGTCAGAGGGGTCATTTTGAATAGTGTGAGTTTCAAACTCCAAGTATGCAGAAAAAAAGTGATTATTTCATTTTTTTAAATTCAGGCTCTCATATTTAATCAGGATAAAGAAACATTTCTCAGTGGCTGACACATGACTGATCCGTCAGTCTGTGCTCTGTGTCAGCTCAAACAGAGGATGTAGAAAAAACAACACGACCAAGAGATTTAAGCCCCTTAAGCCCCTAGTGATCTGTCTTAAGTCTTACACTGTGTAATAACAAGAAGTTCGTCTGCTCTGCTCTGCTTGTACATGTTTTACAGTGAACTCCTCTGCACAGTGGCCATACAATTTTAAACACACCTTTAAAAAAGACCCGTCTTTGGTGTGTGGCCAGACTTTTACAGGTGCAGCTGAGCTTCCTGGAAATTGTAACTAGTGGAACAAAGAGGATCAGATTTCCCCCTGTTTTTTTCCTCTGTTCTGCTGACAGTAAGAAGAGAGTTTCCTTGATCTGTCTTTGTTTGAATTTTTAATCTACAAATCCTGATAATTTTCTACCAAAGAGACAGTGGTTTTGTATGCAAATTTGAAATAACTCAGATATTAACTTGGATATCTGGCAGTGGTGGCCTAGTGGTAAAGGAAGCAGACTTCGGTCCGGAAGGCCCCAGGTTCGAATCCACCAACTAAAGGAAGCGGACTTCGGTCCGGAAGGCCCCAGGTTCGAATCCACCAACTGCCAGGTTGCCACTGAGATGCACTGAGCATGGCATCGTCCTCAAGCACTGCTCCCCGGGCGCCGACCACGGCTGCCCACTGTTCACTTTGGTGATGGGTTAAATGCAGAGGGCAAATTTCGTTGTGCATGGTGTGCTGTGCTGTGCTGTGTCACAATGACTAATAAAGATAAGTTTAAGTTTTTATAAGTTTAATCTGGAAATAACTTGGATTTAATTTTTCAAAGATGTAGACTATGGCCCAGAGAGGTCCAGAGAAAACATAGATAAGCAATGAATTGTAAACGTCAATAATCCAACACCAAATGTATACAAATCTCTGTGCTTTCTATTGTTTTTTTGGTTTAAACTGTTTATGTTTACGTGAGCCTCAACCTGCTTAACTGCTTTCATATAATTATGACATAATCACTACTTCCTTCCACTACTTTGTGCAATGATCCGTTTTGTTCCTGCT
>NC_024328.1:493536-515524 GCF_000523025.1 Cynoglossus semilaevis | reverse complement strand
TAAATTTTGAAGTCATCCTAATGCTGTGAGACAAAGCCGTGGGATTTTAATAACATGTTATCTCCTGTCACATGACAACTTAAATATTTTGAATATGTCCAACCGCCTGCAATTTTACGTTAAAAAAATCAGTACATACTTTTGAATGTTCTTCATTTAAATTAGCTAAGACCAGTGGTTCTTAACCTTGTTGGAGTTACTGAACCCCACCAGTTTCATATGCGCATTCATCTAAACCTTCGGTGGTGGCCAAGCAGGGGGCCGGGGTCATCACGAATCATATGAGCCGGGTGTGTGTCTTGTCCTCTGCCGGACCCCTGAGACTGTCTCACTGAACCCCTGGGGTTCGGTCGAACCCAGGTTAAGAACTTCTGGCTTCAACTGATGTATATATGGAAATAACTTTACCTTAAGTACATATAAACGCTACACCACAAGTAATTATATGTGCAAATTTCAAATGTCAACAAATATCACAGGCTGGGTTTTATAGCAGTGGCACCGAGCTTTACATGTTCACCGTCTTCATTAGTAGTAGTGTTTTGAGGGGAAAGATGCTGGCGCCCTCTGGTGGCTTGTTAAAACAACTTTAGGATTACGCACACGGTTTAAAAGCTGTTGCTCCTGTAATAATAAATTAATAAAATAAAATACCTATTTAATATTTAATATTTGTTTGATGAGGTTTTTCTTCTTCTCTGCAGTTGGGTGATATTCAAAGAGAGTGGCTTCAAGAATTGTATAAGGTAAGATTTTTTCCCCCCCAATTTTTTTAAGGTCCAGAGCTGTTAGAAAAACACCTGCAAGGGGTTATGAATTGCTTATATATTTACTTTATTTTATAAATCTATAAAGAACTTACAATCATTTTTTTTTGTTAAACTGCTTTGGTTAGAAAGGGTTATGTAGATTATAAAACTAAATAATACAATTGAAGTGCTTAGATAATAACTAAGCAAATCTCATCACATTAGTTGTTTGTTTTTTTATCCTTTTTTTCAGATATTGTTTTATGCATTAACATATTTACCTTTACACTGACAAGATCATTAGAACTTTTAGATGCATTGAGTAATATACTTGATGCATTAACACAAATATAACATCACGTGACTGATGACATCATAACTCACACAACTGCATCATGTTATTGTAGAAAGCGACTGATAACTGTTAACCAGTTAGCTGTCCTGTGTTACAGACCATCCACTCCTTCAAGCCAAAATTCATCGCTTTGCATTTCCAGGAGGTGGGAGGAAAGGACTATATAGTCAACATGGGCCATGCAGAAGACTTCTTTGGGTAGGAAGAAAATGGGGTTTTCATGAGCTGGGCTTCATTAATAATGTTGTATGCAACCTCTGAATAATCATGTTATTTATTTAAGCGCATTTACTTGCATCAAAAGTCAAAGTTCCTTATACCTAAACTTAATACTCGCTACTACCTGGCGAGTAAAAAACCTGGCAACCTTGTTGCCATTTAACCAGCTACTTGAGGATGTAAGCTGTGTGAACGTTTTAGTACTACTTTATCGCTGTCTTTTCATTTTGATGTGTTGTTGGTATTCATTTATAAATTTGGACATTTTGAGCAAGTAGATTTCCTTTTTTATTAAAGAGTTGAGTTCTTCAGAAATAGTTAGTTGTAATTGTACTTTGAAAAAGTAAAACGTACATTCTACAAATCTGGTTTGTACCGGCTTCGGAGTGTTCAGTTGTTTTTTTTAATTGTGGCCCTATTTAAAGTATTAATGGCAGTAATATTCAAGGCATGGGGACAAACTATTGTAAATGTCACAAGTTTGTTTTTATTTGAATTATAACTATCTGGACCTTTTCCTTCAGCGTCTTTAAGGTCTGTACATCTTTGAGACAGGGAGTTTACCTACCGGGCCTGCTTTTCAATATTTACCAAAACAATGGAAGATTAAGAAAATATTCTAATTTCCTCATTTCTATGCTAAGATGAACATGTATTTAGTTCCTTTGATTTTTTTTCCTCCCTCATAATTTTCAGGAGCCTTGAGTCCAATGAGAACATGAAAGACTATGACAGAGTCTGTATCTATGTGGACAAGCACTTCCAAGCAGAAGGTTTCACGGTAAGTCACAATCATATTTTTACCGCTAGAGGGAGTTCTCCTCCACTTTAATGTTCTGGTAGTTGGTGCTGCTGCCGCACTTCGACTCCTGAGTTATAATCGGCAGGTTTTAAACCACAGAGAGCTTTGGACCGCAGTTTATTGATTTTTAGTGTTAAACTATCGATATATACATACATATAATAATCGAATTACTATCAAATATAATAACTATAAAATTAAACACATAGATATATTGAAATATTTTGAAAAACCATTTAAGAAAAATAAAGAGAGAATTAACAAAAAACAATTATCTTCTATACATGGTAACAATGTATGGATGCATTCTGATCTGAATTTTTTATTCTAAATTATTTATTTTGTTCCTTAGAAAGTTTCATTTAATGTGTGTTGTTTGCAATGGTGTAAAATTGATGGGATCAAATTAATCACTGCTGTTTCCTGAATAAGAAACAGTCACACTACAGGTATTGCAAGTGTGTGGGCACGGTCAAATGTGCAGGCATCACGACAGTCTTTGGCACAGAGATATAAACATTGTTGTAACGTTAAGGTGGTTCAGACACAGACGTCAGCAGGGTGCCCTGTGCTAGTTCTTCCACATTTCTTGAATAACCTTGAGCTAAGGCAACACCTGCCTGCATCACTGAAGGATTTCAACTTGTGGGAAATACTGTAAGAAACTATTTGTCTGAATAATTTAGCCCTTAGTTGCTTGCAGTCAACAAGGTTAACTTTCTTAAAGAGACATGAAATGTAAAAATGCATGTTTAATGTGAAAACAATACATATTCCACCAAGCAAACTGGTTGTTAGTAACAATATAAAACACCTAGCCTTAGCTGTTTAGCTATTATCACAGTGTAAGTCTGTGTATTATTTTCAACTAAAACTCATCTTTGCTGTGGAGAAAAGTGGCTCTGTTGCGTATCTTTCACACTATTAACCCTTACTCCTCCCAGGTGATCCCCTCACTCCTCATCTCTGACAGCAGGGGTCAATGGCAGCAGCTGCAGACTTAAGGTGTTTAAAGTTAAAAAAAGGGGAGAAAGTCAATAGCCAGGTGAGGAGGAGGTGGAAGACGAAGGGAGAGAGACAGGCCAAACTCAATACATTTGACTCTAGATTAAAACTATTGATCCCGGCCTATTTGTACACGATAAATAAAGACTGAGAGGGGGGTCAGAAGACAGCTGGGACTAAGCCCTCCCCCCTTGTGCTCCGGTCAGTGCACCCTCCACTCTGTGCCCTGAGAGGGTTGCATTCCCCCACCACCAACACCAACACTCCTAATGCCTCATTCTCATTTCGTCGGTGCCACCTGCATTGATTTTCAATTTGTTTCTCCTTGGCTGTGGATCATCAGTTATATAGCCAAGAGAGAGTTTACAGAGGAGGAAGAAGGGTGGGTGGAGGGGTTCTCTTTTTGGAGGTGTATAGGAGGGGGTGAGGGGGGCAGACTCTCATGCCTTTCTCAGTACAAATGGTGTTTTGATAAAAAATCACTTGTAAGTCAATATTTTTTTATTAAACTGTGCACAAACCTGATTGATGAAGATAGGTGTTTGGCAGAGTATGTGGAGCAGATTGTGTATCTGTGGTGTATGTGTGTGTGTGAGTGTGTTCTGTGCCTACGGTTTCAACTCAATGTTGTTACTCAGCCAACATAAACAGACTGTATTTTTTATTTTATAGCCAATTATTGAGCTGTTCACCTCAGATTTTTTTTTAACAAAAATGACAATTATGCAGCATATAATTAACTAGAATAACATTTGTTATGCTTTTTGTACCTGCTCAATACTTACCTATTGATAGCGTGGTTTTAAACTGCATGTGTAGAAAGAACAATTGAAGAATCACTTTTATTTTCACTGACTAAGGCACAGAAACGAAGGTGATTTAAAGAGATTCTTAAAACTAAGGTACGGAGTTACTTTCATATATGTGTCAGATTTTTTTCACGGAAGCTGCATAAACAACTAAGTCAAACAATAAAAAATCATGAAACAGAACAGAGAAGGCACAGGCCATGACCTTGAAAGACTTGTTCTGATCATGGAGTTTGACAAAGAAAAAGATGAGAAATAACGGTGGCTGTAAGTCATTTTAACAAAAACAAAAAGTATTTTTCCTTATAACACGTGTGAATGGCATAAATTAAATAAAACATGAAGAAATTGTAATAACTTATATATAATAAAATAAAATATAGTATAGTAAGTATTTTAACTATTTTATTTTTTACACAAAAACTCAAAATGAGACTAATTTACTTTCACTAAGTTATCCAGTGTATTCTTTACAGGTGAATCTCTCAATCACCTACAGTTCTGACGGCCCTCTGGCCTGAACCCTGGTATGGATCTTAATAGTTTTTTTTCCTCTGCATCTGGCTGATCCCTAACCTCATTCCATTAGTTTGGACAAGTTGGTCACTAATTGCTGCTCACTGAAGCCGACAATAAGGACTCTTCCATTTTATTAAATGAGGAAGACGTTGGCACTGAAGATAAATGATCTCTTCAGGGAGCGATCTCTCATGCTGTGGCTGGATGGGGCTGGGCTGGGCTGCCACCGTGGTCCGTCACGCCCCAAGCCCTTCGAGCACTGCCTTATTTTTCTTCTGCACACCCTCAGCAGCCAGAGTGGCAGTGGCAGACACCAGGCCTACTGCTTAATACCTTTTAAATTGTTTTAATTTTCTGTCTTTATTGATCTCCCAGGGAATGATTAATCAGATCAGTGGAGCAGGCAGTTAGTACATTAAAAATTGTCAGCCTCATGTCAGGAGTGATTGGGTGCTGAAGTGTGTGTGTGTGAGATGCTGCGGCACAGGTTGTGGGTGTGCTGTGGCATTTGTTGGCTAAATTCTTTTAAAGTTTCATGTGTCTTTAGCAGAGCAGCAACAATACAGTGCGTCACACTGTATCGTTCAATACAAGGTCCACAATTCAAAAGGCCTGATGTGGAAATAAACAATTCAATCTGTCATCACAGCAGCACAAATGGTTTCTCCCGTGTTCAGTTTGGCTTTCATCATTTTTATAGTTTTAGCTTTACTGGGGGTCACTGCTGAGAAACTTGGGGGTCTGTTGGTGTTGGTCTAAAATATTTAATCCTTTTTAAAGTTTAGTTAAAGTATGTTTCAGACTTTTTCTCTATCTATTTAGAGATAACTCAATCTGATAATCAGGATTCAAGTGATGGTAACAATTTCACAATTGAACATAAAAAAAACAACAACTATATCCTGTCCAATCTGAAACCCAGCAGCATGCTGGTGGACAAAAAAAGAGGGACCTATTTGGGTGGATACCGATTATCCACCCAAAAAGGTCCCAATCATTTACACACAATGAAAAGAACGAGAAAATCAAAGCAGAGGGCAGAGTTACTACAGATTAAGACATTATCACACCTTTCCTGTAAATCAGTACAAATGAATCAACTGGTTACTTTAAAGGTTGCCTCAGATATATTGTATTGCTACTTCTTGTTTGTCAGATTTTAACATTTTAATTCCTTTGTTTGTGTCTCTACAGGCACTGGGAAGTATGTACTTCATTCACAAGACACTGAACAACATCTACCAGTACGACTTTAATGGTAAAAACTGATCTGCTTTTTTGTGACCTTTACTTTTTTTCAATGAGTTTGTCGTGTTGTAAAATTTGGATAAAATCATATAAATATTTACTTGAAAACCCTGACAAGTATGATTACTTAAACTGAACAAGGCCTCCTGCCCCCTGGACCATTTTTCGTAAATTTGCTTGAGTCAGAGTGATATTGCATGTGATTTATATCATTTTCCCCCTAAATATCAGGAACAGCAGACAATTTCTCTGTGTGTAATGGTGGTTTGATGGCATTCCCACCTGCGGGCCAGATACTTGCAAAGAACCTGCATCTAAAGTGGAGCTGTTATTTTCCTGCTGCATAGTCCAGTCACGTTAGGTGTGAAAAAGCTCCTCAGAAAAGCTTATGGAAGAGCCATAAACATCCTGGAGCTGCCACTCGCTGCGTAGCCCCAAAACCGATTGTTGTTCACCGAACGCAGTCTAATGGCTCTCCTATAGATTCTCTCATCACGTATGCCGCTCTGATGAGGTTAACACCAGTTTATTGATTGCTGTTTGCATGTTTTTTCACTCTTTTACATGGTGCGTCTTCTCTCTCTCTCTCTCTCTCTCTACCTCGCCCTCTCTCCTTTTACCATCATCCCTCACCCTTCCCCTAACCCTCTTACAGCTAAGGATTTTAAAGCAGTGTCGGGGCACAACAAGTACATGGGCTCACTGGAGGGGGTTACCACGGTGGAGAAGGAAAAATTCCCCAGACATTTTTGGCCTGATGTGAGTATGAACAAAAACAGGGAAACCTCCAAATGACCCTAATGGCCCTAGTCCAACAAAACTTCAGTGTCAGGTCCAACTAACATGTATTTTGTCATAGGAGACAATTTATGAAAGTGTCTGGAAATTAATTGTCTTAGAGGAGTAAAGGGACACAGCAAGTTAATTGTTCTATGTAACGATAATTACCTGAAAGTTAATTTACATTGTAGCCAAAAGAAAAACTAGTCAAACTAAAATGTTTCTGAAATGGCAAGAATGTATCAAAAAGAGCTAAAACCAAAACCAAGTTAGCAAAAATAAATACACATTTAAAAAAAAAAGGTAAGTTGTTGTAGAAATACCATTGTTAAAAGTAATATGAATTTTAGAAAAACAGCAATAAGAAAGAAATAACTGCTTATAAGTTTAAGCTATGGATTGAAGTTAATAGTTAAAAACTTTATAATGTAAAAAATATATACAACTATAGTATGCCTAAACGTAGCTAGAAGTTAGCCAATCACAGCTAAGAAATAGTGCAAATAACAGAACATTTGAGTTCGAATCGCTAAAAATTAGATAAGGAAATTGCTAAAATGTTTAAAAAAAAAAATTTAGCTGTAATGTGGTAAGACCGGTATAAGTTAAGAAAATAAATTTAACCCAGTAATATCCTAATCAGTGGCGCTTTGGCCCAGAGGCAATGTCTCTGTCATTGGTGTGGAACCCCAGGGCTCACCTCCTGGGCAAGTTTGAATCCCGGTTAGGGCAGTTGGTACCTTCCAGTGGACTCACCACCCACAGGAAGGTTTGGTACGGTGCAATGTGATTTGGGTGGCGACTGCTGCCCCCGCGACCCGGTCACGGATAAGCGGATGAAAATGTATGGATGGATGGATGGATGGATATCCTAATCATTATAAGATATATGTCGCCGACTTTGTTATAGTGACATAACTTGCCCAAACAAAAAAAAACAAAACAGTTTAATTGTACCCCTAAGAATCCCTGAGTCCATGCTGCACATTTATGTTTGCAGATGTATACAGACAGGACATGTGGGCCACAGGGAGATGTTGGTAAATAAATGAGTCTACAGGGGCTGCAGTGAGGGGTGGAGGGCTGTCTGCCTGTTCTGTCAGGCTGATGAGACAAATTATGTGAAAGAATCAATAATTATCAGTTTAGCTGAGACATGCTGCTGCTGTTGCTGCTGCTGCTGCTGCTGCTCCTCCTCGCTGACTCTCTCTCATCTCTCTGTGTTGGCAGTTCAAGTGGTCCAGGAAGGGATTCATGAGAACTCGTTGGATCATACACAACCAGTATGTACTTTGGTCTCACGTGGCCCTGAAGAGCAGTAAAACAAACACTGTCATTTCTTTTTATTGGAAAAACTGTTAAGAAACACAAAAACAAAAATGGTCTGCCTCGTGATAAGGAAGGTTGATGGTGGGTAAAGTCTGCACGAAAGTGAAAGTGATTTATGCCACTGCACAAAACAAAAAGTGACCACTACTTTTAACCCATCACCAAAGTGAGAAGGGGGCAGCTGAGGCCTGTGAGTCAACACAGCCTATTTGTTTTGACTGCACATTTTAGTACAAGTGAGAGAAAGTGAAGGAATAGATGTGGACCTGTTGTTACAGGAATCTACTCACTTATCGGATAGCTTCCTATTGACGGCTGGGTTTCTGCATTCACACACACACACACACATAGAGGCACATATCATATGAGGCATTCGTATTGCCCTAGGTGTACTCAGACTGTTGGATGACCTCACTGTAAAGGACAGTAAAACTTAATTCTGTGTGTTTTTGCTCATTTGTGCGTGTGTTGTTCACAGAGGTCTGGACTTAGTTAATGTCCACCTGTTCCACGATGCCTCCAACCTCACTGCCTGTGAATCCAGTCCCTCCATTTACTCAGCCAACCGCAAAAACGCCCTCAGATACATCATCAACAGGTCTGCACTGCAGCTGTTTCACCAAGTACTGTGAGAAGTTCTGTTTAGTTTCCCCTGTGTTCTGTCTCAAAAGATTTTCCTCTCCACTGGACTAGTTTCTAAAATGACACCATGTTCTCTTGGAGAAAACATAACATCAGTAAATACAACTGTAAATTCTATTAAACCAATATGCTAGTGCTAACTGAAATCTAAAAGTCTCCTATCACAGATTTAAAATAAAATGTAATGTTTAATGGAAATGGTCACCTGATATTCTGTGTACTTCTCTTGCAGGATATCAGACAATCGCTTCACTCCTCAGCCTTTCTTTCTGTTTGGTGACTTTAACTTTCGTCTGGACACCCTGAATCTCATCCAGGTAGAGTATTTACAGTTTACATACTGAAATACTATATATACACTTACCTCCTATACTGTTATCATCTTCTATATACAGTAAACCATGGGTCTGTATAGCTGTATTGGTTAGGTAATAGTTCTTCAACAATTTTTCTAATATACTTACTACATCATATTCTTTTTCTGTCACTACTTTGCTTTGATTACTTGTACCACTTCTATTACTTCTTCTCGTCTACCACTTTTAATAGTGTCAGCCTCAAATGACTAAGGCCTTTTAGTGTACACAAAAGCTACTTCCATTTCTAACATGCGTGTCCTGTCTTTCGGAGTACTTGCAAATGTACATAAACATGGATTTTACTTTGCTGAGGTCACGTGATTACGTTTGGCGTTAGCCTGACACGGAAGTCATCTTGTGTTTGTGCTTGTGTGAGCAGCATCTGTCCACTACGGCGGAAGTGCAGACAGTGAGGAAGGACAGCAATGACAAAGTAGAGAAAATCATCTGTGAAGAAAAGGACAATGACCACCAGGTGACGCAAAAGACCTGCTACAGAAAAATCTGTTCTTTTTGTTTCATTGATGCTGACGCTACTTTACAATCACACTCTGCGCAGGTGTTGCTCCAAATTGAGGAGAAGTTATTCGCCTACGTGCACCAGGCGTACTTCAGAGAGGACAACGTCTCATCGGTGAGGCGTGTCCAGATTTCACCCTGATAAACACTGTCACTACATCTCAGTACATCTCACAGATGTTTACTAACAGTTTTCCCTGTAATCTGAACGCTGCATAACTATAGTTTGGTGCACATGAGATTAGGTCACATAAGGTTGGGAAGAATAACAGCAGAGTAATGAGTTATTGTGCTTAAAGAGTTGAAAAGTGTTAACAGATCATAAATGTTTTTGACATGTGCAGCTCTTGAAGTATGACAAAGAAGCCGCAGCTTTTCAGGATGTTATCAGGGAAGAAGACATCACCTTTCCACCCAGGTAAGACTCCTCCAAACCATGTCTAGATCTAATTCTGTATCTGGACTGCAGTACTGTAGTATCATGTGTACCTCTCTGCCCTCTCACCTTCAGTTACCCCTACAGTGAGGATTACACTAAACCCACCCAGTACATGAACACTCGCTGTCCTGCCTGGTGTGACCGTATCCTCATGTCTCATACTGCCCAGGAGTTCATTCACAGGGTCAGTTAAAGCTCGGTCTCATTTAATAAAAAAAATCATTTCACACAAGTTTCATTGCGTCTTTGTTAAAGTGTAACCGTATGTGTAGGTACAGGCCTTGTAGCTGAGAGAATATATGTGTGTTTTTAATTGTTTTTTCAGAGAGAAGATGACGGGGATCACGGCATTGTTTACAACACATTAGGCCCTAATGTGTGTATGGGAGACCATAAGGTAAGGGTTATATTAACTTTTTATAATTTAATTGTAAAAGTTCACAGACAAACACAGCAGCTTCACACACAGTGACGATTCATGTGTTTCTCCTGCAGCCTGTGTTCTTGTTCTTCTCCCTGAGGACGACTCACCACTGACCCCACTTTACCATGATGCTAAGAGTGAGTTACTGTAGAAGTCTTCTCATATATATGTGTGTGTGTGTGTGTGTGTGTGTGTGTGTATGACTTCAACTTCAGGTCAGACCAGTCTCATCAAGTGCTGGGCAATGAGTAAGTCTTGATGAGTTCTACAAGCCACTGCTAAGACATACAGTAATGACTGAAGTCCACCAACTCTGTGAATTTCGTCATATTTTGTTCATTTATTTCGATTAATCAAGATTAATTGTGATGTCTTTGACTTTTTTTGGTACAATTTCATGTCTGGGGCTCTGAGACACTGTTGAGAGAGTTAACCATTCATTGATTTGACTGGCCATGAGACACAATTTGTGGGTTATGTAGACCATGAGTATTTTGTGTACTGTGCTGTAAATGTAGGTACACGTGTGTAATACGTGTGATGATTCCAAAGGGACAAATTGAGTGTGCGAGAGCAATCGTAGTAATCTGGTTGCCTGTTGTCCCTGGAGAGCCATAACCCGGGCCGGCCCAGTGGAGTCAGGATATAAACTAAGATGAAGTGCCTGCGGGACACCAGCGCTCCTTTGTGTCCAGTGAAGTTGCAGCAGGAGCGATCAGCACCTTTCACTGATCTATGTCTATTGAATCCTCTCCACTGTCATTGCAGCGGCTCCACACCCAGTGTATTGCCGCCCGTTCTTTCATTAATTACCACCCGGATGGTTGGCCAGAGAGACATAGATTGTGCAGGAACGGAGTATTGACATTTTTACGGTCATGATTTTGTTTTGCTGCCGTTAAAATGTATTTGTTTTAAGGATGGACTGTATTTTCATGATTATCCATCTTCACTGGGCCACAAAATGATGGAACAGCAATGAATTTGAATTTGGTTTTTAGACTTGAAGCCAGTTAGTTCCAAAGTGTGTCAGCATTTTAATGTTGGTATGCATGCGTGTGTGTGTATGTGCAGGTTTGATCTCCTCCTGAATGTCAGAATCAGCGTGGAGGTTTCAAACTACAACCTACTTTTCTGCCAGTTTACCAGAACCATCCTCACCTTCACTCTGTGGGAGTCTCCAGTTTGCTCTCACTGCCACAAACACCATCTCCACCGCAGACTTGTCCCCCGCCTGTCATGAGTCTGTAAGGCAGCTGCGGCATCCGCTTCACTTTCTCTACTCTCTCCCTGCCAGTGTACTGCACACCCTCAAAATCTCTGCTGCCTGATTTTACCAGCACAGAACAATGATGCAGACTGTCATTTATACGTTAAGATGAGACCCAGACACTCCAGTCTTACTTCAGTTTGAAGGCATTGGTTTTACTTGTTGCATTATTTTTCAATGGGTTTTTAAAACAGACAAACCTCAGAAAAAAAAGAACTATCTTTTTTTTTTTGCACTGGCCTTAAATATTTTACACATCGGTGAAGTTCTCAGTCATTCAGGTCATAGATATCTTTAAATGAAAAAAGGAACATTGAAGGTTCTACACTAGAAGACTTTTACTTTTCACCCCTTTGTTGTCACATCATGAACAAATATCACAAGTTTACAGAACACATCAATGCTCAACAGAAAAGGTGACATGAGAAATTGAATGTCAGCCACCTAGAATGTGGTCCGGTCCAGATTAGACATTTGAAGTTCTCAAATTTAGAAAGTAACTTTTAAATTAAGCTTTTTTTTTTTTTTTAAGTTTCTCACCAACATATTTGACTTTTACAGCAACATACCCTAAAAGTCAAACTCAACCATTTAAATGTGGTTAAATCATGTAAAGTTTAATTGGCTAACTATAGCAAAGAATGGAAGAAAATAATTTTTACTGAAGGTAAAAAAACAAAACTGAAGAAAATGTGTTCCCTCTGAGAAGGAAGTTAAATCACAGCCAGCATGGTGCATGCTACTATTCTGTTGTCATTAACTGTGATAAGGCAAGGTTTCACCTCAACAGGAAATTCATGATAATGATAATGATAATAATGACGCACACATATGTATGCACATGTGTGCGTCATTAGATACTTTCCCACAGCGTAGGTGATTTTATCGCGTGCTTTTTTATTGTTATTATTTAGCAGTGGCATTCCATTGTCTTCACGGTTTAAAGCAACAGTGTAGCTGCTTTTTAAAATTTCGTCCAAGTTAAGGTGAATAAAGACATTATCTTCTGTCTGTGGTGAAAGTGTACATTTATACCAAGTGCTTTGTTTCAGCTGGTAGCAGAACCTTTTTTTTTGTTTGTTTCTGGTTTGCATCTTATTTGATTGTCAGAAGAATAACACTGCAGGCCTTGTGTGTTTACTGGTCATCGATGTAACAGCACCAATGTTAGTGTCACTAAACTAAATGCAGTATACAGTATATACATATGCATTTTTACTGAAGACCAATGTTTGATTTTAGATTTCCTGTGTTTTTTGGTTTGTTCAATTCCTAGCATATTCATATTCAATCATTTGCTGTGATGCACTGTTTTACTGTTTTATCTGTTCATTTTAATTTTAATTTTCTTGTTGGGTTTTAGTAATATTGAAGATATAAAATAGGGATTTGGTCTGTTTTTTAATCATTTTGTGACTTTGACTAAGTTGTTTGTGTCGTTTGAAGGAGGATCTGAACGTACACTGTTGATCGAATGTACTATGAAAAGTAAAACAAAAATGAATTGATTTGCTCAAACATTGACATGTTATATTTTAGATTTTCTAATGAATTCTTAATTACAGCTTGGTTGCTACTCCAGTGGCAGACTGTGCTCTCACTGTGCTCAAAATATCCTCACATGTAGCATGCAACATTAACTGGGTCTTTTTAAGAAAGCACAAAACCAGTTGTTTTAAGGGCATAGCTTTGAAAAATGTCCACGAAAGTCACATTTTTGCACAAAATGGTTTCTATTAAGAGAATAACTAACTGTCTAGCAGGGAACCTACTCTTATTGAGATCTTGGCTGAAAGTTGGTGAACATTTCCAACACAAAATGTCTTCATCATTGCCAAAGAATGAGGAAAAACAGATGGCAGCACAACTGCAGATCCACATACCAACATACACCTTTAGTGTTTCATGTATTTGAAAAAAAAAAATACAGGCAAAGGTTTTTGTAAAACTCTCCTTTTTCCTGCAAAATGTACAGTGTTATCCTGTTCAGACCTGGCCCATGTTACACTGCATTTGTGATAATATTTTGAGCATGTCAAGACAGTGAGGCTCTGTAGTGTCACTTTATGACAGCACATCATTTGAGGACAACAAAAGGACTCATTGATTCTTATTGACAATATTGGCAATGTAACGAGTGGCATTTCTTTGTGTTAACAGCCCTGTGTTTCAGCACTCGGTGTAAATTCAGTGTCACCTTCTGTAAAAGCTTCTGTTTGTCATTTACTAAACCTTGCCATAGCAAGATGAGTTTAAGATGTTTATAAATGTAGCAATTCATCTGTTGACCAGCTGAGGTGGTTATGTTGGTCAGTATTACATTCTGAAGAACTCAACACTACATTGTGTATTTTGTTAATAAAATATTCCTCTCTTTAAAAAAATGTTTCTCTAGTGTTTGTTGTCATTAGCGTTCAGGTGAAACTGGGAGCAGCACAGCCAAATGTTTCTGATGGACAGATTGTTCTGTTCCCTTCTAGTTGTTGCAGTGATGAGATATTCTGATACTGACGATGACGTACACTGCTACTACGTTGGTTTTTATCATTTCTGGTTTTGGCCACTATTGACATCTGATCATAGCTGCTCTGAAAAACAAAAAAACTTGATAAAATGATAATTTAGTTATGGAGCACTTTAATGAAAATATGAAAAATGTAAAAAAAATAATAAATAAGCTTCAGCCTGCAGTTAGTCACTGCTGGTCCACATTTGTTCTCCCAGAATCAAGTCATGGATTGAGGTTTTTTTTGTTTGTTTTGTTTTCTTGTGACAGAAAAAATAAAAATCGACTTCTAAAGTTGAGGAGGAAATCTTGCCCTCTAAAGCTGAACTAGGCTGCAATCTGTTAAAACAAAAAATCAAGAGCCAACAAATCATGAAAGTCTGACCTGGAATGGGTTTCACTTTTGGACTTTTGACACTAGCAAATATAGATCTAAAAATAAGCAGAAAGCAGCTGGGAAAAAACCTACATAAATCACAAAGAATTTCTGCTCAATATTTGCAGCGTCATGGGTTTAACTCTGGATGTTTCAGCGTGAATAAAATTACAGGAAATACAAAATACGGGAAATACAGTGATCAATGGTTGGATCGATGATTAGAGCTGACGTCAGGACAGATGGAGTCAAACTCACTGAGCCTAAACGCTAAATGAGCTGCTCTGCAGATATTGATTTTATGTTGGATGGTGTAAAGCGAGTCATTGTCTTCATTGAAGCCATACCACCCTGGTAAATCACACAGCATTTGACCTGTGACCTTTGCACTTCTCTGTGCTTTTCTGCTTCTTTGCTTCTTGTTTAATTTTAACTGTCATTTGATAGTGAAGGCATCAGGGAAAACTCAGCTAAAAAATATGTTTAAGGCTGCACTGAGTTGAAGTAGATCATTAACTACCATTTTTGGTGAACAGGCCTAATTTCTTCCATATTGGATAAAATACTTTAACAAATATTTTTATGAATAAATTCAGAATGATATCCTTGTGAATTCAACTGTAAGACCTTGTAGCAACCGTTGTCCCAGATTTATGTATTTTGGAATTCTGAGAAACGGGCAGACGTTTATGGGTTAAATAAATTTCAATTCCCCAAAATTCATACTTCACAGTTATCCAAAACAGAACAATGACACAAAACCAACATTAGTGGCACAAAATGGAAATGCATTGACCGAAAGATTACTTAAGTTTAAATACTGTAACATTTCACAAATATTATACATTTGTCGATGGAAAAAATACTCTTTTGTTACTGTTACTATTACTTCATAAAAATTACTTGTTTTAAAAATTTCACATATGCAGGAAACGTAAAAAAAATAAAATCTCTTCACTGTTAACGTTAGAGCTCAGATAGAGATTAGATAAAGGAACAGACTTCACCATGCTGGTAGATGCATCAACTCAGCGTGGGTTTGACGTCACACTGGTCTCTGTATTTGTCGTAGAAATTTGGAGGTAGATAACTTTGAAGACATATTTAAATGAAGCCATGTGATTGGACCATGAGATATATGCAAAAACAGACATAGCTGTACTCTTGGTCTGATGAAGCACAGCATGCTATATCTGACTGTAAGATTCTTCAGATTCAGCCTAAAAACCAGACGTTACACCCGACTTTGACAAACTCCAACACAACCGTATGTTGGCTGCTGTGCGACCTGTGTGACCAGAGGTTCAGCTGATTCACCTGACGTTAGTGTAGTCATTGTCAAATCCAGATCCTTTTTCAGCCTCAGGTTAAACCACACTTCTGTTTTAATTATTTAATTTTTTAAAGCTTGGATTTAATTTAATTTCTCTTTTTCATTGTAAAGTATCTTATACATTGGTACAAGGTTTTTCTTTTTTTTCCAATTGTTTTTCTTTTTTTTTCTTCTTGCACTTTTTTTTATTGCTGCAATGTGTCAATTTCCTTTGGCATTTCCTCAATAGGTTTTACTTTATCTAATAAAAAATAAAAATAATTTTAAAGTAATTTTAAAAAATAATTTAAAAGTTTGTTTTACAGGTGAACATTTCGACATGTCATGCTATTGTTGGCAGTGGGCAGTAAACCACATAGCTCCATGTTGTTGTGTATATCATGTAAAATGACAAAAAGAAAAAAAACTCCAGGTTGTATATTGTTGTGTTTTATATATTTCTACTTTTTAAATACTAATTTGTATCATTTTGATCCACAATGAAAAAAACATATTCACATTCATAGAATACAGACCAGATGACAGTAGTGTTCCTTTATTTTATTCATTAAATATTTCAGAATTGTACACCCACCAAAATCATGCAGTTTTTTTCCTCCAAATACTTTTCTTGTGTTTTTAAAATGTGTGTGTTCGTGTATAATGTATTTCCTCCAAGTGTCACAGTAACATGGACCTGATCAGGGATCAGTAACTTATAAAAGTAAACATCTGTTTTCAGCTGATTGTTCTGTGGAAATAACTGATGCATGTTTTTATTTCATGATGTCATGCAGGAGCCCCCGTGTGTACGTGTGTGTGTGTGTGTGTGTATCAGACATGATGTGGCCCCAGACGTAGGACAGAGAAAGCTCGGCGGTGTTTTCGCAGCAGCAGTCGGATCTTGTCGTCGTCAGAGTCCGGGTCCAGGGGTTTGTTGTACTCCTCGTCCTCCACTTCGTTGTCCGAGGCCTGTCCTGTGTGGCCGCTCTGAGTGGAGCTTGGTTCCGTCGTGCTCTTCTTCCTCCACTTGGTGCGTCGATTCTGAAACCAAACCTAAACACAACACAACACAAGGCTTTCACTGTCTGTAGTTGAATCAAATGTGCGTAAAGAAAAAGGAAAATTTTCTTGGTCAAAATGAGAGTCTCAGAAAACCACAACTCATTTCTTTCTTTCCACAAAATAAATCAGATTTTCATAATAATATATATATTATATTTTTAATAGAAAGAATATAAAAAGTTAAATTATTCTTTTCTTTTTTTTACCCCAATTAGAGAATTTAATTAAAACTTGGACTAAAATAAAGCCTGAGATTTGTAGAGTAAACAATACCATAATATATTTAAATGTCCAAATGTCTTTGATGACAGGGATAAGGTGCTGGCAGAGCAGGATCATTGACCTTAAACGTGTGTGCATTTGACCTTGAAGTCAGGTCAACACAGCCGTTTATGAAAAGCAGAAACATCAACCTATATTTTTTTTAATTGTATGAAGTTTCAGGAAAAATAAAACAAAAAAATGAATTAAAGACTTTACCTTCACCTGAGACTCTGTCATCCCCAGAGAGTAAGCCAGTCGTGCTCTCTCAGGTCCGGCCAAGTATTTGGTCTGTTCAAATGTTTTCTCCAGAGCAAAGATCTGATGTCCACTGAAGGTGGGTCTGGTGTGTTTCTTCCTGGCAGACATTTCTCCAAGAGGACCCCCACCTATAATAATAATAATAATAATAATAATAATAATAATAATAATAATAATAATAACAATAATAATAATAATAATAATAATAATAGTTATATAAAATTAAAAAGTTGCTTTCCTTCTAAAATTACACATTTTCCTGGTTCGTCGTCAACAAATGCAAGTCGTTTTGGGCGGGCAGACATTGCTTTTATTATTACTTTTTTTATTCATTCTAAATAACTATTTAATTAAATTGAGACATAATAGTCTGATCTTATAAAAATAAAATGTATAAAATGTACATTTTCTGTTTTCTGTCACCAACTGTATTTTTATACCAATATTAATTTGAATATAAACACAATAAATAAAATGTAAAGGTAACAACAACATGCTGTATAAAATGAATGATGTGATCTGCAGATGTGTCCATGGTTGAGAAACTTGACCCTGCAGGTTATCAGTCCTCACCCAGCTGGTCTTTAACAACCAAGATCTTACAGAGGAAAAAAATCTGTATCAGGATCATGATACAGATCTCTCTGAAATGTAAAAACTTCTGAAATGTAGATGTCAACTTTGTTTGTTTGGTTTGAATACAACTAAATAACCATTTTACAAAACCACGTAATTTATACATTTCTCTTTATCATTTTTATTGAACTGTCCTTTAGTACTGATGGAATGTGAATGTGATGATGTGGATGGAAGGAATGGAAGGTATTAAAAGTGTCTCCATCCCTCATCAGAGAGTTGGAGTGGACTCAGACTCAGACTCAGATTCCGACTCAGATTCCAACTCCGACTCCGACTCCAACTCAATCCTTTAGTCCTGACACTCACTGTTACACTGCTGCCTCCCTCCTCTCCACTCACAGCCGCTCTCTGCCCAGCAGCTCACACTCCTGCTCTTCATGGGACACTCTTGGACCGGCTTGGTGAAGCTGCCCAGCGAGGAGTTGTAGTCGCGGTTGTAGTACATGGAGGTGCTGGTGACGGAGGGGCTGAAGCCCCCCATGCTGGAGTATCCTGAGAGCAGGGTGGTGGTGCCCGTGGTGCCCACTCCCACCATGGAACGGCTCAGGATGTCGCTGATGCCGTGGGGCGTCCCTGCAGCCTGCAGCTGGCTGTTCAGGCCTGGGTTGAGCTTGTAGAAAGAGTTGGGCACAGAGTACTGGCACACGGGGGTCTTCAGGTCCGAGGGGAACTGGTTCAGGCTGTTGTTGAACAGGAAAGACCCCTGGATGTTGGGATCCATGGGAAGTTTGCAGAAGTCAGTAACGCATCCAGTAAGATCCGGGTGAGGAGCAGACCACCGAGGATTCCGAGAAGAGTTCTGTCTTCAGTTTCTTAAACAGCACTGGCGGGATAATTACAGTTGAGGTCAGTGATGTTTGGATCAATGCTTCACCTTTCACCTCGTCTCAACCACAGTTTGGCGCTACATGTCTCCATCTCTGAAGTTCTGGTGAAGCTGGACAGACACGGGTTTTGGTGTTTTCCTAAACACACATCCCTCCGGGCGGCCCACTCCTCAAAAGTGTGAAATAAGCAGCATGAGAAAACTGAGTGGCACCTTGATAAAGATAGGCCGCATTAGAATGTAGCCTGAGATTGGCCGGCCTCGCACTGCTTAGACGCCTTCCCATTGGCTGCCAGTGAAAGCCAAGCCTTTTATTGGAAGACAGCAGATTAATAGTGTTTTAAAACAGGTGGAGAGGGAACAAGTAGATTTTTTGATGACCTGCCATGTCTGACCACGGGTGGAGGGGAGAACAGAGGAGAAGAAGGAGACAGAGGTGGAGAAGGAGACAGAGGAGGAGGTGGTGGAGGAGGGTTGTTCAGTGATTCTGGCTTTAATGTTGGACAAAGATGGTGACTTTTCTGACAAGTGAAGTGACATTTTTTTAACAATTCTACCCTTCTTTTTACAAATCTGACCTGCCATCATTGCCTGAAGGGTTGGCTATAAACAACTATACTGTAATGCTCTGGTTCACCAGTTAAATAAGCTGAGCCAACATTATTGATTTACATTCATTCTATCCTCAAAGTTCGGGAGGTAATTCATAACAACGACAACAACAATTACCGCTTAAGAATAAGTGTACGTGAGATATAAATTAAATAATAATTGTATAATAAATCTAATAACATAGTATGAGGTTAAATTATCGAACCAATGAAGCATGACTAATGTCTAATGCGTTCTGCTATCTTGCCTCTAGATGTCACTAATGCATACACACCAGTGAAATCTTCTGTATGCCCCTGTCCCGTAATTGCGCCACCACATGCCCTTTTTTAAAATCTAATTTAAACTGTTTCATTTATATAGAAGAGAAACGCATACACTGTTCAGAGGAATTCACAGACAAAAAAGTTCTTTTGTAAAGTTCAAAGAACGAAAAAAGAAATTAAACAATTTTCTGTCAAAAACAACAATTACCTAAATGTCATGGTAAACAAATTATTTGTAAAATCAAATAGCATACCTTCACCAGAAACGTGTCTGTGTACAACTTCACAGTTATCATTCATTCTTTATTTATATATTTCATTAGATGAGTCAAATATGGAGCTAGGACAGTCTCAAAAAGAATAAATACAGAAACGGCGTGGAATACAGAAATGGAAATATGAATTTTCAAAGTACATTTGTGAATTGTTGTTTATGTATTTATTCTTTTTGAGACTGTTCTAGCTCCATAGTCAAACACCGTGGGGAATATGAGCCACAGTCTGCTGTGTTTGCCAACATCACATGATGGGGAATTCTGGAGCTCCAAGAGTGATGATGTCATTTTGGATGATAAGGCCTCTTCCTGTCACATGGTCTTCGCAGAGACAGACCTGTCTCCAAGGTGTAACTTTCCATTGTAAACATTGTGCTTTTGGTTTTGATGTTATTACAGAACCTGGTTTTATCATTTTATACTAATGAAACCTTTAATCTTCACACTTATTTTGCAAACCAACTGAGGCGGAAATACTTTATTGTATTATGTGGATGTTTTTGTTTTTAAACCAAATATATTGTCAGGCTGTGAAGGTCACTTTACTCTTTAACCAAGAGACAAAGATATCAGAGGAGTGAGGATAGACTTTTGCAGAGCATTTATGGAGATGATGTTCAGTTATTATTATTATTTTATCTTTAAAGTGATACAAATAACACCAACAATTTGTCAATGTTTTTCAAATATCAGATCAGAACACAGCCACCTGAAGAGCTCCATGGACTGGGAGGTGAAATGTTCACTTCTGTTTCGATGGTTTAAAAAAAAAAACAGGGATTAATTTCTCTGGTTTAATTGTAAAATAAAAACTGAAAGACTGTCGGTTAATTGGACTGTTGATTAGTTGGACTGTTGGTTGGCTGAATTGTTGGTTAGTTGGACTGTTGGTTGGTTGGACTGTTGGTTAGTTAGACTGTTGTTGGTTGGACTGTTGGTTAATTGGACTGTTGGTCAGTTGGACTGTTGTTGGTTGGACTGCCGGATTGTTGGTTAGTTGTATTTTTGGTTAGTTGGACTGTTGGTTGGTTAGACTGTTGGTAAGTTGGACTGTTGTTGGTTGGACTGTTGGTTAATTGGACTGTTGGTCAGTTGGACTGTTGGCTAGTTGGACTGTTGGTTGGTTGGACTGTTGTTAGTTGGACTGTTGTTGGTTGGACTGTTGATTAGTTGGACTGTTGTTAGTTGGACTGTTGTTGGTAGGACTGTTGGTTAGTTGGATTGTTGGTTAATTGGACTGTTGGTTAATTGAACTGTGTTTCAGTTTGACTGTTGGTCGGTTGGACTGTTGGTTAGTGGGACTTTTGGTTAATTGTGGAACGTTGCATCACAAACACCACCATCTATTTTTTCTAAAATAAAGATGACACACCTCCAGGTGGTGAACCATCAGCTGACATTGTTTCCTTTTCTTTATAGTTATATAATAATTAGGTTATCACTGCCATACCTTGTGTGTAAAGGATGATTACAATTCTATTATTATTGTATATTTGTATATTATTGAAGATTGTATCCTCCACAGTAAAAACGAACAACACCCCCAGTACTGCATGCTTCATGTTTTACCCTCTGGGTTGGCCTTGCTTTTTAAGATCACGCTCCTTTTTAATAAGACTGCAGTAAAAGTCACAAAAAGAGTTCTTTTAAAAAAAAAAGATTAAAAGTGGAGAAGTGTGTGTGTTCTTGCTTCATGCCCGCGGATGTCTCTACCTCCATCTCAGTGGCTCCAGCAGCCTCTCCGT
The DNA here is from genome assembly GCF_000523025.1 of Cynoglossus semilaevis. Lineage (NCBI taxonomy): Eukaryota > Metazoa > Chordata > Actinopteri > Pleuronectiformes > Cynoglossidae > Cynoglossus > Cynoglossus semilaevis. The sequence goes on along the minus strand of NC_024328.1, from coordinate 493,912 downwards.
CTGTGGGACCCACCTTTTCCCCACTGGAGGCGAAGGTGGCCACTCGCAGCCTTTGAACTGGCGCCGATGAGACACAAGTGACCCAAAGCAAAAGGTTCCAAAGGACTGAGTGAAGATTATTCAGAATACTGATGCGGTGTGGAATCCAATTCCTTTGGGAGACCCCATCTCGGGGCCCCCAGCAGCCTCTCCGTCTGTGGGCCCCCCCTTTTCCCCACTGGAGGCGAAGGTGGCCACACCTCCGGTGGTGCCGGAGGCGAAGGTGGCCACACCTCCGGTGGTGCCAGGAGGCGACGGTGGCCATACCTCTGGTGGCTCATGAGGTGGCAGCGGTTACGCCCCCATTGGTTCGGGAGGCGGCAGCAGTTGCGATGAC
>NC_024328.1:431559-493436 GCF_000523025.1 Cynoglossus semilaevis | reverse complement strand
GAGATACAGAGAGAGAGAGAGATTGATTTATAGATAGATAGATAATTTAAATGTATGAACTGTAAGTACTTGAGTAATTAAATAATTAAATTAGATAAACAGTTAGCTAGATAGGAATATCCAGCAGATATACGCCCACATCCACATACAGTGTATATATACATATACATTTGCCCCCTTCCTGATTTCTGTGTTCTTTGCATATTTATCACACACAAAGGATTCAGATAATCAAACCAACCTTAGTATCACACAGAGACAACCCATGGAAATACAAAATGTAGTTTCTAAATAATGATTTTATTTACCAAATGCGGAATCATTACAAACCTATCTGGCTCTATGTGAAAAAGTAATTACCCCCCACCCATTTATTAAATCACAAAGTAACTGTGACTAACCACAGTTTTGGGAAAGCTGAGGTACTTTTCACAGACCACACCCAAACCTGATTACCACCACATTTGTTGAATCAAGAAATCACCTCAATAGAATCTGTCAGACAAAGTGAAGTAGGCTACAAGATCTCAAGAACAAACGCATCATGCCACGATCCAAAGAAATTCAAGAAGAAATGAGAAAAAGTGATTGAAATCTATCAGTCTGGAAAAGGTTACATAGCCAATTCCAAGGCTCTGGGGCTCCAGCAAGCCGCTGTTAATGCCATTATCTGAACATGGAGAAAACTGGGAACAGTGGCAAACCTTTCTAGGAGTGGTCGACCAATTAAAATTACTCTAAGAATGCAACAACGACCCATCCAGGAGCTCACAAAAGAACCTAAAACAACATCCAAAAAACTGCAGGCCTTGCTGGCCTCAGTTAAGGTCAGTGTTCATGACTGCCATAAGAAAGACACTGGCCAAAACTGTCATCCATTGGAGAGTTCCCAGGTGAAAAACACTGCTGTCATAAAAGAACACAAAGGCGCATCTGATATTTGCCAAAAAACATCTTGATGATCCTCGAGACTTTTTTCAAAAACAGTATGCGGACTGACTAGTCAAAAATTGAGATTTTTTCAAAGGTGCAGCCTGTTACATCTGGCATAAAAATGGCACAGCATTTGATAAAAAGAACATTATGGTGTAATGGTCTGGGGCTGCTTTGCTGCCTCAGGACCAGGACTACTTGCTGCAATTAATGCAGTAGGACAATGATCCGAAACACACCAGCAAGTCCACCTCTGAATGGCTCCAAATTAGGGATTGGAGTGGCCAAGTCAAAGTGCCAAATACTTTTTCACGGCACTGTATATATACACTGTATATATATATATATACAGTATATGCATACACATGTGCAGACATACACATACACAAGTGTGCAGTGAGCATATATATAAACATAAACATAAAATAAACATATTTAGAATATAAATATAAAATAAAATATAAAATAGAAATTCAAAGGTTTATTGAAATATAATAGTAATGCAAGTGGAGATTGTGGTTATTGCACTGAAATTATTGTTGGGCTATTGCTCCTACTCCCCTATCCACCAGTCATTTGTTCACCCTCCTCCCACCCAGTGAAGAGTTATACGTTTAATTATATGTTTAATTTCCCGGTGGACAAAGGAGTCTGTTGGTCCTGTTCTTCAGACAGAGGAGGCTGTCACTGAACAGACTCCTCTGATTGCTGATGACAGTGTGCAGAGGATAAGTGGCATTGTCCAAGATGGCGAGCAGTTTGCCAAGTGTTCTCTTCTCTGCCACTGTCACCAAAGGTCTAGGTTGGTTTCCACCACAAAGCTAGACTTCCTGATCAGCTTCTCCAATCTGTGTAAGTCCTTCTGTGATGTGCTGCTCCCCCAGCAAACAATAGCGTACGAAATAATGCTGACAACCACAGTCTTGTACAGTTTACTCTGGGTCTTCTTGTACAGCTGCCTACTGTTGTGTGCCAAGTTCAGCTTGTTGTCCAACCACAGCCCAAGGTGACACAGCTCGGAGTTGTACCAGAAGTCAGAGGTGTATAGAGTGAAGAGGAGAGGGGACAGCAACCTCCCCTGTGGTGCTCCGATGTTGCTGACCACAGTGTCAGATGTGATGTCATTCAGCCAGACATACTGGAGTGCAAGTGATTGGATGGTGTTGAAGGCGCTAGAAAAATCCAAGAAGAGGATTCTCACAGCATCGCTCCCCCTGTGTAGATGAGAGTGGGCTAGGTGTAGAAGGTAGAGGATGGCATCCTTTACACCAACCTCCACTCTGTAGGCAAACTGTAGTGATGAAAAGATAATAGGGTTCACCTTATGGCCTACTCCCCAAGTTCAGCAGCGCAGGTCTTCAGTACCCGTGGACACACCTTGTCCGGGCCTGCTGCCTTCTAGGGTCTGAGCTTCCTCAGTTGTCTCCTCAGCAGTCAGCTGTTATAGGGTGTGCGGGGATGAGGGAGAATGTGGTGAAAATTAAGGGGGGAGGGAAGGAGGAGAGGTGGAAGGGGAGGGGAGAGAGGAGAGGACGGAAGAAGGGATGGAGATGCACCTCTCCTGGTGCATATTTAGGGGGACAAAATTACAAGCAAGATGATTTCAGTAGCAAAAAAAGCAGATCATTAAGGCTGGGTGAATGTAACAGCAGATAAGGAAAATAAGTCTGTTTTAGAGTAGTCTGATTTGGTGTGGGTTGTAGTGTTTATGTTTATGTTTATGATATGTTTTCCTACACATCCTGTATTAGACCACAGTCCCTTTGAAAGTGGAATGACAACCATCTTTTCAGGCAGCATCCTAGTTTGGAAGGATTTAAAGGATTGAAAGTCAACCCAACCCAAGTCAAATACAGTAGATTTGAGCTCATTCTAAAGCCAGCCTTGGTGAACACCACAATTTATTTGTCAATTGTCAAATGGAAAGTCAAACTGCATCAAAGCAACTAAAGACTAAAATGTCTATAAATTGACAGAATTAAAATGGCAAATTAAGTCGAAACAATGTCCCAGGACAGCTTTACTTGACAGTGTTTTAGTGAAATTAGATATAAAGTTCCTTTTATTACACTCCAAGAAGACAACTCAGTAAATAAATACTTGTATCTCGGGTAATGTTGAATAATTGCACTAAATGTAAGTACTTTGAAGGGGGTGGAAATTGCCGGTAAAATAGCTTTTCTTTTGTTCCTTTAAATGCCATAGCAACATTCAACAGCACACAGTAAGCTTTTTGATATTAAAACAACCATTGGTATCCAAGAAATCACTGACAGAAAAAAATAAAAAAAGAATATAGACCACACCCAGACACTGCAAACTGAAGGCTAAGGTGTGTTTTTCATGTTTACAGACTGTCTGTATAGGAATCATTGGGACATTCCCAACTGGCCATATTGTTTTGGAAAAGTCTTGCAGGTCACTCTGAGTGTTGTCTACGTACATAGACCACAAAAAAAATGAGGTCATTCTTAAGTCAAAACATCCCACAGGATTTTCAGTACGCTGACTTGTAACCTTCCATTGTTGTTCCATTGTGCCGTGTTCTCATGTTTTCAGTAGCCAGACCATAAAATGTCCGGTCGCATTCCTGGAAAAATCAGTCTAGGATTTCACGTGTGTTTAAATGGAAAACAAAAGCAGCAACGTTTGATGATAAATAACATCTCTGCTGCAGTAACAACTAACCACATGCACAGACCTCAGGGTCAACAGGTCACCATACACACTGATAGGACTGATAGGAACAAAAGCTTGAGACTCAAGTAATTTACTGATGTCATGTAAACACTGACTGGAAGTGTTATGTTACATAAGCTGGCCTAAGTATACAAATGTAAGCAGTCATATAATGGCAGAACACAGACATCAACAAGTCATCATCAGCCAATCAGGAAACAGATATTTCTTTCTGTATGTGTTTTATGTATTTTAAAGCCAACTGCTAACTTTACTTAGTGACTCATATTTTAGCTATCTTCCTAGGTAAGGGTTAACTATCTTTAAGCTAAAATTTTAACTGTGTTTAGACAATTTTAGCTATTTTTGGGGTCCTCATATTGTTATCCTTAGGCATGCAGCAGAAGTGGGCTTTTGACCTTTATGAAAAAGAAAATCAAACCTATATGCTACTGTATAAGTTGCAAATTAATACTTAGTAGCCAATAAAAAACAGATTTATAATGTAAAACAAATGTTTATTCCCATAATTAACACATACAGTACATTATTTTGTCCAAAATAAAAAGTGCAATATGCTTGCAAAAGACAGCAACATACAGTACAAAAATGAATGCATAAATATAGAGGAAAATGGTTACATTACCATCAACTAACCTTTAGTGATCACCATCAGGCCAGTGTGACAACAGCTTTAAAACTCATGTATGATATGAGAACTAACAGTTGTGAGCCTGACGGCTGTAACAAGTTATTTTAATTTCTCCAAAAAAGGTGCAAAAAAAAGAAAAGAAAGTTTGACAGCATTTTAATCAATAAAATGATTGACATTGGAATTCACATATTTTGTACAGCTTTAATGGCCATTTCATTGTGGTGCCACAACTTTGGTCTTTCACATTTAAATAAAAAAGAGCATAATTTTAAAATCTTGGCAACCCTCATGGAAGGATATAAACTTAAGAAAAAAAGTTCTGCTTTTTAGTGGTTCCTGCTCATAACCCATCTGTATATACTTCAGGATTTCTTAAATTATTTTCCTGTCACACAAGGAGTTCAAGTTACTGCAGTTTGATTTCTCACGCTATCCTCCCACTGCAAACCATGGACTGAAGGGAAGGATCAATAACATTTCACCAATGTTATGTTGGAAGATAACTTGCTGTGTACCAGTATTCACTCCAAAAAAATAAAGCAGTGCAAAGGAACAACAAACGTTTCTGTAGCATTTGTTGAAAACAGTAATCATGCCACAACTCCATACTTCTGATATATTTATTCTTTACACTCACTCTCAGCAATGCATTGGACAGATTTTCTAACCTCAATGCCATTAAATGAACTGAGTCAAACTGTAACCTAGTGTTCTTCAGAAAAACAAGCTTCATGAATGCAACATGAGGTAACCATTCATTTTTACAACCCTCCAGCTTCACCATCTGTGCAGTAAACAGCTGTACATTTATTAAACACAAAGCTTTCTGTCTAGCGCTGATGAGGGTCCTAAGTTCATCAAAGCAGGCTATTGGGTTCATCAGGTGGTCCATACTGTAATAATCCGAGCGCCAGGGGGCGCTATGACTTATCTTGTACCTTCTCCTCTTGCAGTAGAAGACATGACTGTGTGCCTCTGGACTCATCATTAAGGCACTTTGTTTGTCCACGACTCAGACCATGTTAGAGGTGAACTGATGGCTTACACACTTGCCTGAAACAGCAATATGACTTATTTAACTGTGAGCAGCAGTTGTGGCAAAGGAGAAGTGGTTTATCCTCACAACATCAGTTGGCATTGTTTACTTTTAAAAGTTTCTTTCTTAGATCTCTCCCTTTTCAAGGATTTTTAGAAAACCCTCTACTGAAGCTGCAGGTGACACACGGCTGTAGTTGGTATGAAAGCTCCAGATGATGTGTCAGCTTCTGTGCTCACCTGAAAGTGCTCTCTGTGGAGCAGACATCCTTGCAGGGTTGAGGCAAGGGGGTGGTGTTTGGGGAGTCCCTCTCTGGCCCAGTGTCTGGATCTGGGGACAGTGAAAGGAGCAGAAGAGTTCCTGCATCTGAGGAGCAGGCTGACCAAAGATCCTCAGAGGAGAAGTCCAGACTGTCCAACTTGGCCAACGAGTTGGACCTCTTTAGCCTGGAGGGTACAGTCAGACCCGCCAGTCGCATATGGGTCTCGATCTGCTGCGCCCTCTGACGCACAAGGCCAGGTTTTCCCCTCACGCTGCGCACACTTTCAGTACTGGAGCTGCGAGTCAGTTTGGAGCCGTGAGGTGCGGAGATGGGTGTGACCAGCCTCAACAAGGCTTCATTGGCCAGTGGCATCCCCAGTGGCTCAATCTGAACTTGGCATGGTGTCGAAGATTGAATGAATTCTCCTGTAAAGCCTGAAAATTCCATTTCCTCCTCCATATGATAATAGCTCTTCTTGGACCTTTGGCACAAGTGAAGAGGCTTCAGAGAGTGCAGGATCCCATGAGCAGAACCTGAAAGTCTCTCAAGTCTCTCAGCATGGCGACGGACCAGACCAGATGTCCTCAATTGTGAGAGGGTTCCCTGTTGTTGGCCGAGGTAACAAGCCAGCGCAGGCTTCCCCTCGATAAAATCCATCCTCACTAGCTCAGGAAGCATGTCTGCTTGATCTGCAGGTGGGTTATTTTCAGACTTTTCATCAATCCACATTTTTTCTTCCTGTTGGCTCTTTGAAGAGACCATAGCTGTTGGTGTTGAGGCAGCACTGTTGGCACACTCGCATAAGTGGTCAGGACTGTGCAGAGTTTCCACTGAAGTCATGAGGCCTTCAGATGACATCAGGGACTGCTGTGATGAAGCACTTGGGACTGTAAGTGGACTGGGCTTAAGGCCACATGGGGAAGACAGCGTTCCAAGGTCTACTTTCTGGATGGTTTCTGTACCTGGACTTTTCAGTGTTTGTAAATTAGGAGGAAGCAGGAAGGAGAAAGGTTTACCCTAAATATAGAAGAAAAAGAAATTATTGCAAGAGGTTCTATGTTAAAAACAGTTTGTAAATTGGGCATTGAGAATTAATTTATTAAACAATTTACTTATAACACTGTAAACAATTATTGTTGCTTGGTATGCCATATTTTATATTATTTTTGGGGGCAGTGGTGCCTTAGTGGTCAAGGAAGTGGACTTGGGTCCAGAAGGGTTTGAGTCCACCAGCTGCCAAGTTACCACTGAGGTACTCTGAGCATGGCACCGTCCCCACACACTGCTCCCCAGGCGCTTAAAGCTGCCCACTGTTCACTTTGGTAATGGGTTAAAAGCAGTGGTGTGCTGTGTCACAGTGACAAGTAGTTAACATTCCACTAATGACAGTTTGTAATGAGACACAGCTAAAGGATTGAAACACCACCTGCATTCAACAGCTGTATTCAGCGGTCACCTTTGTGCATAAGAACTTCAAATGATTTTTTTTTTACTTTTTTTAATGTAGTGGACAAAAGATGGTGACAGGCAAACTAGATATCCAACATTTCTGCTTGTAACAACTGAACCTGTGGTTGCTACTTTGACTTTGTTCTAAGTTTTGAAGTGCGAGACATTTGCTGACTTACGTTATTAGAATTTTTTTTTTTTTGCATGTTTCAGCTTTTTTTTACTTTGAACTTACATTGTGGTAACATGAAGAGCTGACATGGTTGTTGTTGTTGGAATTCTCATTGAGGGTTGCAAGATCCATCCCAACGCCCTCTGTATCAGCTTCCACATCTTCATCTTGTGTTTTCTCCCTTCTGCCTCCGTCCCCACCCCCTCCATCATCTGGCTGCATCAGGACATCCATCTCCGCCTCCTCCTTCTGTACCTCCTCCTCGTCCTCCTCCTGCACTGTGCTGAACTCCAGCCTCAGACGCAGTTCCTCAAGGGGCTCGGGGCCACGACTGCAGGTTTGGGCAGCAGTTCCCTCTGCTGCAAAATGGGGCAGGGGGAGGCCATCATGACCGTCGAATGCCTCATCATCCAGCAGAGCATCTCGCTCCACGTCTTCAATTTCTATGAATACTTTTTCCATGCCAAAAAGAGGCGGACCACGCACAGGTGTTGATGGTTCGCTGTCGAGTGCTGAGTCAGAGAGGCGGCGAAAATAGTAGTTGTTATAGGCGGGGTCGATGTCTAGTGAGACAGTCCTACATGGTGAAGGACCTGTTGCACCTTTCTCTGAAAGGCCCTCCTCACAGCAGGGAGACATCCCTGCTTCTGAACTGCCACAGCACTGAGTCAATCCCTCTGCCATTTCACAGTCTGAATCTGGATGCCACAGTTTGTTGTGTCTCTGTTTACTGAAACCACAGAAAAACACCAGGATAAATAAACACAACTTTTAATAGTGGCTTTTTTCCCCGTGAGTTCATCCATTCATCCAGGTAATGGGAATGTTCAAAAAGTTCTGTTAGGCAACTGGACGTGAATTTTCTAAAAGAAGATGTTTCACCTCTAATCCAAGAGGCTTCTTCAGTTCTAACTGGTGGTGGGGAGTACAGCAGTTATATACTTCGGGTGTGACAAAGAATAAAGCTACTTCAGCTGCACCCTGTTGGGTGGGGCCTTGTGGTCAACTGTGAAAGTATAAACAGTCGTTAAGAGTCTGATGGGTTGTTGTGGTCCCCATCAGAACGGTTTCGGTCACCTGCCTCTTTGTTGTGTGAAACTGATGTGAAACTTTTGGGTATTGTTCCTATGAGTGCTTTGTATGTGGGTGATAGGTTGTGTCTGAGTCCACCTCCTCGGGTGAGTGATGGTTTTTCCAGGTTGACAAAAATGGCTTCTTTTATCCCTCTCTCGAACCATCTGTCTTCTCTGGCCAAAATGTGTACAGTGTTGTCCTCAAAGGAGTGTGTTTTGTCCTTGAGGTGTATGTGAACAGTTGAGTTCTGTCCTGAGGAGTTGGCCCTCCTGTGTTGGGCCATGCACCTGTGTAGCAGTTGTGTAGTCTCCCCAATGTACAGGTCAGTACACCCCTCACTGCACTGAACGGCATAAACCACATTGTCCAGCTTGTTCCTTGGAGTCTTGTCTTTGGGATGAACCAGTTTTTGTCTTAGGGTGTTACCAGGTTTGAAGTGTACAATGATCTGGTGTTGGTTAAAGATCCTCCTAAGTTTTTCTGAAACTCCTGAAATGTATGGAATGACGACATTCCCCCTGATCCTGTTGTCCTCCCTCTTTGTGGGCCTCTTGTTGTTTGTTTTTAAAATCACCCATCGGGAATAGCCACAGGTCTTGAGAGCTGTCCTAATGTGTCCCTGTTCTCCCATGTTACCTCTGTTGGTGGTGGGAATGGTGTCTGTCCATGACTGTAGGGTTCTGATGACTCCTAATTTGTGCTCCAGTGGGTGGTGTGAGTCAAAACGGAGATACAGGTTGGTGTGGGTTGGGTTCTTGTATACCTCTATGTTGAGTTGTCTGTCCTCTGAGATGTGAAGCGCACAGCCCAGGAATGCAAGACTGTTGTTTTTCACATCTTCTCTGGTGAACTTGATGTTCCTGTCCACAGCGTTGATGTGGTCTGTGAAGTTATCGACCTCATGGACCTTGATTTTGAAATGTTGTCCACATATCGGAACCAGTGGCTGGGTGATGTTCCCACGTAAGAGTGTAGAGCCTCAAAAGAGGCAATGGACACAACCTATCACCCACATACAAAGCACTTTTAGGAACAATACCCAAAAGTTTCACACAACAAATAGGGCAGGTGACCGAAACCATTCTGATGGGGACCACAACATCCCAGTTTGAGGTGAAACGTCTTCTTTTAGAAAATTCACGTCCAGTTGCCTAACAGAACTATTTAAACATGCCTCATCACTATTCCTGGTCTTGGAGTTGGAGCTAATTGCTGCAATCCCACCCTGGACAAATTAATATATATATATATATATATATATATCTATGGCTTGAAAACCCAGCCTGCATGTTTTTAGGGTGTAGGAGGAAACCAGAGTACCTAGAGAAGAAAGCCCACACACACACACACACACACGGAGGAGATAGAAACTGCAGTACAACGAAAAAGATCATGATCTTTTTGTACGACAGGAGCTCTAACCACTTCTTGCAGTGTGGCTCCATTACCAACATTTTTAAGAAAATAATCAACAATTATGAAGTACTTCAGACCCCCCTCCAAAAAAAAAACCCAATAAAAACAGTAAATATAATTTATTTTATTCTGTCCAAAATGACTTACAGTTCTCGCTTTAAGTGGATGATTCTTGGAGACCAAGGGAAAACGAATCATACATGACAAATGTTAGCATTTTAAAAGCAATTTGACAGCAATTTAACTTCTGATAAATTCTAAACCTGGTTTTCAGCAATAAAAAATGTATCCAGACAAACGCCACGTGACGAGTTGTACCTGGCGTCCAGGATGCCTTCGTACTCAGCCAGCTGTCTCATAAAACCTGAGTTTGGTCGCGTGATGCTCCTCTTTTGCTTGACAAAGTTGTAGGCCTTCTCTAGAGACCAGTTGTACTCCTTCATAGCGTAGGCAATGACTGTGGAAGCAGATCGACTCACACCCATCTTGCAGTGAACGAGACACTTTGAATGATTCTTTCTGTGATGTAGGAGAAACAATCATGATAAAAATACTTAATTTCCAACTTTTTGACCAGATCAAAAAAGAAAAAACGTAATATCCATCCATCTATATCCACTTATCCGTTACCGGGTCGCGGAAATGTAATATCTTCTTCTCAAATTTGACATTTTCTCTTCGACAATCTGATCTGCTAGACATTAACTTATGAGAAAACTACGACAGCAATTTCATTACAAACATCTACAGCCAGTAATTGTAGCTTCACTACTTCACTCTGACTGCACCCAGACTCACTTTGCTTTCACGATGAAGTTATAAGTGTCATTCCAGTGAGCCAGGAGGTCGGTGGCCTCGTCGTCATAGACGCGTATGTTGTGATAACTAAAAGTGCCTGGAAAAAAGTTGTCAATTTCCCGCGTAACATTGAGAATGTAGCCCACGCTGGGAGGGAAGATAGACACAAGTCAGGTCATCAACAACATTCTTTCTCGCTTAAGTCAAAATAAAAAAATATATCATGCAAGCACTTATCTTAGATCCACTCACCCTGTCTCCTTCAGCTCCTCCAAATTAGAGGCATTCCATTCAGATCCCTTACAACAAATGACAGAAGGCACAAAGTTTAGATTGTATAGCGTTTCTTTTTAACCTCTTCACAGAAGGATGTTTTTACCACAAAAACAATGATGTCAGAAAAAGTATGACCCAGTCTTATTTATTTGGGAGACAGTGACTAATATTTTGGATCATGTTAGAAAAACTATGCCTCACCAGGTAGACGTGGTCAAAGATGAGTGTGGCTTTGTCCATCTGGCCGAGGATCAGCAGCATCTCGTTGTCAATGAATTCTTTGTACTCCTTAAGGTTACAATTCATCTGCTGCTCCAACTCCGTACGAATCTGATTAAATTAAACCTGACACTGACTTGTGTGTTGACTTTTTTTTGTTTACATGTTAAGTAGAAGCGAAATACACAAATACACATAACACACTTTCCATTCTTTTTACATTTTTTAAATATATATAAAATGTAATGTTAACAATTAACAGATGTGTGATAACAAAAGACAACATGTGTAAACAAATATTTTTTGTCTTTTTGAACATGAAAAAAAACATATTTTTTTATCTTTAATAACTTGTTTACTTTAATAATAAAGTGTAAATGCTGCTGCCAAATCTAAAGCACAAGATAGATTTTACCTCTTTGCAGGTGACATTTTCCAGATCCTGACATGTCATGATACTTCTGAGTTTGGCTCTGATAAGGCACTCTGTCCTCTCTCTCTCTGAAGGCCTTAGTAAACACAACAAAGTTAAAATAATAATTAGACTCTGCTTCCTATAATAACTGATAACACTAGTGGGGTCTGTTTACTGACTTGTCGACAAACATAATGGGCGAGTCAGGCCGAGTGGTCTCTAGGTCTTTCATGGTATTCCACTCATTGATGCAGCTCTGCTCTGATGCGATGCAGCTTTCATAGTAGCCCATCCAGGTGAGAGCCATGCCTCCAGGGAAGTAGTTATACCTGCGAGACACCTCACAGGCCTTGTGCAGCACCTGCAGGGCTGACCTTGATACAAAACAGAACAGGATTTAACCTAGATTTTAGAGTTAGAAAAAAATACTTGATTCTATGAGTTCTATGAGTGGAGCAGTTGCAGCCTGGCGGTTAAGTAAATGGACTTGTGTCTGGAAGGTCGCAGGTTTGAATCCAGCAGCCCCACGCAGTGCTCCCCAGGCTCTCAGCTTGAGCTGCCCCAGTTCAACAAGGTGACATTTTCACTTTTTCACTTCACAAGTAAAACTGATTCAAAGGACTTCAATCAGTTCCTTGAACTCTCCTGCCAGCAGGTGGCAGAATGTATTGGCACTGCCTCAACTGGTTGCCTCACTGCAGCAGTGTGCATGTCAGTCAGGAGATTTATATTGTGGTATGTCATGACGTTATAGTGCAAGAGACAGCCACTGAGGCTCCAGAGGTTGTTTATTACTCACCACATAGCCTGCACTGACACGGGTTTGAAGACATGAGTCCGACTGGCCGTGTTCACAGTAAAACCCCTGACAAGCAAAACACAACAGATGGTCATTTACTGTAAAGCAGCATTGAGTGTATATGTCTGTGTGGAACAACTTTACTTGGACTGTTGTACTGTATGGCTCAAGAGTTGGTTTAAGAAGCAGAGACACACGTCATATGTGTGTACGGTGTCTGTTGCAGTGTACTGTACTGTGTCCAAACAATACAACAGAAAACATAACATCATACCCATCACCGTCCAAGTGGATCTTGGTATCACTCCACAGAGGTAGCACCATGCCAATAGAGCAACTTTTGCTGGGGGAAAAAGAAAGAGATAAAATCAAAAATCTGATTTTACTCTGGAAAGCTTCATTTATTAAAACCCACTGTTACTGCAACTAGGTAAAAAAAAGAATACACATTTTAAGTATAAAACAAAATACTCAGTTCACCACTAAAACATTTTTTACCAATAAACAAACCCCTTAGAAGGTTTTAAGTGCTTAACTCATCGACTATTTGCTGAAGTCGGCAAAATTATTTTGGTAACAACATTAGAGGCGTTGGGCAGCATATACCTCATCAATATGCAGCAACCATAATGAATGAAATGTAACATGTTATGTTTATTATGTAATAGGAGATACTTTGCTTAGACTCAAAAATAAGAGAAAAAGATTTTCAAAATAGCACAGAGGGCAGGGAAAACCTGTAGCTACTAAACCCTGACAATAATTCTATAATTTAACACACCCAGATGTGTGTATAGCATAATTAATCTACAGGTGACACAAAGCAAAAAATGCCCTAAGAGTCAGATTTGGTTCAGTCAGTGTAGATACAGAAATGGTATCCAAAATACTTCACACACTGGGTCATTCATTACCAGTCTTTGCTTGTGAAGTCAATTCCCAGGAGGATGTTCTCCTCTGTGTCCTGCCTCCCACTGGTGTAAACCACAACCATGTACCGCACACGATCTGACCATGCACTCTCCAGCCACACTGCCTGCAAAGAGTACACATACAAATGAAAATCTAAAAAAACTAAAAAAAACTAAAACTTTGGGTTGTTGGTTTTGACTTCAGTTCAAAGCATTTGTTTCAATTACATTTTGTTCACAAGAGTATTCACTGATTGAGTCACTGGACAGTTTCCTAAAAAAAAAAGTGCATTGGAAAAGTGCACAGATAATGAGCAATTGTCGAGTAAAACCTGCAGTTATCAACATGCTACATGAACACAATGGAAACATTTGGTAATGCTCACCTGAGTGTGTTCTCACCAGCAAATAATTACAGCAGCAAGTAAGGATCTTAAGTGCACAATAAAATGTATTCGGGGGGTTTGTTTTGCCAGGTTGTTGGCTGCGGTTATTACGAATGTGTGTGAGTGTGTTTTGTACCGAGTTCAGATCATACCAGTTTGATTCTGTCTTCTGAACGTAGAATGTTGATCATCACCTGGAGGTGTTGAGGTAAGTCACCTGTTGAGGTTACAGATCACATCAGTGAATGGGTGAAAATGAGTAGTGGTTGGTTGTTATCTGTGGTTGAACACAGTTCTAGACATTTTTTATTTTAAAAATATGCTAAAACAATAGAGATTAATTAAAATAATTAATAAACGTAATGAGTAGGATAGCTGGAATTACCATGCCTCTGCCGAAAAAATAAAAAGTATGAAACCAGTCATATTGCTGCAGTTTTTGTTAAGGAACCGTAAAGTTACACTGCTCTCTAGTGTTTAAAGGCACAACCAACAACGTCAACACAACAATATGTTGTTGAGGTTATAGGTTGTCTCAGTGTGGTTCAGATTAATTTCTTCTCTTTCTGGCATAAAAACATTACCAGCAGCAGGTCATGCATACAAAACCATGTGTTTGTTCATTGAACATGTGTCAGTGTAATTATCAAGTAATAACAAAATCACTCTCATCCTGCATCTGAACAAAACTAAACTGATTTCACTCTCTCAAGGAATATGCATACTGAGGATAAAATGATAATGCAGTATTAACATCGACAGATTTAGATGCTTCCCTAAAGTATGCGATTTATTGACCCTGAAACAATTCAAAATTTATGCAAACCTTACAACCTGTACAACTTAAAAAAAAAACAAAAAAGAAACAAATTAGTTTTATTTTGCCAATGTTAACATTAAAAAAAACATTTTCGCTCTCTAAAATCCACAGACCGTTGGAAATGGCACTGACGGCATTTCTCCTGCCAAAGTTAAAGAAAATAAAGTCTGACCAGCCAATGTGGGGTTTCCTCTTGACAAAGATGCTAAGTTTAGAGGATCAAGGCTGCCAAACATGAGATGCCAAATGACTTGGCAGCACGTTGGCTCCTGGCTGGTGCTGAATCACACCAAGCAGGTGGCCTGTCAGACCAGCCCAAGTATGTTTTAATTGTGGCATAAAAAACAGCAGTTCTCAACAGTTATATTAATGGTGTTTTTATGCAATAAACAGAACAACAACAATTAGTTATGAGAAACATAATCATCTGATTGTAGTGTTCGCTGTTAAGGGCTGGTTAGTATTTTCCAATAGAATGATGGTAAAATGTAATATATCTGTTATGCCTTACTGGCCTATCAGAAGACAAAAAGACAGAAAAAAACATCACACTGTGTTCGCACAAAATAAATAATATTTCTACACAGATATACTGAATGTTTAAAATGTAATTTTCAGGGTCTTTCCCAACAGTGGTGACTTAGTGGTTAAGGAAGCGGAATTGGGTCCGGAAGGATTCAGGTTAGAGTCCACCAGCTGCTAAGTTACCACTGAGGTGATCTGAGCAAGGCACTGTCTCCACTCACTGCTCCCCGGGCACTTATAAGCTGCCCACTGTTCACTTTGGTGATGGGTTAAAAGCAGAGGTCACATTTCTTTGTGTCACAATGAAAAGGAGTTTACTTTCCTTTAAAAAACAAAATAAAATAAACATGTGGTCCTCACCTGCATGTTTGTGGTGAGGATGTGTTTTCTGGCCTTGTTGACTGCTGCCCTGCTGCAGGAAAAGGGCAGCACCCTTTACCATGAAGAAGCTCTCGCTAAGGCTGCAAAAAAAAGAAAAGAAAGAAAATCAGGAGAAAATATGTGTAACTGGTCTAACAGAACTTTCATATGATGACAGATCACCCTAGTCTGCACCTAATGGACAGCTGAGTGAAAAACAGCTGCTGCAAACAGTAGGTAGATTGATGTAATCAGAGACTCTACAACTGCTCAATAGCAATGTATTGCTTTACTTCCACAGTGAGTCAAAAGCAGTGTCAGTGAACACTGCTTACACCTGCCTGTAAAATTTCTGACTTTTCAGGTAAGCAGTTGGAAGTGACATGAATGACATAATGGAAAGGAGTTGAGGTGTTTCCTCCAGGCTAAACTTATTAATTCCGAGGTAGCCTATTCATAAATCTACCTGACAGCAGGGTGGAATATATGGACAATGTACTCTCTATGTGTTCTCTAGCAACTCAGTGAGCTAGGCCTGCACTGAGAGAGCTACACAGACATCTCGCCTGTTTGAAGAAGGCATCTGTTGAGAATATGGTCGCCAAAAATGGCACACAATGGCAGTGGGACTTCCATCCTGCAGACTCGCCTCATAGAAATGGAGCAGCCGAGGCAGCGGTTAAGCTTATTAAGAGAGCTCTTCACAGCCTTTGTGGATCAACTGGCTGCTACACCTGGGGAGAATTCCAAACCCTTCTTTACTCGGCAGCTAACTTGACTAACGATCGACCTATTGATGCCAAGGCACAGGAGCAGGAAGACGCGGTGGAGTATTTGACTCCTAACTCCCTTATTCTGGGACGTACTGGACTGGGAGGAGATATGCATGGAATTTCACCCTTGGCAACTGGGAGGAGATATGCATGGAATCAACATGGAATTTCACCCTTGGCGGAGGCTGAAAGCTGTCCAAGCTGGAATAGACAAGTTCTGGTCTAAGTGGAGTGAGCTTGCAGGTCCAAACTTGTTCATTCGGCACAAGTGGCACAGAGCGGAGAGGTGCGTCAAAGTTGGAGATATTGTTTGGTTAGCAGACCAGAATGCTCTGAGGGGACAGTTCCGACTTGGCCGAGTCGTCGCTTCATATCCTGATAAGAAAGGGATTGTCCGGGACGTGGACTTGAAGATCTGCATGGGACTTCTCAGCTCCCATGTATCTAGGGTCCGGAAAGAAAACTTTGAATTGCCTACAACCATCGTCCTTCGCAGGGATGTGCGGAGGCTGGTGGTTCTAATTCCAGTTGAGAACCTACAGAAGCAGGATAAGTCCTTGCCAAGGGTTACCTAAGAGACTATGTTGTTTAGTTAGTAGATAAACCTGGGAGGCAACTGAGTTATTAGAGGGCAAACCTACACTCAGTAGGAGGAAAGGTGGTGGTGCCTCCCTCCTTAGTTAGCTTTGTGTTTTCATTGGATCCGTGAGGAGCAACTACCCTTGATGGTTGAGACACTACTGAGAAACTCTAATGTTAATTGTGGCCTCTTTAGATCCTTTGATCAATCGGCCAAGTGGGAGGTGTCAAGACTTTGATGGTTATTTAAAGCGCTTCATTTTATTTTGAAAAGTCAGTGTTACTTCCTGTGCAGTTGTTCACGGCAGGTGTATTCAGGGTTTAACGGAAGCACATAGCCCATTGGTTTATGACCTGTGGTTACCTGTGGTCACCTGTGGTCATTTGAACATAAATAAATAAATAAAAGAAGACCAAGGATAAACACGAGTTATAGCTTCAGTGTGCTTCCTGTTGAGCCTTTTCGGAGGGCAAAATTTTAAAAAATCCGAACATTTGTCTTGATAAATTATAAAAGTAAAAAAAAAAAAAAAAAAAAAAAAAAAAAAAACTGTTTCACTAGCACAAAGTCTGTCTTCAGGTTTGAAATTTTTTAAACAGTAGACTCTCAAAGTTTCATCTGTATACAAAAGTGCAGAACAGGGACAAAGAGATGGCTTTGTGGGAATAATAGATGCTGATTGAACACCTCTCAATGAAATTTCCCCCGCCCCCAGTGTGGAAGGAAACAAAGTCCTACAGAGAACTAAGCATGGGGGTGGACGTTTCTCAACAAGAGCATCTGTCAAACTCTTGACAGATTTTTGCTTCACTTCATACACTGTTCAAGATCTTTGGAACCATCACATGTGTAATATCAAGTAGGGTAAAATGTGTGAGATTTAGGTGTTTTAAATTCAACTGAAATAATCAGTTAAAAATACTACAAACTTCATGAATGGGAATCTTCACAGATCTCCAGAGTTCTGAATGCTTTATATGTTGTCATCTCTGAGGTAGGAGGACGGGAAATCTGACATGTGTGAAACATGTCCTGGTATGTACACCTGAGCAGTGCAGATTCCCAGGCCTTACATTGACTGACATTTAAATACACTACATTGGCTGTATAGCCTGTGGCCTTGCAGCACCCTGCTATCTGTTTCTCCACAAACACTAGACCTAAAAATATATCCAGTAACAAGCACGAGACATAGACAACAAAAACGGCCTAAGAGTTGCAACGATTTGTCATGATTACAACTTACACATTTACAAGCACATTTACCTCTGTAGTACAGAGAGGAAAAAAATGCCAACACTTCAGGACCAGAAGCAGCACAAACACCAACCTCTGTAAACTGTCAGCAGTAGGCAAATAACTTAAAGCTTAGTGGACAAGTTCAGACCATGTTCTTTCCTTAATTTGCCCACTTGTGATAAAGTAATATATGTTTTAAAATAAAGTAGCAACAGAACCCCTCAAGACAAAACTTGCCAAACTTCACTAAAGTGTTCCGTTAAAGTTCTCCATTTTCAAAAGGATGATCTCAACTTACATGCAGTCAATCTGACACTGGGTCAACACAGCATTCTCTACAAAGTAAGGTAGCATCTTCATCACAGCTTTTTGTATGGGTTCTACACCAAGATGCCTCGTTCCAGATAGATCACAGCTCAGGCTTCGGTGGTTGGAGTTACATCCTCTTCCTCATCCTCCAGATACAGCAAAGCAGTAGAGGTGTAAGGCATTTCCCGGTCACCTTTGAGTGCCAGGTTGACTGACAGGCTGAACGACAGTCTCTACTCATCTGTGTTCCTCAGCCAAAGAGCCTCATCTACTCCAACACCACACCCTTTGCTCTCTTCTTCTAATCTCTCATCTGAGCGTCTCCGAGTGCGAGTCGAGACTCCTGCCTGGAGGGAGAAACTGCAGACTCCACCCACTGCTCCAGGCACATACAGCTGTGCTTGTCTCTCCTTGTCTCAGTCTAATTGTCTACAACAGACCGAGATGATGCCCATATGCTGTTGTCATTACATCCTTAACTTTAGACTCCTCTCCACTTTTAGATAATGATCTGATTTTAGCAAGTACCTGGACCTTCATTATTTAAGGATTTTTGTTTATTTCAAATTTTGTCATTGTACACCATCTGCAACATTGTAATCACAGGTTCTTTGAGAGTGTTGTCACCGTAAATCACATGGAGGAAAGCAAGGCTAAGTTTACAGTTTTACCCAGGAGATAAGCAAGAAAATAGGGATGAGGATTTCACATTAAAGTGTAGTCTTCTCATTGATAGCACTGTCGATGGTACCCAGGGTAGAAAGGGAACATAGCCTAGTAGTTAGGTTTGTTGTATGCCATACAAAGATCCCAGGTTTTAATACATTTAACACAACCTCCAATTTGAGTGGAAACAGTTGTGTAAAAAACTTTGACAAATCAAAAGATTACACCTACTGTGGTGACAACCCCAGATGATGGGACAGGTTGAAAATCACTATTTGCTGAGTAACAAAAAACAACAACAACAAAAAAACAAAGGTGTCTGTTCATTGACCACAAATAAACTCGAGTAGAAAGAGGAAGGAAAAAAAGTAGAGCAGTATAAGCCTCAGTGTTTAGGCTGCTACGATGCATGGCCACTAGGCTCCAGCAAAAAGATGTTTTTATTGATAATAAACAAAGTATGCTCAAAACTTAACAGGTGTGAAAACACACCAGTAAAACCAGGTTCTTTGAACAGAGAACGTGGGACTTTTGGATATGGTTTCCTGGTCCAAGTAATCAGACAAAGCGGACATCACGTTCTCTCTTACCATCTACAGCTCAAAAGAAACCATATTTCCATGTGAGAGTACAGATTCCTTGGTCTTCCTGGGGAAAAGTAAGACCCTATGCACAATTGCAGGAAGAGAAAAGGGCAGGCTGAAGAATTTTGGCAACTCTCTTAACGGGATGGCTCTGTGTGCATGCCACCTTGTGGGTCAACAGCATCCAAGGTGGTGCTTCCAGGGAGCTTAACACTTAGGCCAAGCATGGCTGGACAGGGCAGTGAGAACTGGCTATTACCCAGATCTCCTGAATCTCATTAGAGACGGGCTTATAAAGGAGGGGTCATTTGGTCTTTATCTCCTTAAAGTGGCCAGGACTGGATGTCATGCCAAAAAACAGAGGACCATAAACACTATGACACTATGATAAATAAATGATGAATAAATGCATCCTGCAGCCACTATCACTGTGAATAAAAGGAGTACTAGAAAGTTTTTTTGGATTCATTAGAAAGTTGTGGGTTGAGATGTCATTTAATCCTGAAGAACAGGAGATATATAGTAGTTCCCCAAAACAGCTTAACATGTCAACAGCATATACAGGTGGTGGATATGCAGCTTACACAAACAAGGAAAGAAAGAACAAAAAGGTGTCAAGTCACCATATCAAAGCAGTTTTCTTCTGCAATAGTAGTAAAATCTACCTTGATAGGACCAAACAGAAACAGATCCAATCAACAGTCCTAAAAACCGACTGTTGTTTGAGAGGTGTGCTCCTGATTATACAAAGAAACAACTGCTTCGGTGAGCTTCAGAGTGCCTTAGGGAATCACTTGCATACAGTACTGTGTTTTCCACTTGTCACAAGAAAGAACTAAAGAGGTGAAGAGACAACATCAAATATCCCCAGGTGGCATAACATCTAAATATAAAGCTAGTTAAAAGTCAGGTAATTTACTAAAGTGCCACACCGGGAGAAGGGTAGTCAAATCAAACATAATTTTGGTGGACCTTCATCATGTGTTTACACTGACTTGTGGACTTCAATTGATTTATCTGTGTTTATTAATAGATATTTACATTAGCAATCGAACTGACTGTGGTTCAATGTGTATAGAAATTTACATGTTCCAATAAAAAGGTAATTTTACCTTTGATTTGTGCGTCGTTCATCTTCACTCCCTAAATCCTGCAAAATAAATAATAGGAAAATTATTGAATCATAATGGAAAAACATTTAAACACTTTTGAGATGATTACTGAATAACTACTGACACGTTCTTGGTACTCATGTTTTTTGTTGCGGCACATTGTGCACATTGCTTTATAACAAAATTGCACCCGAATCACCCAATATTGATAATTTCAATTTCACTTATATTCTTCCTAATATCTAAATAAAGGTGTGTTAAACTACAGAGTGTAGGTTTTAAAGTAGTCACCTTTAAAAATGTAAAGGCCTATTTCCCACTATGTTGCTAACAAGCAGCCATACTCGTATAGAAAGGAAACATCTGCCAAGATGACTATGATAAAAGTGTCAAATGTCTTACGTCACTAGGATTTTATTCACACTGCATGGATGATTCAACAAACAACCGCTGTAATGTAAGTTAAAAAAAAACAACTATTCTCCACTGACACATGACATTGTTGTTAGCATACTGTTAGGTCTGTTTGATTGGGTTTATTCAGTGAAGTTATCTTAAAAGTGGACCATGTGCCTGCATTTCACCATCTCCAAATACTGTAACTCTCCTCTTACTCAACGACACTTGCGCTGCTCCACCAAACCCACCTCTCACAAAAAGATGACATCATAGCTGCAGCAGCTTCTTCTTTACCCATCCCATTAACTGTGACGCTGTCAGACTTCACTGACCACAAGAATAAGACCCAGTTGGTCAAAAGCAAGTCAAGCATAACAGCAAATAAATGAATAATTAAATGAATGAATCAGACGAAGGAATGAAATAATTAATAAAAGGAATCCTGTTGCTGCAAGTGCCAGCAGAGTAAAGGGCACTGACTTTAAAATATGTGTTTTGGAAAATATTTGGAGCTTGTGAACTATAGTTTGTAAATAAACACAAGCACAGATGTCAAGCCTGTTTTCTCTGTTTTGGTACTGCATTGAATAACACAAACTGGCTTTTGACCCGGAGATAGCGCCCTCGTCTGACAACTTTATGTAAAAACACCAAGAAAAAGGTTCTATGTTTGCGCCGGCAGACTTACTATTTTGCAGTCAGCAAAAACAATATTAATTAATTCGTTTAATAAAAGTAAAAATAGCTTATTTTGCACTTGAATTTACTGACGGCTGCCGAAAAACTGATAAAAAGGATATAATAAAACGTTAAGTTTAAAAGAGATTTACAGACGTTGCAGAAGGAAGACATTTTATATTCCAATCTTTCGAGTTATAAACAAAAACCGAGTTTAAATCTCAGGAAATTGTTTGTTGACGAAGTGTGAGAGAAAAGTAGGTTCAGTCGTTGCATTTCAGTGCTATTTCAGGCAATTTCCAAGAGAATTATTGTTGCTTCTGTCCAGTGCTTCAGTTTATTGTCACAAAACGAAAAGTAATCTGTAAACTTCTCATGTACACATCACAGAAGAAGTAATCCCTTTTTTTGGACTTCAGTTTAGCGCACCAAGGGAACTGTGATTTATATAGTTTTGTACCAAATAAAACGCAGCAGCTTTGTTTTAGGTGTAAGCCTTTTCCTAAAGTAAAGCTACAACTACGTTAAAATTACTATTTCTTTAAAACGTTACATATAATATTCAATGCCAAGCGGTAAAATCATAAACAGACAACGCCAGCCACAGCTAATACTACTGATAAGACTGCTTGAAAATCAGCATATGTAACAAAAAATTAAGAAGAATTAAAAATTAAGAAAACAAATGTTGGTATGTTGTTTGAACAAGACAAAAATGCAGGAAAATGTACATCCAGCTAACCGTATCCCAGGCGCTCGTTAGCCACCTTTAGCTCAGAGCCTAGCATAACACGTAAAGTAACCGCGGTGCTGAAGGAGGTCTAGATTCATTCAGCGGCCTTTCTACACCAGCATCTATCTTAATGTACCATTGTTACAAGTTAGGCCTAGACTTAAACTCACCTCCCCAGCTGCTGTGGTTGCTGTGCTCCCCGTGGAAGCTGCACTCGGGGTCGGTGACCGCTGAAGAGTAACCAACGCCATGGCTGGAAATGAGGACGATAACGATGATGATGATGATGCACCACCAGCCGGAGCTGCTGCTGCTGCTGCTGCTGCTGCCGCTACCCGCTGAGGAGCTAACAGAAGGGTGGCTGGAGAGAAGTGGGGTGGAGAGAGTGACATCATGCTGCAAGGAATCATGGGACGATACGAGATGGTATTTATAACCAAAATAATTGAGTCACAAAAAAATAAAAAATAAAAAATAAAACAAAATAAAATTGTGCAGCGTAAATTCACATGATATCTGGAGCATCTTAGTAACTTACAACATTATAACATGCAGAAGCCTTCAACAAGGTGTCCACGACTCCTACGGGAGTTACTGCAGGGGGCATGAAATAATTGGTTGATTACACATTTTATTTATAGATTTTCTTTCAAGGCCACCATTCTCACTTTGTTATATATATATATAACATTAGAATGTGGACCTGTGGATTATATGAATAATTTTGAACTAGATCCCAATTTATCCCAAAGTTTATTTGTTGCAATTAGCCCAAGATAAATATAATATATACTTTAATAGTATTATATAATATATACTTTAATAGTATAATATAATATATTTTAATAGTATATATTGTACTTTTTTATATTATATTTATATATTATATTTATACTTTTTTATTTTATATTGACCCAAATCTTGCACAGGATACCCAATTTGGTTCCCTATACAGTGCCTTTTTTTGGCACACAAAATTGTACTAAATATGCATAATATCATAAGCTAGATCCAGGTCTTGTGTGCATACAATGCATTTTTGCACAGCAGTTACACTTTTAAACAGGAAACAGGAATAATAACTTGCAACCACATCGTGCAGCTAGAAATCAAGCAGTAGTATAAAGTGTGCATGAGATAAAAGTAACATATTTATGACTTTAAGGGCCTCATAAGATGGAGTTTTCAGCTTTATTATCTTTGAGGGCAAATTCCCATTTGCACTTACTTATTGTATTATTTAAGGTGCGTGTCAGGGTCAGAGATCAAATACTGACAAAGATCAAACAAAGAGAAAAACAATAAATGGATAAAGGTTGGCAAGGTTCCTCAAAATGATAATAGTTACAGTTGAGTAATCAGATAGCAGAAGTGTTGGGGGATTAAGGTGATATGTTTTCATTCTGATTCATTGTTAGTGTACAAAATTGTATTTGATAAATATTACTATAGTGCTTTTATTTATTTAAAAGATATTTTAATGCATTTATTAGAAAATACATGAATCCAAAACTGTAACTTTGGTAATGCATCTGAATCCAATATGTAACTTCAATACTTTTCAGTCTTTTCACAACATAAACTTGATCAGTTTTCAAAACATTACTTTTGAAAATATCCAAATCTAGTCGAGTCTTTTGAAAATGTATTTACACAATTTGTAAATCGAAGAAAACGGCAACTCCACTCGGACAAACTGAATTCAAGCAAAACAGTAGTGCTTTACGACCGGTTTGCGCATGCGCTAGGCTTTGCCACAAATCGCCACAAACAGCGCTCCTGTCATCGCGTTGAGGAAACCAACTACACAGCAAAAGTCTGTAGTTGTTGCACATTATTGTTTAACAAAATAATGTATGCTATAGCTACATTAAACATAGTCACAGTATTCGCTAAATATTACATAAAGTAATATTTTGTAATTCAATTTACATGCTATTGTCTCTGGCTGAAACCTTATTTATTTATTTATATACATACATTATATACATTAGCTGTAAACTAATTTTGCCTTAGAGATAATGTGGTATACAATAGTATATGCAAAGAATTCAATAATAACAATACATGTGATAACACGATAAACGTAACAATGTAAATTTATTCTGATGTCTTTTCTTACGTGTTTATAAGGCTTTCCTGTTTCTGGAACCGTCCATGCTTTATAATTATTTAATTAATTTATTAAACATTTCAGATGTTACCGTACATTTTACAAAGATGCATGTTTCATATTTCCACAATTACAGATGCATTTTGATACAATCATTTAAACATATATTCAAATATGGAAATATATATAAACTGTCAAACAAAATACAAAAAAAGCATATAAAACAATATAAACAACTCGAATCTGTCAGGGAGATGATTAACGTATCAAATATGCTTAAGTTCCAATGAAGTTTGTCCAAGTGGATTTGCCATCCAAGATAGCTCCCAATTTGCGCATGTGCAAATGGTAGCCACATAGATCAGGCAAACGAAGCAGATCGTGTAGTGACACTTACGAACTCGAATTTGAGTCTCAGTTGATTTGACTTCGTAAACGAATATTTAAAAGGCCGAGCGCTCTTCGACTTCCTGTGGCTGAATACAGGTTTGGAGGTAAAGTTGAACTTTTATCCTCAAACGCATTATAGAATAATGTGTACAGTATTTCTATGTTGTTGTATGAAACTGAATTGCACTTTTTTACAATTTTCAGGCGATTCGTTGCGTAGTAGTTGTTACGTAACTCTTCACAGCTTCTTCATTAATAAAGTATGGAAGAGTTTG
This sequence comes from Cynoglossus semilaevis, assembly GCF_000523025.1. Lineage (NCBI taxonomy): Eukaryota > Metazoa > Chordata > Actinopteri > Pleuronectiformes > Cynoglossidae > Cynoglossus > Cynoglossus semilaevis. The sequence continues at coordinate 468,400 of NC_024328.1, read as the reverse complement.
AAGCTACAGGAACGATGGGATTGACATCATGCATTCAATTAACGCCAAATAAAAGTTTTCTTTAAAGTCCTCTAAAATGAAGAGTTGCTCCTGGTAGAAATATTTACTGTGTTGCCTTATTTGATCATTTTCGGTGTTCGTACGTTAAAAATACTCTTAGTTTGCACTTTGTGGTAAAGTTTATACACTTAAAATGTCAAGTTTATGCACTGTGTTATAGCGTTTACCTCCGAAACATTTATACCTCGTGAATTAATACAGTTACATATACCGTCCTTCCTTATGTAAGCATCTCGCCGGTATATCAGTGTCAGTTTAAACCAGGCATGTCCAAACTATTGCAAAAGGTCCGAGTGGCTGCAGGTTTCTTTTCCAATTAAGAAGTAGCTCTTTAGAATAGACACATTTAATCAACTGATCTCAGTATTCTGATTGCTGATTGGTCAGACTGTGTGCTCTTGGTTGGTTGGAACAAGCAAGTGTTTGTTTTTGTATAAAACCACAATTGTCATTAGGCCTTTATTTATTCATTTATTTATGACATTTTCACTGTGGTAATTTTTTTATTATTATTTCTAATTTTACTATTATTTTATGCCTGTATTTCAGGGATGTCCAAATTTTTTTGGGTGCGGGCTAAAAACAGCCCCCCGGCGAAAGACTTAAGTATTATTATTATCATTACTGTTATTGTTGTTGTTCGTCTCATAGTGCCGACGGACATTATAATCCTTCATCACGGCAACATCTTCATGGCAAATCAAACAGACACACTTTCCGTTGATCTCTTTGAAAAAATATTCATTTTCCCACCGTGTTTGAAATCTTCTGCACTCACTCGCTATCTTGCGTTTCTTCGGTGCTGCCATTTTGGGGACTGGTGTTAATTGTTTTTCTTTGCTTAATTGTGTTTAGTGAAGAAGCACCTTTTCTGACTGGCTCCATCTAGTGTTGAAACTGAGAAGTGCAACAGACTTGAGCTCAAGCGCCATGTGCGGGCCATATTCAATTATATTTTCAGAACTTTTTGCGGGCCAATAAAAACTGCCCCGCGGGCCAACTGCGGCCCGCGGGCCGTAGTTTGGACACCCCTGCTATATTTCATATTCATATAGTCATGGAAACTTGCTGTCAAGTCATGGGAAATCATGGAAATTCGTTGGTTAAAATGTGTATGAACCCTGCATTTTCAACAATTCAAGTACAATGTCACTTAAATGTTATTAATAATTAATTTAATATATACAATCATATTATACAATCTTATAAAGAACCCCTTCCCTTTTGTGTATCAAAGTACAATCAATGGTACAGTCAATCTTGCACTGTATTAAAAAAGTAACAGCAGTGTACTATTTATGTATATGTTTTCACATGTAAAGATGTACTTGGTAGACCATAAATTTATGATTATTATGTATTGTGTCCCATGTTCCTGCAGCAATGCGTGTGGCAGTGATTGGAGCAGGTGTCGTTGGGCTGGCAACAGCTCAGAGCATCTATGAACAGTACCATTCAACTGTAAGACCTCTGACCATTGATGTGTATGCTGACTGTTTCACACCACTGACCACAAGTGATGGTGCTGCTGGGTTCTGGCAGCCCTACCTGTATGACAAAGGCAATGCCCAGGAGACGTAAGTTCTTTCACCTCAGTGGTACTTCTTTACCTGTACATGACTGAGTCAGAAAACGTGACTTTTTGTGTCACACTTTTCCTCACCTTCAGAAAATGGAATAAAGAGACATTTGATTACCTGCTGAGCTTCCTCAATTCTCCACAGTCTGTAAGGATGGGTATATTCCTGCAGTCTGGATACAACCTGTGCACAGAACCAGCTCCCGTGAGTAGAACTTGGTTGTTTGAGAATGTGCAGTGGAACTGAGCAGGTAGAGCTCACACTCTGAAAGGCAGAGACAAAAGAAACAAAAGATGATTGTCATTTTTAATTCCTGGTCTACACTTTTTATATCATAGATAAAAAAATCAAAGTCAATCAATCAATTAGTCAGAAAATAATCAGCAACTCTTAACACTTCAATAACCCTTCAGATATTAACAATTCCATTTCCATTTAAATGGATGGAAAGTGTCTGTGTCTCCTATTATGTCACTGATGAAAACGATGTGATGGAAGAAGTTGACATATTTACTCTTGTTCACACTGCAGCTGACAATAACCAGCTGTGTCTACTGTTTAATCACACATTGAAGGACAACTTGTCAAAACTTTTGTTTTTAAGTTGGATTTCTGTGTTCTGTGTGGTGACAAGGTTTGCTCTCCATCATTCTTGGCAGGAACCTTCATTCAAAGACATTGTCCTGGGCTTCAGACAACTCACAGAGCGAGAGCTGCAGATGTTTCCTGGATACACGTACGTTCTGCGTGTTACCAATTGTTTTACCTACACTTGAAGATAAAGTGCTGTGGTAATCTTGACAATCACAGGCTTTTATTGTGATTAAAATAATAATAATAATAATTATTATTATTCTTAAATATTATTATAAAAATAACTTATTATCTTTTCTGCTTGCGTCCAGATTTGGATGGTTCAACACTGCCCTCATGGTCGAGGGTAAATCCTACTTGCCCTGGCTGATGGATTGGTGAGTAGATACTGTGTTTTTGTTTCACCACAGTTATTTAAGCAGTTTCAAGTGTGAACAGACTATGAGCTGAACTCTGAACCTCATCATGCCACTGGTTTTGAAGTAGTGTTTATAGGCCAATAAAGAGTAGAGACTTTGTCTTCAGTTAATTGGTCTATAAATGTATTATTTATAGGCCAATGAACAGACTTTGATTGGTATAAAATTCTTTGACTAAACATTAACAGTCCTCAAGCCTGAGGTCAGTTATTTGATCTGTTGAACTGGCTGAGTGAGATGAGGAAGCAATGCAGAGGACAATAACAGCTGTGTTGGCCTCACTTCTTGACTACTCCTCACTCCCCCCAAAACAAATTATGAGTCAGAACAGATGCCAGGAGACTGAGAGAGTTAAATGACTGTCTTTGAATACAAATCAGTCAAAACAGGTGTTATTTCTGCTGCATGTGCAAGTGGCCATCCCCAATGTCCTGACATCACTGCAGTGACAGATTTTGAGGTGAAATGACGAAACAATTGTGGGATGGATTTGATTTAATTATTTATTATTATTTATTAATTTATTCCTAATGTAATGTTATACTTTAGTGGCCACAAAAAACCAGGTGCATGTAGGTTTACTTTCAGCAATGTTTTCACCGTGACTTTCCATTGAATTAACATTTATCTTATTAAAGTTGAGTTCCAGTTAATTAACCAATTTTTTTTTGTTTGTTGTTGTAGATAAAGACAATTTGGTTAAAATCAGAGTCATCAAACTCTTATCCTTAGGTATACGATTGTTGCCTTGCAAGCTTTACTTAATGTCAATTAAAGAAGATTAAACACAATTATATAGGGAATATAAATAAACAAAAACCTTTTCCGTAGCAGTTTCCAGGGCTACAAGTTGTTATTGTTTGCAGGTTGGAGACACGAGGGGTTAAATTTCACCACAGAACAATAAAGTCCTTCAAGGAGGTTGGTTATTTTTTAGAGATTTAAAATATTGTTGTTTATTTACACTACTCTTCAACTTGCCTGTTGAATCTTCCTGTATGTCACTGATCACCAATGTAGTTGGCAGATATGGGGGCAGATGTGATTATAAACTGCAGTGGAGTGAGATCAGGAGATCTTCAGCCAGATCCAGATCTGCAACCAGGCCGCGGTCAGATAGTGAAGGTGAGAGTGATCAGGTTGCATTGTCTGTTTCTATTTAATGTAACCAACTTTAACATTATGGCTGGGGAAACTACAGGGGTTGGACAATGAAACTGAAACACTGGCCACTTTAGTGTAGGAGGTTTCATGACTACATTTGACCAGCCTGGTGGCCAATCTTCATTGATTGCACATGCAACAGTAAGAGCAGATTGTGAAGGTTCAGCTAGCAGATTAATAGCACAGTTTTGCCTAAAATATTGCAATGCAAACAACATTATGGGTGACATATCATGGGTGGAGTTCAAAAGAAGATAAATTGTAGGTGCACGTCTTGCTGGCACATCTGTGACCATAGCTTTTTATACGTCACAAAGGCTCTTTGTGACGTATAAAAAGCTATGGTATCCAGGGTAATGTCCGCATACCAACAAGAAGGATGAACCACTTCCAACAGGAGTAACTGTGGACGCAAGAGGAAGCTGGGTGCTAACCCGGATTGTATCCAAAAATCATAAAACCACAGCTGCCCAACTCACTGCAGAATTAAATGTGCACCTCAACTCTCCTGTTTCCATCAAAACTGTCCATTGGGAGCTCCACAGGGGAAATAAATATGGCCGGGCTGCTATAGCTAAACCTTTGGTCACCAGTTGTTTCAGTTTCATTGTCCAACCCCTGTATGCGTTTCTGTCGTTCAGGTAGAGGCTCCATGGCTGAAGCATTGGATTATAACTCACGCTTTTAAGGAAGGACACTACAACTCTCCGTACATCATTCCAGGGTAATATCTATCTAACTCCCAAAGTGTATGAGGACTGCAGCTCCTTTTATTGAGTTTCACAAGTACTGGGCAGTTGTTTTTTTGGTTAAGTTTTACTCCCAGGTCAAAGTTCATCCGATTCCCATACTTGCTGAGAAACAGACCTCATCCTTTATTTACCTACATAGTAAAAAACCTTATAGGGGTACCTACTCCTGTCAAGCAGACCATTATTTAACACACTTAGATAACAGTTTATGGTTCACCACACTTTGGTTTAACACACTTTGGTAACTAACTATAAATTCTATTTACATAGATGTAGCCATATCGACCATGAGCTGTCCTCGAGTTGTAGTTCAAAGAATTATTTTGTCTGCAGGAGTCGTTTGGTGACGGTTGGCGGTTGTTTTCAGATCGGAAACTGGAGTCAACAAAACAACTCTGTCGACCATAAATCAATCTGGGAACAAGCATGTAAACTGGTGCCCAGTCTCCAGGTGAGCATGTGTTAAAATGCTGCTGTTCCAGTATTCGTTGTTCACGTATTACTGTGTGTATACAAAGGTAATAAGGTTGTAAACTTTCTGCACCATCATGGTTATGCAGATTTTCACTAAATTACACTTGCCTTTATAATACATTTTTTACATTCTTTGTTTTCCTATAGAATACTCAATGATATTTATGCTTTCAGTTACCCCAGGGCATAACCACGCATGACCCTGGTTTTCTATATATAAAATTGTTGTCTTTGTACTGTATTGTGTCATGATTTAAAACCGGTAATGACCCAAAATGCAGGCTCAGACGACGGTAGGTGAGAAATAAGGATTTATTTTGCTGTGGGAGAAAAAGGGGAAGGAGAGGGTCCGATAATGAGATGGACGAAAAGGCTGAGGTAAGGCAGTGGAGGAGGCACAGAGTGTAGGCTGTCCAGAGATGTTTGGTGGAGAGCAGGTAGCAGGAGGTGGACCACAGTGGCTGAACAAATGATCTGACAAGGAGTGGGAGAAAGGCCAGGATTTTTATGCAGTCAGCGTGATGAGTTCATTGAAGGCAGGTGCTGAGGAACGGCAGGTGTGCTTCGGTGATTATCCAGGCAGGATCAGGGAAATGTGCCACGCCCACCACACAGACAGAGACAAGTGCACAACACAAGAATGGAGAAAACAAAGGGAAACACAGGGAACGACTGTCATCGTGACAGTATTGTGTCACCTTGACCTGTCCTGCTGTGGTTATCTCAGACTTAAGGGTCAGGAGTTGCATTTCTAGCTGAATTACGTTGTAACTGTAATTTGTAAAAAAAATAATAATAATAATTAAGAATGTCCTTTAAGAAAATGATCAAATGTGAAAAGGGAATGGCTTGATTTAACATCATTTAGCCAAGGAAATCTTGATTTATAGACTTTTGGGAAGGCCAAATGAGCCTTTGGGGCCTGTTTTATATACAGTAAATAAATATACCGTATATTTATGGATGTATAGAGACAGACCTACTGTGAATCGACTGTGGCGGTGGTCACGGCTTAAACATCTGTCCTTTGTCTAACATCAGCATGCCAGGAAAATGGAGGACTGGACCGGCCTCAGACCTGCTAGAAGCAAGGTACGCCTGGAGAGGGAGCTCATTTTTGATGGTGCAACTAAAATGGAGGTAAAGTAGGATTTTATTGAGGGAGTAAAACAAAACAATAACAGTATTAGCCTTTTAATTTAATACTTTGTGTGACAATCAGGTGATACACAACTACGGCCATGGAGGTTATGGACTCACCATTCACAGAGGATGTGCTGAGGAGGCAGCAAGGCTCTTCGGGGAGATTGTTGCACAAAAAGGCCGTGGTGGAAAAGCTCGACTGTGAATTGAATCCATGGAATATTAGAAAGGTTGCATTACAAGGATATTGCTTCCTTCAATCTTAGGCACAGTATTTGTCTCTGTAAGAGTCAAGCGAATGCTTACAAATCATTCTTGTTATTTCTTAACTTAGAGATTAAAATTTGAATGTTTTATTAACTGTCAATCAGTTTATCTGTATGTGACAGTAGAAGCACAGCTAATATCATTTATTAATTAATCTATTTTTTTATTTTTTAACAGTTAATATTACATTAAATTGTTAATGGCTAAGTCTCCAGCCTATAAAGGCTGGAGAAAATACTCAAATACACAAACTCTGTCTGTACTGAACAAACCCAGTAGTCCAACCATAACTGGCCGTGTCTTTGCATGTTGGGCCCATCAATGTCAGGACCATGTGAAAGGCTTGTGTTACTCAGTGCTGCCAGATACTTAAAGTATCAGGTGGTTTCTACAGTAATAATAGAAAGCAGCTAAAATTGTGGTGAAGAGCATGATGAAGAAAAAAAGTTCTCATGATTTTTCTCAGAACTAAGTGGAAGAACCAGAACCAAAGCCTTTCCCTTTGTGTTGGTTTGTTCTATCTCACCTTGAAGTGTATGTACAGTAGATGTGTGGTTGAATACAGAAAGGAAAAACAGTGCAGTATTTGAAACACGATTTGATTTAGTAGAGGAACAATCACTTGAATGAACTCACTCACAATACGACCAGGTTGACCAAGGTCTTGCACGTCATATTTGTACTAGACAAAAATAAATATAATAGGTTTTAATACACAATTCACAATTAATACAAATGACAGAACTTAGCTTTGTGCTAAATGTTGTAGTCGGTTAGGTGCAGAGACACACAGGAGAGAGAAACACGGTTTATCAGACACTGCACCCAAGACTCTTTCGCAACTCTGATTTAGAAATACCTTTGGGTCATAAAAATACCAATTCATTTTTTTTCTAATCAGATTTGTTTATTGTTTACAATCTGTACTAATATAGATGTGATTTTAATGTCATGGTATTTTAATAATGACGCGCTCAGTTATAATGCGTGTAATTTGCGTGTAATTTTTTGTTAATAAATGAAATATTGGTCAAAATACAACTTCTAGTTCTCAGTTTTTGCTACTTTTTGTTACTGATGAACAGGCAATTAGTAAGCTGTGACTTGTGTTGATGCAAATGTCTTGCAGTTTAAAACTCGAGCCACTTGGTTGCAGTGTTGTCCTGTATCTGTAGGCTACGTGGCAACCTTAGATGTGTGGGGATTAATGTGACAAGATAATAAAGTATTACGTCTGACTTTTTTTCCATCAATCTCTAAAAGAAAAGGTTACTCGGTTGTCATTAAATCATGCCAGGTGTCTATGAAAAGAGAAAAATAACTGTAAATACATAATGTTGAGTGGCCTTTGTCCTCCAGACGATATGTCTATGAGTCCCCTGGTCTACACCAACGTGAGAATTACTACTAGCTCAAGATTTGGAATCTAATGGTCACAGGGGTTTTAAATCTCTGACTCAATGTTTAGTGCGTTTGCAAGTTTTGACCTAGAGCTTGACACTTTGTCAAATGATCAGTTGATAATGTTTGTGCAGCTTTTCCTCTCCAGAAATGCATTTTTTTTAAAAGCTGAGCTTGTAGTTGTATGTGCACTTATCGATGTGGTTATGTTGAGAATGCAAATAAAGCAGGTTCTTCACTAAGTGTTGGTCAGTTTTGCAACCATAAAATGGATAGGTAGTTTTAAGGCTTATTGAAAAGAAGACAATTGCTTGCAGCTACATCTTCTCACAATCATGGCCTCCATCTTCACTCTGTCATTCTCTATCTATCATTTCTTCAGGTCACTTCTGTTTTCTTTTCCAGTCACCCTGTCTGCACTAATACTGTGGAAACCTGTGACAGCAATGGCAGTTGTAACCTATAATTACTGTGACATGTAAAACGATTGTGCTGCCTGGCTCATAGGGTCATAGGGAAGGACTGGAGATGGACACAGAGCTTGTTTTTCTTTTTGATGCCACTCCCTGCAGTTCCTCTCCATTGTGGTCGCCTATGCGGAGATGCAGTTGGCTTCATCTCAGCCCTGGGAGGCAGAGTGTGGAATTCTGCCTGAGGCCCGGCCCATCATCTCCTGACCCCACTCACGGTGGCTGGACTCCTGCAGTCCCCGGCCTGTTGTCTCAATCGGCAGTGCACAGGAAGCTATGGCAGCGAGCAGGCAGCAGCAGCAGTACACTGACAGAGCCAGATACACAGAGGACTCCAACATAACCTGCAGGATGGAGAGGTCGGGCATTCAGGAATATTAGATTAGTTGTAGCACCACCCGCCCTGCGGGCGGGGCTATAAACCACATTTTAATTAGTTCAGTAAACAATTATTCTATATGAATGCTATCTTTTAGCAACCTTCTACAATACTTTAGGGTTTCTACAATATATCAAGGGTTCGATACTTTCGATTGCCTGTACAATATCTAGTAGACAATATGCAATATCGTGTACAAGAAGTAAAGTCAGGGCTTGTAAATAATCAAAGCAGGATAGGCCAAGCTGATGTCCTCTTTTTATGAGTGTATTACTCCATCATATTAGGTTTTCTCTGTAACATGAAATAGATTAAAAGTTTTATTTTAGCCTTATTTTTAATACATAAACCACAAAACATTACATCTTTGAGAGATATTAGATATTAGGGAAGAGCTAAAAAGATTTTAGCTGTATAATATAAAACAAAATGTTTTGCATTCTTTGAGTTGGACTACTGCCACCTACTGAGTATTTTATCAACTAGTAAACAGCCCTGCTGTACAAAAGATTCTGACAACTCCAGAAAAATGGAAAAGAGAAAGAGAGAAGAGAAGAGAGAACACACCACCATACAGTCATAAAATGATGGGGCTATTTTTGTAAGAGTCTGTGTCCTTTAGACAGTTGTTGGTTTCAAAACCTAAAACTGAATGTTACCTGTGCAACAAATGGCGTGATGAGAGCTCCAACTCTGGCCATTCCACTGCTGGTTCCCAGGCCTAAGGCTCTGGTTGCTGTCGGATACACCTGAAGAGTTCCAGAGAAGATGTTTATCTCTGTTGGTTGTTGATGTAATTTACTGTGGATGATTAGCTGTTTGCATATTATACATTACAAAGAAATCACTACAGTGTAACTACTGCGGCGTGCCAACCTCGGGAGTGTAAACGTAAGCAGCTTGGAACCCTCCTGCGATGAAGGCTCTGGCGATGAATATCAACACTGTCATGGATGTTCTACAGGAGATTGACCCATGCCAATTAGAGTTGGTAAACACAAGGTTCAGAATCTATTAGCTGTTCTAAAAATAAAAGTGAGGCGCATTACCTCCCGACACATCCGTAGAGCGGAATGATGCACAGGGAGAAGACGAGGAAACACAAGGCCATAGTTTTTCTCCGGCCCAGTCGGTCAATAGCCCACAGTGTCACCAGCAGGCCTGCACAACACACACAAAACATGTGACTTCACTCAGGCTAGAGTTTTATCAAATAAGAAAAACCTTGACTGTGATCTTAATAACAAATTTTACTAGATTACTAGATTGGTACCAGTATTGTTTTATTGACACATTACCCTGCTTTATTGCTTTGTCATCTCAACAGGTGTTTACATTAGACACAATGCAAAAGATGTCTTTTTAGAGATTTTATTTGACCCAAAACATTGTAATATATGCTGTGTAAAATTTATGGATCAGCATGATGATGGAACATAAGTAAGATTTCATCCTATTCCTGAGAAATATATCAGTTATTTTATCACTCAATGTTTTTGATGCTTTGAAAAAAGGATATTAAGCCTAGTGAAGCAAAAGAAAACAGAATTACTGCAATAAAGTAAATATAAAACATTAAAAATATTTTTTACAGTTTAGTAATTGAAGTAGTTGAATTTGCTTTTTTAAGTTTTATTACTAGTGCATGGCCTAGATTAGTAAATTATTAAGCAGTCCAAAGAACAAAAATACAATAACAGAATGTGGATAGAATTTAGTTTTTTAAAATGCCCTTTAATGTCTGGTTTACAGAATATTTCCTATACGCCTATACCTGGGAATTCAGATAACGTTGTCCACAGTAGATCTTTGTAGTCATCAGAGTTCAGGTATTTACACTCCAAGCTACACTGTGGCTCCATCTTATTGCCTTTGGACGCTAGAGGTGAGAAGGAGAGCGGAAGGAGAAAGAATGTAGATTAGGTTAAAAAAAGACAGAGATGAAGGGGAGGGGGATAAGGAGAAGAGGATAAGATGACGAATGTGGAAGGAGAGAAAGGGAAAGGATACATTAACACAACAAATACGCTTATATCATAGTCTTATATACTGTACATACTGTATGGCATGACTTACTTCCACATGCCCCTCCCTCCTGAAACAGCTCTGTTGTCAGAAGAACCAGACCATAGTAGGAGAATGCATTAGCAAACCTAAGGAGAGAACAGGTGTTATTTATGCCAAAGTATGAAGTCATTGTCCGTTGCGCTTCTTTTATATTATAAGATTACCAAATAAACCAGAGCAGAACTGTGGTCCAGCGAAGGTTTGATGAAAATAGGTCTCGTATTTTTCCACGATCCTCCTGATAAAGATTGGATAAATAACAATCAGTTTGTCAGTTTGTCAAAAAAGTACATCTGTACAATTTGTCCAGCATCAGAATCAGACTGCACCTGTCTGGCAGCCACTAGTTTACCCAGTGGCATTGGCGCTCCGTTCTCTGTGGCGATGCGCTTCAGTGTGGCCAGAGCTTTTTCCTGGTTTCCTGTCAGCATGTCATATCGAGCACTTTCTGGTAACCACTGCTCCAACCCCAGAGAATTACACTGTAGCTTTAGCTTGTTGTGCCTTTGTACACATAATTGTTTTTTGTTTTTTGTTTTTGTTTTTTTTTTTTTTTGCTGACAACATCTCACTCATACTCACAAAACACAAGATGGCAAAGATAAAGAGAGGAATGGTAGAGAGTCCAAGTAGCCATCGCCAGCCCAGAGTAGGCATCACTAGTATCGCTAAGAGAACCTCAAATACGGTTCCCAGGGCCCAAAATATCTGTATTGTAACAATAGTCAATGTATGCACTGTAATGACAAATACACCATTTAGCAAAATCCTTAGCGAAAGTAACTTTAACATCAGAGCAATTATGATTTGTATTATCTGGATGACATCAACAAAATAGTTAAATGTTGGCTGTGTCTGATGGTACAGTGTGGTAATTACCTCAATCAACAAGATGCATGTGGCTCTAGACTTCATAGGCAGAAATTCAGCATAGAGTGTCACCCTGGTAAACAGTGACATTATGATATCAATGCAGAGCTGAACGATAAAAGAAAACAGTGTTGTTGTTACAGTGATTATTATGTTTACTCACGACTGTGGAGCTCCTCCGATGCCAAAGCCCACTAGAGCTCGGAGGACAAGGATCCATCCGTAAATAGGTGCAAATGCACTCATCAAGCCATAAAACATAGTCCACAACACACTCATCTTCAGGCCCTGTGGGTAAATACCATTAAAATTAAATGAACAAGTGGCTAAAAAATTGTTTTGTGTAGAAATCTCAAGAAAATCATGATTTTAACATAGCTGAACTATTGTTCTCAATAAGATCAAAAACAAAAAATAACCATGTCTTACAGGAAACATAATTATAAATCATTATTCTGCATACATAAAATGTCTTTGTGTAACCTACCGTCTTTCTGCCATATTTGTCAGCTATGTTTCCCCAAAGTGAGGAGCTGATCATCATGCCAATGAAAACAGCCTACATTAATATGGAATACAAAAAAAATGTTAAAATCTGATTAAATGTACATGGGATCTTAAATGTATAATTTACAATTTCTATAACACAAGTACTGTAAATATAACCAAAATGTCATGATTTACATTTATATTAATTTGTTTGTTCTTGTTTGTTAAATGAACATTTTAATTACAGGAACACATGGAAATAAAACAGAAATTTCACACCTCTCTATATATATGATATTTAAAAATAGTTTCTCAGTTGAAATTGACAAAAGTAAATTACCTGCCATAATGTATGGCGGGGATGGCTAACCCCAGGCTCGGGAACTACATGCAGCTCTTTACCCGATTTCCTATGGCTCTCACATTTATGTTCGATTTTGTGTTTTTTTTTTTTTTTTTTTTATGGTACTTGAATCTAACCCACATAAGCCTTGACACAAATTCATACTCAAAAGACAAGTGAAAATAAACAGCAAATCTAAAATATGTAGATGAACACAGGATGTTTTCAACAGAGTGGGAGAGTTTTTTTTGTTTGTTTGTTTGTTTGTTGTTGTTGAACATAATCGCAAGCCATTCTGCCTTATATGTCAGGCATTGTTAATGCATTTCATGGCTTTAAATCTCATGGCTTTAAAGCAGCACTTCAGTTCACTCCTTGCTACCATCAACCAGGAATTTCCAATGGGGACTCCCGTGGCTCTTTGCAGTATCAGTTAAAAATTGTGGCTCTTAGCCTCTGACTGGTTGGGCACCCCTGATGTTGCAGTTTAGAGATTAAATCAGAGAGGCCAGGTTGAGATGGTTTGGACGTGTTATGTAGAGATAGTGAATACATTGGACAAAGGGTGTTGGAGATGGACATCAGAGAATATTTGTGGATGTAGTAAAAGAGGGCATGGAGATAGTTGGTCTAAAAGCAGAAGATGCAGGTGATAGATAAAGATGGAGACAGATGATCTGCTCTGGCGACCCCCTGAAGAGAACAGCCAAAAAAGGAAGAAGAAATTACTAATTCCTTTGCTTGAAAGTCATGAGGAAAATCAATGTTAGCAGTTCAAGGATCTAATTCTGGATTCAAGCAGAATATTTAAACTAGTGTGGTCACATAACAACTCATTTGAACCTATTAATGGAAGCAGCACTGGATCAAATACTAGTATCATTTTTCTTATCCTAATGGATGAGCGATTTAAACATATGTCAGGTCCCTGTGGTAAGTATTATATGAGAAATTAGCTCATGCAACCTCATTAAAAACTCTTAAGTATTCCTTTAGACACTGTTCGACACAGGCCTTCTTGTTTCCTTGTTCTTGTTTCTTCGACTTCATCATATAACTTTGAGCACAGAAGGTTATTCAGGCAAAAGCAGCACAGACACGGCCATTACCGATGTCAGCAGCGCCACCTCTAGGCTGGGTAATCTCCATTCACAGTGAAGCTGTGGGGCTAAGATGCTCAGAATCATCATCTCCATGGCATCAGCCATCTAAAAAAATAACAATCCATTATGAAGTGAACATTACTTAATAACATAATAAAGTATTTATTGATTAAAGAGCAGCTCTCACCCATGACAGACCAGTGAGAATGGACAGTTTCCACTGGAACGTCCCAAAGCCTATGGCCTCCACCGCATCTTCTACCATAAAGATGTCTAAAGGAATGAGAAGTGTGTGACAGTTAAGGGAACAGTTAGGAAATAAGAATCCTTAAATATGATGTGTGTAAAATTTATTCTGTACCATCAGTGGGATTTGCAAACTCCCGAGGAATAGGAGCTCCTTCTGCAAGAGCAACAGACTCCAGCTCAGCCTGCTGTTCAATCCTGACAACCTGCTCCCTGTTATCGTTGTCATCCTCAGAGTGTGTACTCTCACCAGTGCGTCGGAAGCGGACAACACTAGGTAAAAACAAACAAACAAACAACATACATTATTTCGTTAAGACCAAACAAATAAAGCAGTCCACAGAAGGACAGTGGCCAACAATGAGAGTCGGATGTTGTTGCCTGGTGGTAATGTCGTCTTGATGGTGGACCCTGGAAGCCCACAGATGGCTCAGCACACATCAAACATGCTGTTTGACAAGCTTTTAAGAGCAATTAAAGGCTTTTAATTACCCAGTGTAATGTATGGATGTAATCGTCTCCCACATGTAGACATTAATTAGTACATATGGAACTGACAAGGAACCTGAGTGCAAATTATAAATAATCACTATAATTAAATAAGCTAGACTAATGTTACATATGGAGAATGTTGTTTTAAATGTTTTACAGTTCTGATACCAAAAGTATTTGGGTTTTTATTTTTATTTTTTTATTTTCTTCATACCAATTTTGGATTCCTAACTTTAGATTATCTCATAATAAATAAATGCTCACAAAGCAGCAATAAGAAAAAACTACTAGAAAGTGCTTCTTAACCCTCTGGAATAACTGCCTGGAGAGGAATTTGACTCAGCCCAAAATTAAAGTGTCACAGATGCACTATTATTAAAGCCCTGAACAGAAATGGACTGGGAGGTTGGAGACCACATTTCTGAAAAACACATCTCTTTTGAAGAATAAGGAGAACGAATTGAACCCAAAAATCAGCATGTAAATGTGACTAATATTTCTGTTTGTGATATATTTGTCTTGACCAACGAACTGTCTGTGTCATTTTCCTAAAGTCATATTGCTGATAATATTTATTTCACACCAGCCATCTCTCAAAACTCCTGTGTACATCCAAGGTGAACCCATCTCCATCACTGACTCTGTCAAATTCCTCGGCACTCACATCAGCACCGACCTCAAATGGAAAACAAATGCAGATCACATCCACAAAAAAGCCCAGCAAAGACTCTTCCACCTCCGACAGCTCAAAAAGTTCAGAGTGAAAGCTCATCTCCTGGTCCGGTTCTACACAGCCATTGTTGAAAGCATTCTCACCTCATCCATCATAGTCTGGTTCAGCCGCCTTGATACACTCGACCAGAAGAAACTGCAGCACATAATCAACAGAGCATCAAAAATCATTGACTCCCCCCTCCCTTCCCTGGAGTCACTACACCACAAAAGAACTGTATGTAGAGCCCACAATCATCTCGGACCCCACTCACCCTGCACACTATACATTTCAGCTTCTGCCCTCCGGAAGGCGCTACAGGACAATTGTGAGTTTGTCTGTTTGCATTTCCCTACTGTCTCTGCCCCCAGTCTTATGCTGTATGTTGTATGTTGCATGTCTGTACCGAAAACAAATTCCACCTGGTTGCAGTGTGGTCATTAAAGAATCAATCAATCAATCAATTTACCAGACAATAATATTCTACTGTTGTGGCTGTGTAATGCTGCCCAGGCTGGACTGGTGCAGCAGGCTTGGAATAATCACGTCCGATACTGAGTCATTAGAGTAAATACAATTATAAGTCATAATGTCAACTCATTAGTCTGAAATCCCTGTGTATTGGCGTTCTGTCAATACATAAACACCAGAGAAAATCGGGTCAGGCTGAGGCGACTATAAACAAACTGCAGCATAGAGGAAGGGCAGCCCAAACAAGCAAAGTTGACAGGGTTTTTTGTCTATTAGTAAATGTGGATGGATGTCATGAATTAAAAAAAGCAGTTCTGTTTTACGGCTGTTTGTTAGCTTATCAAGGAAACACTGTCAGAGCTGTCAGTGGGCGACACGTCGGACGTGCTGTCGTGCTGGCGAAAATAAACTGAATCCCAGACAAGGGCGTTGAAAGCAGGCTGTGGTTTTACTCACGGCAGCTGTCTCAGCTGGAACAGATCATCGTCCATGTTCGGCTGCATTGGCTGACGCTCCTTTTCGGCCTCATCGCTGTTTACATGATCTAAATGAGCAGCGATTTCAGCACCGAGGAGAGCGACTCGCGGCTGCTGTGCCCGCAGCCAATCACAGACCAACGTGACACACATACACGCATGAATCCACGCGCGCGCGCACACACACGAACGATCCCACGCACAGACACACGGAGCATCAGTTTGAATCAGATCAGCTCAGGAGGACCTCATAATCTGTATTAAACTCTACTGAAAACAAAATACATTCAGTCGTATTGTTGACTCAACCGGTGGTTCCTTAAAGGGTTAGTTGGTAATTTATTTGTTTTCATTTCACTTCATATATTGTTCATTGGACTTAAGACGCAGCTTTAATTACGTTTGTTAAAACAGACATTTTGGCTTTTTGTAGATATGTTTTCTATTTATTTTATTTTTTCTCTCTTGCAAGTCGGAGAAGCAATGTTTACGTTTTTGACTTTTGCTAAAGAGAGATAGCTGGGAGAGGGGGGATTGGACATGGACATACATCTCTATAGTTTTTCGCACACAGTACTCAACACAACAGTAATTCTCACACATGAATCTTGAAATAAACATTCGCTCTGCAAGTTATCTTTAATGACATTAATGATGTGCCCACACTTGGATGGATGAATGTATAGATATTATTGTATATTATATGCTGATATAACGTTTAATTTGTGGAAAGATGTAAGGAAAACCAAGCCAAGGAACATATACATATGCTGGTACACATGTTATTATTATTATGCTAAATACTTCGTTTACGTTGTGTCTACGCTAAAGCCACTGAAAAGCTCAACCGCAAAAGTGACAGGAACAGGGGTCTACCCGGAACATTAATTATGAACACATCCGCACTCTTTTCCGTTGGGTCCGTCCTGAAACATAGCAACGTCATAAAAAATAGTTCCGAAAATAAGGTAGGATGTTTCGATATGGACCGGAGACTTCAGACATGCTTGTCCGAGAGTTTCTTGGAACTGGACACATAATCAGGTAAAATTGTATGTTTAAGTGTAGACAGTGATCGCGGTTTTTGCAGCTGCATGGAGGCGGAAGGAGACGCGGGTCACAAAAGTGCCGTACGTTTGTGCAAGAAGTGCAACACGCGCAGATGTAGACAAGTACAGCCAAGGGGAAAGGTCGTGTTATTGTTCATTTACCGACAGGTCGTAAAACTCGGTGCTCCGGAAATGCTCGTATAACAGATGTTACAGATTTTGACACGCTGGTCGACAGTGTAGTCGTTGCGCTAAACTATATGCTATTAGCAGGCTGTCGGTTCAATTTAATTGTGGTAAAGGGCAGTGAGATGAGATACCAAATGCTCTTTAAGCCACTGTTACGGTTTTTGTAGTTTTCAGGTTTTTGTAGGTTTTCTGTTGTTTGAGGGATAAGAAATACTTAGTTAAAGCCGTGAGAGGGATTGTGTTTGCCGTAAGGAGTGAGTGCAAGTATTTCATTTCATTCAGCAAGCAGGCAATACTCTTTGTCCACTTTTGCTGGAGGCCTGTAATCCTGTTACTTTACACGTTATCTTCTCAGGAACAGGATGATTAAAAACTGGGGTGTAATCGGTGGGATTGCTGCTGCAGTTGCAGTTGGAGTTTATGTTTTGTGGGGCCCAACTACGGAGAAAAAGAAGAAAAAGAGAGGTGAGATGCATTCAGTTATGTTGTTGAAGTCGTCGTGATCGCAAAGCAGCAAATACCTTATGTTTTCTTGCAGGTATGGTTCCTGGTCTGCTGAACTTGGGGAACACTTGCTTCCTGAACTCTTTGCTTCAGGGTTTAGCAGCATGTCCATCTTTCATCAAGTGGCTGGAGAAACTTTCATGTTTGCCTTCAGTCCTGTCCCAAAAAGACAAACAGCTGTCCATCACACTGCTCCAGCTTCTAAAAGGTATTTGAAAAAAATGGGTCAAATGAATCCTGGATTGTTATCAACAACTGTTTGTTTATTTGTTTGTTTGTGATTGAAGCTGTTTGTGTTTCTACAGCTTTGTCTAGCGATGAACCTGGAAATGAAAATGTACTTGATGCTGGCTGTCTCTTGGATGTTCTCAGGCTTTACCGGTGGCACATTAGCTCATTTGAAGAGCAGGTTAGTTGTGTTGTTGTTGGGTTGTAGTTTTTTTATATTTTATATACACTTTCGTTTATTAATGGCTAAAACATTTTCTATTATTTGTTGCGTTATTTACTTAAGGATGCTCATGAACTGTTCCATGTTTTGACATCATCGCTGGAGGAAGAACGGGATTGTCAACCTAAAGTTGCTCACTTGTTTGACATGCAGTGCCTAGAGGTGACTTATCCAGTGGACCGTCCTCTTTCTTAATTGTTTAATGTCTCCTATAGTGTGTTTTTAAAAACGTTTTGGAGCCGCAAAGAAAATACGTTGTACAAAAGTCCAATTAGATTTTTTTTTACAATGGTCTGTGATTGTTTTTGTAGAGTCTTCCTGATCAAGGTGAAGAAACAATGACCTGCAGCAGTCGAGGTATTAAAACAGGTCAGGGAATCCTTTAATTTAGTATTTTAGTTTTATTCATTTTGTATAATTTCATTTATTTTGTAGCCCCTCTTCATCCCATACCAAGCCCCTGGAAGTTTCAGCATCCTTTTCACGGCCGTCTAACGAGTAACATGTCATGCAAACGCTGTGAACAACAAGTAAGGTGTTTTGTTGGCCATTACATAATGACGCTATTTTATGTTGACTTTTATCTCTTAGGGTGATTACTGTGATTTCTTTTTTTTTTTTACCTAGAGTCCGGTGCGATATGATTCATTTGAGAGTCTGTCTCTGTCCATCCCTGTGCCTCAGTGGGTAAGCAGAAAACATGAATCCAATAATGAATGTTAGAAAAAAGGAAACGACAAATTAAACATGTCCGGAGTTTTACTTCACTTTAGATGCACTTACACATCATTTTAGATTGATTGCCTTTGTCAAAAATGTCAAGTAAGTAATCTGCAAGTATTTCAGGAAAAGTGACAGGAAGGCTTTGCTGCAGATGGTTCTTTTAGTTGGTGCGGTTATTTGTTCCGTGTTATCTTCAGGGTCGACAGATTTCCATTGATCAGTGTCTCCAACACTTCATCTCTTCAGAAACCATCAAAGAAGTGGAGTGTGAGAACTGCACAAAGGTACAGCCACTAAAGTCTCAGTGTCCTATGATTCACTCCTGATAATCAACAACAACTACTAATATGGTATCTTGAAGTGAAATTGTGTGACATGAATATTTTACATTAATATGTATTTAACTAATTTTACTTTGTGTCTGGTTGTAATTGTTTGTTTTCAGCTTCAACAACAGACCATGATAAAAGTCCTGGAAAGTCAGAGAACAACTTTTGTGAAACACCTAAAACTAGGGAAGGTAAAAATGTCACCCATACTTGTAATGATGTCAATCATTGATTAGATAGTCAATTCAAATTCTTCTTGTTTAATTTAAATTGATCAGTAACTGTTCTGTAGATCAGGATTAGATAACGGATGGATTGTGTCCTCTGTGTGTGTGTGTGTGTGTGTGTGTGTGTTTTGTGTGTAGCTTCCACAGTGTCTGTGTATCCATTTACAAAGACTGACGTGGTCCAGTGAAGGAACCCCAATTAAGCGGCAGGAACATGTTCAGTTCTCCGAATACCTCTCGATGGACCGCTACAAACATAATGTGTCAACACAGAGAAACATGCAGCTTCGCTGTACAGCTAAGTCAGCAAATGTAGAAAACACAGACAAACCCACAGATAATGGCATCGGTATGTCAGCTTTTACATTAACTTCATTTTCATCTTCATTTTCTACTGTAACAACCTTTTTCTGTCTGTTTTACGATCATTGTGTTTTTTTTCTCCATCTTCTGTCTTCCAGATGCAGAGCGTCATAACAACAACAATCCTTTTTCCAATGGAAACTGTTCATCTTTATTTCATCTGTCACCTGGAGCGAATCTCATCTATGACTACAAGTAACCTTCAAACAAACACAACACACACAACACTGCCCAGGTCATACTATGTAAGTCAGGATAAAATAATTGCTCTCTACATCAAATGGAAGGAGGCAGCTGTAAATTAATCTCAGATTATCAATATTAGGCATATACAATTATATAGGTTAATTTAGTGTAATGTGAAGTTTATTGGATTTAATGTTTTCAGCCTTAAGAAAACCCTTCTTGTTGAGACTATTGTGACGATAAATTGCTGAGTGCTGTTCTTTACCTAGTTATTCATTTATTGAACCTTCACCATTACCTGCTGCAACATATTAATTTTCATTTGTTTAATAAGTTCTTTCTTCTCTTCATCCTCCACCAGTTCCCCAGAGTACTACTTCCTGCTCACAGCTGTGCTGGTTCACCACGGTGACATGCACTCAGGACATTTTGTCACATACCGCCGGAGCCCTTCCTCTCCTCGCAGCTGCTCACCCTTCAGCTCCCAGTGGCTCTGGGTGTCGGACGACTCCGTAAGAAAGGCCAGTCTGCAGGAGGTGCTGTCTTCTAACGCCTACATGCTCTTCTACGAAAGAGTCCAAAGGCCGATCCTGGCTCTGCATTCAGGAGTAAACGGACAGACAGACTTGTGATTATGTCAGTTACCATGGTTTCTCTACCAGCAGAGGTTGACTTTGAGACTAGAAAGGAAAGCCATGGCAGAGTGAATGTGGGAGTTAACTTTGTATCAAGGACCACAGCAGCATGTCAGGCATTAATGTTGGATGTTGCTGATTTTGTAAACTGTGTACAATTTGCTATTTTGCGAAAGATTACGGGCCCAATTTATAATCAAACATCTAAAACAACAGTTCTGGTCTTGTAATAGCAAGAGTAAAGTAAATAAAACACACAGGGGGTTATTGTGCATTTAAGACAACAGTGTTGCACTTTTTTTTTCAAGCGGTTTGGTATTTAATGTAATAAATTAGTAAAACTACTATTCTCAGGCTGGACAGGTTGAGAAATCATGATTTTGGTTTTATACGATAAGCAACCACTAAAGCCAAGATGAGGGCATTGTTTAAGATCAGTGCTGTAGTGCTGCACCCATCGTTAAAACTTAAATTACACCTGATTTAAAACATTTAAAATATGTGTTGCCTTAAATAATGTTGGATATGACACCATCATAGATGTGTGGTGGCCTATTAAAAATTATTGGGAAATTATTCTGTATGATTCCTTTTTTTTATTCTGACATCTCTACCAATAGAGGAACTATTTTTTTCAGATAAAACCAGTTCTCCTGTGAGTTATTTGAGGTACAAAATTATTTCCAGCTTTATATTGACTTTTTGTGAATGTTCTACAGATGGTTTAAACTTTGCTGGTTTTTGGTCAAACAAGAAAATTACTGCAGGTTTTAGAAGCTATTTAGTATAATTGTATTTTTCTGTGTAAATTTTAGCTTCAAGTTTGGCTCCGTCCAAATCAGCCATGTGAATGTGGCCTGATGCAAAGTCCTTTGTCACCTGTTTCTGCAATTTGCACTAATGTTTATTCATATGAGGATATGTGTATTAATGTAAAGTATGTGAAGATAATGGTTTTGGTATTAAAATGGAAAAACAAAACGTGATCACTAAAGACACAAGAGCGACAAAATGGTGTGTTCATTTAGAAGTAGATGTGCCAAAAACCCAGTACTTGGTTTTTACAAATTAATACTGTGACTTTTCAAGTTTCTTCAAACTTGAATTTCTTCATGAGATCCTCAATGATTATAAGGTCATGTGCCTTCTTCAGTGAGTAACTAACCTTAAGGTGGTAAAAAAAGTTGATACAGTTAGTACAGTATTTAAGCTAACTTTGAATTGAATATGTTCCATTTGATTATTTTTAATTTAAAATGCACCATCACTTTCATTCTCCTCCACCTGATGTCAAACCTAACGTTCTAAAAGGTATTTGAAAAAAATGGGTCAAATGAATCCTGGATTGTTATCAACAACTGTTTGTTTATTTGTTTGTTTGTGATTGAAGCTGTTTGTGTTTCTACAGCTTTGTCTAGCGATGAACCTGGAAATGAAAATGTACTTGATGCTGGCTGTCTCTTGGATGTTCTCAGGCTTTACCGGTGGCACATTAGCTCATTTGAAGAGCAGGTTAGTTGTGTTGTTGTTGGGTTGTAGTTTTTTTATATTTTATATACACTTTCGTTTATTAATGGCTAAAACATTTTCTATTATTTGTTGCGTTATTTACTTAAGGATGCTCATGAACTGTTCCATGTTTTGACATCATCGCTGGAGGAAGAACGGGATTGTCAACCTAAAGTTGCTCACTTGTTTGACATGCAGTGCCTAGAGGTGACTTATCCAGTGGACCGTCCTCTTTCTTAATTGTTTAATGTCTCCTATAGTGTGTTTTTAAAAACGTTTTGGAGCCGCAAAGAAAATACGTTGTACAAAAGTCCAATTAGATTTTTTTTTACAATAGTCTGTGATTGTTTTTGTAGAGTCTTCCTGATCAAGGTGAAGAAACACTGACCTGCAGCAGTCGAGGTATTAAAACAGGTCAGGGAATCCTTTTATTTAGTATTTTAGTTTTATGCCACCATCACTTTCATTCTCCTCCACCTGATGTCAAACCTAATGACCATGATAAAGCTGTTTTTCACTGCAGCATATAATTGAGGTCTAGGCCATTGGTTCCCAACCTCTTTTGGCCTCTGTCACCACAGATTTCTGGCAACCTCACCTTTTTATCAGTTACTAGACATTTCAGGTGACCTCACGTGGGGTCACGATGCCAAGGTGGAAAAAGACAGGTCTAGGATCACCTTAATTCTTGCCACCCTGTATGATGCGTCTAAACGTGAGGTTGATGCGAGGAAGGAGGACCTTCTTGCGCACAGGAAGGGCGTGGTACCAAAAAGTGTTGGTGGGTGGATTCATAAGGAGCAGGCTTCCATGAGTGAGCTCCAACCTCACAGGTTCAATCTGCCTGCAGCCCTGTTTACCCCGAGCACCTCTGTGCCTAAATACAAAGTCCCGTGCAGCTCCAAGAGAGACAGAGGCGATGGGACAACGAGGGTCCAGCTCTTTTTCATCATCACGATGCTCACTCATGTGATCCTGTCCATCTTTATATCTGGTGCAGTAAAAAAAGGTACAGATTAAACACAAAAAGAGAAGAGTCAAAACTGGAATTACATTAAGTCTCACCTGTTGACCAGGACAAAGTTAAATGTCTGCCCTGTTACATTGTTGACAGCATCTCGAATGGATTCCAAAGTTGGAGTCCAGGGACAGGCGGAACGAGTCACTCCAGAATAAGTGTAGGTCACGCCAACATCTCCATATGTTGCCTGTTTCCTTGGTATATTGTGCAGCTGTCCAAACAGGTGGACCTTTGCTTCGTCCCCTAAAACACAACACTGTGACTCTACATCACTAAAGTCTCTTGGTGTCACTTCATAATGAGAGTTACTATTCTACCTGTTGAGTACACAATCTCTTCCTCCAGTTGTTTAAAATGTCTGTCTGCGTCACCTTTGGAGAACAGTAAAGCATAATCACAGTCAAGTCCTTCTGCCTCTATTTTTTGCCAAGGTACTGGATGAGAGAACTCTGCCAGAGCTTCATCCTCATCTTCCTCCCCATCCATATCCTCTTTCTCCATCCTCTCCTGTTTGAATGAGTTGACCTCTCTGCTTGAACTTCTTGTTTTTGCATCACTGGTGCAGGAACAGGTATTATGTTCCTGAATCCCAAATGCATCCATTGCATTAACCTGTTACATGCTTCAGTTACTTTCTCAAAACCTGGGGGGTTCCAAGAACAATAATTAATATGGAATCAAAGTTTCAGTGTGTACCTGCTGTGGCTACAATTGCAGTGTATTTTCTCATGTTTCTATCAGCATAAAAGAACAAAACATAAAACATAAAAGGAAAGAATACATTTTTAATTCAATTGTGTCCACATTTAAATCAAACTAACCTTTGTTGGTAGTGAAATAACATACCAAGTGCAATACGCTGTCTGTCTTTTGTCCGTTATATTTACTTGCTTGGTATATATGTTATTTTCACTCATATTTTATTATTTTTGTTTAAAATGATGCAATAATTACATCTTCAAATAAGAAATGCACTGTCATATTCCAGATTACGGATCCGACTGGTACAGTCAACCACAAGGGGGCGACAGGTCATCGTCTGCTGTCCGATTTGCTGATAATGAAACAGATTTCTATTTTAATTAATACTGTGTTGTGAGGTTAAGGGAGGATATTGTCACCACTGTATTCCATTTAATTCAATATAAGACTGAGGAGTTTGTTTACTGGATGGCTAATTTTAGATTTTAACCACAATGCGACCAACCACTACCTCTACTGCTTCCAACGACACCATTCTACCTACCTCATTGTCACTCACACACATATACCATCTCAATAAAACGTCACATCCTGTACTAAACTTACAGTTGGGGATCACAACAACTTCAAATTCGCTTTTTTGTTATTTTCAAGCCACCCTGTGCTTCATAAATGCTGCTTGAAATAAACGTCAGTTGCAGTACCGTAAGTCAAAAACTATTAAGAAACACCAGCTTGGTCCGAAAAGCAGCCCGCCCATTATTACGTAGCTCATTGCGTCATTTTTGTTGGCGCCAAAGACTACTGCGTCCACCACGCCTCTATATCTCTATTTTTCTCAAAATCGACGTAATTTTTATTACCCTTCAAAGCATAGAACTGGGTACGGAATCAGGGAACACAACGAATGGTGCTTCGGACGCCATTGATCACGGGACTGGCCAAACGAAACAAGTCTGGACATAGTGCTGCCTAACGCTGTGACAATCACTAGCGCCCAGTGGTCACTTACAGATTGGTCTGTTTATCTTTGTTAACTTGTGTAATTCATTTTATAGCGAGACTTATTACTTGCGTGAAGCTGATCGCAAAGTCGCTTTTCAACAAAATGATAGGACAGAAAACTATCAACTCGTTTTTTTCGCCTGTCTCGAAAAAGAGGATTTCTAAGGAGTTAAATGAAACCGAAGATGTGAACGAGTCAGTGAGTGTCATGTTTAAACTTCTCTAGTCACAAATAACCTCATCTTTTGTTTGTTATTACTGTACTTACATGGTGATGCAGCTCAACAGTGCAAAAGTTTCCGCATAAATAGTGGATTCAGGCTGCGTTCACAAACGCCACAGCTGCTAAAACACACCTCTGCATGAGAATGTTGACATTCCGCTCACTGAGGCTACTTTCGTCTGATCGCCCCCCTCCACTTCGACTCTTATCTGTTTCCTACCCCGCTTCTTACACCAAAATTTTGCAGAAGAAGCCAAAGCTTTCGGCGGTGGACTCAGAGCCGTCCACGCCGCCTAAAACCCCTCTGTCACCGGAGGACCTGGAGAAAATCGCCCGCAACAAGAGAGCAGCTTTTGAGCGACTCTCTTCCTCCCAGTGTCCCCCAGGGTTCGGTGAGAGTTGGAGGAAAGGGCTGTGTGGGGAATTTGGAAAACCATACTTCAAACAAGTGAGAGGATCAGCTAGCTCCATGCACATAATTGTGTTTCTGTCATGCTAAAAAGAGTTTTACTAACTATTTCTATCTGAAACGCATACAGTTGATGAATTTTGTGTCTGAAGATCGGAAACGCACCACAGTGTATCCACCTGTCGAAGACATCTTCACCTGGACACAGATGTGTGACATTAATGATGTAGGTGACATAACTCTGACCTAATTGGTTAGCATTGAGCAAATTATCCTCTAAACAAAAACTATATAATAGAAGTGGACACAGCCATACGAAGTCGTTTTCACTAGAATTACATTTACTATCACAGTCCTGTCTCTTCCCTCAGGTCAAAGTAGTAATCCTTGGTCAGGATCCATATCATGGTCCAAAACAAGCCCATGGATTGTGCTTCAGTGTTAAAAGACCAGTACCACCCCCTCCCAGGTGGGACCTCCATCTCATTCGTTTTCTTTGTTTGCTTGTTTAAATCTTAAAATACTAAAGATTTACTTTCTGTCCGTTTTCAGTTTGGAGAACATGTACAAAGAGCTAGCTACAGACATTGAAGGTTTCCAGCATCCTGGACATGGAGATCTCACTGAGTGGGCCAAACAGGGTATTTTAAAAAACAACAATAAAAAAAACCTCAAATAAAAAAGTCTTACTCAACAGATTACCTTTGCATGATGAACAGAGTTGCTGTCTTTTTTTTCTTTTTTTTAAAACCATGATATACTCTTCAGGCGTGTTGTTGCTCAATGCTGTACTGACAGTCAGAGCACACCAGGCAAACTCCCACAAAGACAAAGGCTGGGAGACCTTCACTGATGCTGTGGTGCAGTGGCTCAGCACCAACCTGGAGGGGCTTGTCTTCATACTGTGGGGGTCCTATGCTCAGAAGAAAGGAGCTGCTATTAATAGAGTAGGTCAACAGTTCTGCATGAGAACCAATACATAAAGTGGTATCTTCCTGTTTTGTTGATAGAGCATTACTTTTGAACTATTTTTGCAGAAACGTCACCATGTGCTCCAGGCTGTGCATCCTTCTCCCCTGTCTGCACACCGTGGGTTCTTTGGCTGCAGACATTTCTCAAAGGCCAACGAGCTGCTGAAAAAATCTGGGAAGACTCCCATAGACTGGAAGGCACTTTAAGTTACTGTTTGTGTAAGAGTCACATTCTGTGTGAAAGTGAATTACTGACCACATACTTCCAGTAATCTGTTAACATTGCAAATATGTTTATATTCCCTGTTCCCTGAAGCTTTGTCTGACTGCTTTTTTTTAAAACAGTTTATTCTTAAAAGTCTGTTCCATTAAAGTAGTTCCTAAAAGTGCATATTGTGTGTAAATTATTTAATGTTCAATTTGCACAGATATTAGGCATAACTCAGTCGCTGTTCACATTCTGCTGTACTTTATTACCACAAGTATTAATTGTCTCATTATGTAATCAAGACTCAGTCCATTGCCCCTAGAATAAGGTGGAGACATATATTCCTGTAACCACTAAATGACCTATAGTAGAAAAGTGATATTGACTGGGGAATCACACTCTGAAATCCAGGGAGATTTACACCACTAGATGATGGCAGTGTCACAAAGGAAAATGGGGATTACAATTGTACAAAACATACAATTCAATATTACAATGTGCATTAAATAATAGCAGCACTCAGTGAATCATACATAATAAAAACGAATACAACAAAAGATATAAAAAATGACATGTTCAGTTTCCATGTAACAGCTGTTAAAAAGATGAGCTATTGGCACTGAGAATACATTTAAATCAATTCTATCATTTATTTTAATTAAAAGAATAAGGAATGTAGTCTAATGGTATGCCAGGTACCAGTCAAAAATATTTTCCATTCATTGCAGGAATAAGTTTATAAATGGGCTTAAATACAGATGTGTTGGTCAGTTAAAAACCCGAAATGTTTTTTGTCCTGATAGGAAAGGTGTGTTTTCCTTAGATTACCAATTTAAAATAAAAATTGCCCACCGTTTCTTAAAGTAAAGTTTGTATTAACAATATAAACTGTATGGAATGTCAGGGACATAAACCACATATATAAATGATTTTATTGTTATTATTATTTATGTTAATTTTCAACTAGATAGCTAAAGAATAAAATTCGTTCTCCAGTTTGTTTCATGGTCTGTATCAAAAGCACACAGGCACTCGACGCATGGTGTGACGTCACCGCGAAGGCGGGACCACTATGGGGTGTTGTGACGTCATCCGGAAGTGTCTGAGCGGAGTTCCTTTTCCTGTAAATTCGGTCATTAGACTAGAGCTTGTTTTCTGTTTGTGATGTTCGTTTAGTGTTTGCAGTAAAAGACGCGACGATGCCCGTGCAGAGTGTACCGGTGCGGGATGTGTCCGTACATTTCCGGTTACTGCAGCAGTATCTGCTGCTGCTGAAAAAATACCCCATCCTCACAAAGTCTGTGACCAGGTCTGTAACTCTCGTTTAAAATCACTGGTTGTTGGACGACTGTAAACTTTTTGCTTTTTGCTTTTTTAAAAGAAGTTTGAAAAAAAAAAAAAACAATTTAAAGAAAATTACACAGAAAACTAGAAAGACACACGTGGTACTGTAGGTACTGTAAACAACGGACAATACAGTAGTGTATAACTAACGTAGTAGTTAATCTCTGCTAAAGGCACCTTATTGAATCCAGCAGGTCAATATAATAATATATAATGCTCTGAGGACGCTTCTGTGCATAACGCTGTAATCCAATGAGGGAAACAAGTAAAAAAATGATCATGTTAGTAGGTTTCAGTTGCTTAAAGGTTGAAAACTGTATGAATCTGTGAACTCAAAAACCCATGTTAAAAGACCATCATAGCTTTAGAAATGTAAAATATCTGTCAAAGAAGAACAGAATTCTGTATTGGATAAAATAATCTATGCTTCCTTCAAAAATGTATGTACATAAATGCTTTGCTTGATAAATACTTTTAATTATCCTATTTTTCAAAACAAAAAATAACATTGATCCATTTGTTTCCAACTACTGTGTATCCTTCTAGCCAATCAGCATTGACTTGAAGATCCTCCCCTAGCTCTTTTTTAAATAATGACACAGAGTACACAGAGAGTACAAACTTTGTTCAGGGTCACTTAATTTTTTCACTGTGTCATGACATTCTACTATCATGCATTAGTAATTGGTACTTTTCCTGATTCTAATTAATGATTCTAATTCTGTCTGTGAGTCTGTGTAAAAATGATGAAATTTCTGGGGAAAAAAGAGAAAGTACTGTTCCAACATATGAATTGTTTCATGAACTGTGGTGTGTCGGTTGGATATGAAACCTGACCCTGTATATGACATATTATTTATCTTTAAAGGTAAATATGTCACTGTGTGTCCCTTTGATTTTTCAGTGCCATCATTTCAGCTTTAGGAAATTTACTGTCTCAGTTTGTGGAGGCAAGAAAAAAGGCCAAGAATGAAGTTTCCATAAGTGAGATTGACGCAGCCGCAGCTGCACGCTTCGCCATCTATGGGTAAGACTTCACGTAAGCCGAAAAATAAATTCATAGTCACGTATAATCTAGCACTAGTCATTATTCACAGGTCGGTCTTACCACATTATTCATCAACAACTCTGTCCTGACGTGTCAACATACTGAAACATGGTGTAACATGAAAAGAGTATCATCAGAGCCAAATCCCTTTTTCTCATGTTTTGTCTTTTTGCTTGTTATTGCAGATTGATCATTACAGGACCAGTCAGCCATTACTTCTACCAGCTGATGGAGGTGTGGATGCCCACCACTGATCCATACTGTATCGTCAAACGTCTGCTTCTGGACAGACTTTTTTTTGCACCTGGGTTTTTGCTTATTTTCTACTTTGTTATGAACGTCTTAGAGGTGAGTCATGTTGCCCCAGCAATTTATATTTATTCAATAGATATTTGTAAAGGCAGTCAGGCTTCTTATACATTCACTAAAGCTAGGAAAATAAATGACTGATTTTCCAACATAAAATCTACGGCTGTGTAAATTACGTTAATTTTGTGAAGATGAATTGTATTAAATATTTCAACTCAAGTCAGAGGCAAAACAACATGGCCTGTATAGCCAACAATTCCACTGTCCATCCACTAATTCCTCTTAAATAGACAGTCGATACACATTGTTTTTTATTTTTTGCACTCGCTGCAGAAACTTGAAAGACAAACTCGTTCAACTTCCGGTCAGACGTGTAAGAACAGACTCAGGGCAGTCTAAACAAGTCTACGGCTGATAGACTGACACACTTCAGAGGGTGTCAGAGGGATTGTGACGGACTGTGGACTGATTAACAATGTTGTTGACAATGGTTTCACTGAATTTCTTAAAGTAGCTCAGCGGCACAGAAAAAAGTAAATGTAATGGATGCCTCTCTCTAATAAAACATCATTTAAATTATTACATGATATGTTTCCAGGCTAAAGGATGGAAAGACTTTGAACAGAAGATGAGGCAAAGTTACTTGACCGCTTTAAAGATGAACTGGAAAGTCTGGACTCCATTTCAGTTTATTAATGTCAACTTTGTGCCTGTTCAGGTATGACTTTCATTCAAATGCACATTGTACAAGAGATGACAGTTACACATAAATGGTGTCATTTAACAATGTAAAGTTTTCATGTGCTTCTCTCAGTTCAGAGTACTGTTTGCCAACATGGTTGCCTTCTTCTGGTACGCCTACCTGGCTTCAGTGAGGAAGTGAGATTTCCTGAAGATCAGTGATGAGTTGATCCGTCAAGAGGAATCTTCCCCTTACTGTGACTTTGGTGACCAGGGATGTGGGACGTAACAGACATAACCAGACACAAGAGCGTGACCCTGTTTCACAATACATTGCAAATAATTTAATAGTTATTCTGACACTGACAGCTAACACAGCTGTACCCTGATCCCTTTAAACCACTACAACAGACTACTTTGTTCTAACAGAACATGTACACAAGTATGTTTAGATTTTATTTTTTTTTGCTTTAGAGCCAAAGTCTTTCAGGTTGTCATACCAGATACATTTTAATCACTCTGGGAACAAGACATTTTAAATAATCTGTGCTAAATGTTTGGTGTCTTGTTGTGGACTGTGCCAGAGAAACTTTTGCACTCAATTTCTGAAAATAAATACATTACAAATGATCTCATTGATAATGTTTTTTTTATTATTATTAAAAGGTTGTGGTCCATATGGTCAAAGATGGATGTCCATGATCTTGCCTCAAAGCAACAAAGATCACTAGTGGTAACTAATGTCTATCTAGGTGGTGTTTGCTAAAAACATGCAGGATTAGGGTAAGTTCTTTGACATTGGGTTTAATTGGACAACTTCAAACCAAATATTGAATAAGTAAATGACCAATTTCCTAATGACCATTTCTCAGTGAAGCATGTGTGATATGTTGTGTAATACTTACTTCACTGCTCTTGTCTTTACTGTTAACAAATTCATTGACTAATTTCTGAAATTTTACATTGTTTGGACAGGGGTTAAATAATACAATTAACAAAACATCTATTGACACTTAGAGACAATTTATTCTTTAGTTATTGTGAAACCTGGGCCAGAGAGAGAGTGAGAGAGTTTTAGTCTTTGAATGTGTAATCTGAATTAATTAAAAACTAGGTTGTGCATAGACGTTACAACATTACAACTTTATTTTGACATAAAACTCACACAACATTAACCTTAACCAGAGAGAAATAAAAAAAAATCCACATATACATTGATCTATTATCAGCCAATGACGGTGTGTCCTCTGCCTCCTCTCAGACGCAGTAACAGCTCAATGGTGCTCAGAGCTTGGACGTTGTAATCAGACAGTTTTCCTTGCGTCATCTCCTGGCCTTGGAACACCAGCCTCTGCTGACTCTCTGCCACGCCTTCTCTGTGCTGCACCCTGCGCTTAAAGTTGGCCACTGTCTCGTCAGGTGTGATGTCGTAGGCGCTGACCACGTTTTTGACGTTCTTCAGAAATACCTGAATGGTGACCGGTTCGATCACCAGCAAGGACACTTTGGAGCCAGAACGCAGACCGTAGAATGCTATGTTCTGGGAGTTGTCGCTCAAATCCTTCCTCTGCCCATTGTCAAACACCAGTCTCTGTCTCTCGGGGGTTACATTCAGTTTCTGATGGATGCGCTGCCTCAGAGAGCCCACGTTCTCCTGAGGCTGCACCATCAGAGTGCATGAGTTCCCGTTTAACATTGTGATGGTTATTTCCATGATCTAGGAGAGAATTTTGACATTTCTGATATTCAGTGGTTGTGACATAAAACAATGGAGTGCTATTAGGGGACAGGCAATGGTGCTTTCAGTATTAACATACATCTAAGTTGTTTGATGATAGCAATTAAAATTCTCCTTTAAGCCATTTACTTTGGCTTAAAGGAGTGTATTTGCCTGACAGAAATACAACATGTAAATAAAGCGTAGGTACCAACACAATGATAACAAACGATCGAAGAGACAATTGTAAATATAATTAAAAATATATATTAGCGTAGATTTATGAATTCAATAGGCTAAATCAATTTCTAAAAATATTTAAATAAATAATTAGTTAAAACCATTATAAATACGTAGGTTTTTGTTATACTTCTCATTGTCTAAGTAAAAACATACAATCAAAACTATCATACGGAATTTTGAGGGATTCTGAAATTAAGAATGTAATATAGTAAACTAATTCAATACAAACACAATGCATTCCTTAATCAACAGATTCCCAAGACAGACGTTAAAATCTTTTAAAGCAAAAATTGATATTAATTAAATCACTTTACTTACTTAATGGCACGTTAAAGCAAAATCCTGTTGAAAAAGTTTTAGGTTAAGAACAGATTGTAAAGCGATGCTCCTCAGCTGCAAAGCTCTCAGTCACAGACGGTGAACAGTCACTCACCATTGTTTATATACAGGCTGCTTCAGTCCTCCCTCCACTAAGATTCGTTTTTCCCTCACAGGTCCTTTAACTTTCAGTTTCCATTCTCTGTAAAGTGACTTGGTGTAATGCAACTTTGATGTCACAGGACAAAGTTTTGTTTTAACTCCAGGAAATTCACATTGACAAAAATACAATAACAAAATGAACATCACTGTGTATCGTGTTCATTAATGCACAAGTAAATAGAACTAAATAAAATACTTTTACATCACACACAGTATAAAGGTTTTAGGAAGAATGTTCCAGTTTTTAAGGATTGATAATGTTTAAATGAAGGGATTATAATTTAGAACAAATTCTTGTTTTATCACTTTATTATGTAGTTTTTTGTGCTTTTGTCTTTGGTCTACCTCCTATTTTTTATGTTTATTTCTTGTACTTTTTCATTGACTAGTTATTGTAGTCCATATTGTCCTGACAGCATAGTAATTACTGCAGTTCTATCAAATCTATATCTAAGGCTGTGCTGTGTACTTCTGGTCAATGTCAATTTCATGATTTTCCTGGAAACCAATTTGACCAAGTAGTGCATTTTGACATGGGGAATGGAATGGACATTGTCAATACAAATACAAAGGAAGACTTGTTTTTGACTTATATTCTTTCGGCTCAGTGTGTTATGTCACACTGCAACTACTGTCATTTGGTTGGGAGTTGTTTTTTTAAACTAACACCAGCCATCACCATTCAAAATAAATAATAATACATCAAATAAATATATAATAAATAATATAAATAATATTCAACTTCACTCTGATACTGCGTTTGAATTTGAGCAAGTCATTATGACCATGTGGACACACCTTGATAAACCAAAAAGCCACTTGACTCAATGATGTCATGAATGAGCAGTGGAACAAGTGGGATAATAAATTAGGTCAGTGGTTCTCAAACTTGTTGTACTCTGTACCACCTGAGAAAAGACTGAGCTCCCTGAGTACCACAATGATGACCAACATTAGAATATAGCAGCATAGGCCTTCACTGTTAGCTTACACCACACAGGAGAGATGCTTATAAAGATGTTTATGTTTAAATGTTGTATTAATTGTGCATGGTATGGTTCAGATTTATTCAATTGAAAATGTGAAAATATGAATTTTCTCCACGTACCACTAGAGAGCACTCGTGTACCATTGGTGGTACACATACCACACTTTCAGAACCACTGAATTCGGTAATACATGGCTAATGTAGAGAAACCAAATCAACATTTACTTATTGTTATTGTAACAAATACTTTTACAACTTAATTTCACACATTTTCAAAAGTACTTCCGGCACTTGCTTAATTGTGTAGAGATTTTTAATTACTTGATTTTCACCGAACGATTTTCAAAGCAAATTGATCATTTTAAACCCCTTTAAAGACTTAAAGGTGCTGTCCGAACAACACTTAAAAACAACAAATAGTAGAATATTCTATTTTCATCCTCTATCATGAACAGATATTACACAGCATTTTGTGTGAGATGAAAGTGAAACTAAAAGCAAGCAGCAGCTTTTACATTTTTAAGGTATTAGAACAAACAGACTTGTCCAGAGCCACAATGTACTGAGGGGGCTGACAGATTGGAATTTTACATAATTACATGTTAAAAATAATTCCACCTGTTTATCTTTCACATAAAGTACAAAAAAATAAATATCAAAACCTTGAGTTTTTTAGAAGATCAGATCTTTCTTCTCTTTTTGGTAGAGGAATATTTCCTGGAGAAGACAAATATTAGAAAATAAACAAAATGTGTGCAAAACTGAATCGTTTCTTCTGGTATCATTCAAAAGATAATCGATCAAAAAATATAAAATTCAAAGGTCTACTCTCACCTGGTGGTGCCACAAAATATTCTTCAAGAGTATTTTTGGACAGTTGTAGCAGTTTGTCAGCACAGTACCCATCTGTCACTGTGTCCTCTCTCAGGTATAAAGCCCTGAATTTAACAAAACCACAATCACATATCATGCTTTCATTTTTTTTCGCTCATATTTGCTCACTTCCTATGACAAATGTTATTGCAATGGTGTTATTGCAAACCTGTCTTCCAGAACAGAATCCATTGGTTCGATTCCATTTGTGTCAACAACATGAAGCTGATCTGCAAACCTGATTGCTTCTTCCAAACAATCCAGGCCCTGTTTGGTCCGGAACTCAACTAAAGCCAGCCGTTCCAGTTTGTCCACCAGATCTGCAGGGATTTGTTTTGGCTGTAAACATAACCAGATAATTATTAAATGTGGCAATGTACAAAGTGAATCTTTCCTAAAATAAAAAACAAACAAACAAAAACAAAAAACACAATCCAACAACTTTATTACGCTCTAGGATAATTACATTATACAAATATTGGTCTCAATTCTCTCCCTTGACTTAGTCATTATACAATTGGTCTTTAAGTGTTACACAGCACTGGCCCTCAACCTTTTTCTGCGCCACAGACCAGTTAAATGTCTGAATGTTTTTGACTGGCTTAAGACTGAATAAACTTTTATGTTCATTTTGCTATCTTGAGGGTTTCAATTTAGTGGTAATGTATATATGTTACCGGAGAAAACCTTTTAAGAAGGTAGTGGATGTAGGTAAGACAAGTGACCGAGGCAAGCTTCTTGAATTGTATGCGAGTCATAGACATATGCCATTGTCATTAAAAGCAAATTAAAAACCAAGAAAATATTTTACATCATTAATAAGGTATGCAAAGTGCAAGAAATCAAAATCAGTGATGACCTAACATTACCATTTTAAGTTTCACATTCATTTTTTGATAAATATAAGCTTTCGCATCTTTCTTCCAGAATTAACCCTGAGAGATTATGCGATACGCTCGTGTTTGTAGTTTAGGCATCTAGAAAATCTTAAAGCCATGTGTGTCGTCACATATAAGATAACGTTACCGGGGGGAGGTGTTCTTCCGGTACTGGTTCCCATGTTGGAGCTTTTGGAACCTGCTAAAAGGACAATGAGGTTAAATAAACAACTGATTAAAATCTTTTCTCAGAATTTACTGTGTCTGACCTTTAAGTTGTGTGTTGAAGAGCAGAACTGACGATTTATACAATTGACACGAATCTGCGAGAAACGGACGTTTCTCCTTGTGATAAGCCCATTGCTCTTTAACTCGTTCAATAAAGATCCCACCGTTTTTAAAGACAAGCCTCGGCACAAAGTCGCAGCAGTATTACTAAGCATCGACATTTCCTACACAGCTATGTCTCAGTTGTAAAGAAATAAACCCAAGTTTTTCTTTTTTTTTTTTTTTTGGCTAGACAGTGTGGGACGCATACGCATTGCTAAAGCCTAGATGCTAACCTGTGTAGCGATTCTAAGATACTTCCCTTGCAGGTACTTCCGGTTTTGCCTAAATACGAGTGCATGAACATTGGCTGTGAACGTAACTTTACTGAGGTCGAATATTCTACTGTACCTGTAAGATGTAGTTCGGACTAGTTTATTTGAGACAGTAGTAAGACATGAAATATCCCATTCTAAACTAGTTCAGCTATTAAAGCTGAA
This sequence comes from Cynoglossus semilaevis, assembly GCF_000523025.1. Taxonomy (NCBI): domain Eukaryota; kingdom Metazoa; phylum Chordata; class Actinopteri; order Pleuronectiformes; family Cynoglossidae; genus Cynoglossus; species Cynoglossus semilaevis. The sequence continues at coordinate 432,396 of NC_024328.1, read as the reverse complement.
CAGAATAAAAATCCATAAACCAGCCAGTAGGATGCACTAGGGTACATAAGCCAGTGCTACTAAAGTGATACTATAGTGCCAGATAAATGGTGAGGGTTGCGTCAGGAAGGGCATCCGGCGTAAAGCTTTTAGCCAAATCAAATATACGAATCACTAAAATGATTTCCATACTGAATTGGTCGAGGCCGAGGTTAACAACGACTGCCAACAGTGCTGTTGACCTACAGGGTACTGGTGGAAATTGGACTACTGTTGGTCGAAGACAAAGATGAAGAGGAGGATGATTGATTTGAACAAAAAGAGAAAAGAGGAAGGATAGAAGTGTTGGCCTGAAGTTTGGAACTCTGAATGTAGGTACAATTACAGGGAAAAGTAGAGAACTAGCTGATATGATGGAGAGAAGAAGAGTAGACATTTTGTGTGTGCAGGAGACTAGGTGGAAGAGCAGCAAGGCTAGAAACATTGGAGGAGGCTACAAACTGTTTTACCATGGTTTAGTGAAGAGGGAAGTGGCCAAGGCCAAACAAAAGGCATATGAGGAGTTGTATGAGAGTTTGGACACAAAGGAAGGAGAAAAGGAGTTGTATAGATTGGCGAGACAGAGAAATCAAGCTGGGAAGGATGTGCAGCAGGTGAGGTTGATTAAGGACAGAGAGGGGAATGTGATCACAAGTGAGGAAAGTGTGCTGAGAAGATGGAAGGAATACTTTGAGGAGTTGTTAAATGAGGAAAATGAAAGGGAACGTAGGAATGAGGAACCAGAAACTATTAGGAAGAAGGTAGATCAGATTAGAAAGGATGAAGTAAGAAAAGCCCTGAAGAGGATGAAGAGTGGAA
>NC_024328.1:418072-430633 GCF_000523025.1 Cynoglossus semilaevis | reverse complement strand
GTCATTAGAGGGACAACACAGACAGGAAGGTTTGGAGAAAAAGCTAGAGAAGCCAGATTGAGATGGTTTGGACATGTGCAGAGGAGGGACAGTGGATACATTGGTAGAAGAATGTTAGAGCTGGAGCTATCAGGTAGGAGACAAAGAGGAAGGTCAAAGAGGAGATATATGGATGCAGTGAGGGAGGACATCCAGATAGTTGGAGTCAGAGTGGAAGATACAGAGAACAGAGAGAGATGGAAATCAATGATTTGCTGTGGCAACCCCTGAAAAAGGGACAACGCTGAAAGAAAAAGAAGAATAAGTATAGATATAGTAGTAAGTATAGATTTACTTAACTCAAAATAGTAAAACAACATGTTCATATCAACATGTTCATATCAACAATTTTTTAACAGTTCTTTAATACTTACCTTTACCATTTGTTTTCCCGTTGGTTTTCCCATTAGAATACACCTTACAAACTGTCTTTGGAAAAATAATAATTCCATTTTTATTTTTTTAATAAGAACACATACCATATACACATACTGTATATTTAATCTTAGTATAGATTTTGATTGTTTAACAATATGTATGTCAAGCTGACCACAAAATAAAAAATATAAGCTACAAACAAGGCAGCATAAAGAAAATAATTATAATAACTAAATAACATCTAAAACAAATAAATTATTTGTTTAATAAATACAATGAATCAGAAAGAGTTTATTTTTTCTAAAGCAAAATAGTTCACGTAAAAACAATTTACTGCCAACACCGTCAGGAAAGAACACAATCACAGGCAACAATGTCAGCAAGAGTAGTTACTGCTACTGAGGTTAATAGCATGTGTTTTGTGTCCACTGGAAACTTCTTAATTCCATAGACACAGTTTCATTGCCATGCCTTTGCTAGTAGTCACTTGTACACTATTGCAACAAATGTGAGTTTCTGTTAGCACTCCTAGTCAAGCTAAATGGAACTCTTTATTTGAGAAAACAGCGCCAGACAATACGAGACAATAAAGAAAAAACAAAGGCGAGTAAACTGCACAGTTTACAACAAATACAAACAATCATTCACTGGAAGGAATAGTTTAAAAAGACTATTGAACCAGGCTTTTGTATGTATATCTGGGCAAACATCCAAACGTCACATTGATAATCAGGTTATGGTTTAACAACGGGAAACATAATATAATCGTCATAGTTCAACTACAGTACAACACATTATTCTCTTAGTACAGTACAGTTCACACATAACAATGCAGGACATACTATTTGGTAGACAAGGCAGACTGAAAACACTTCTGGGAGCTAATCACTGGCATGGTGTTGAAAGCTAAGATTTTCTGGACATACCTGGAGGTTGGTGTGTTTGCCGAAAAGGAATTCAAATTAAGACTATTTTGTGAAGAAAAATTAATAGTTACATTTTTCACTCAATCCAGAAATAGTAAAAGGGTATTCACTGAAATATTTAAAAATGTAAATTTACATAAACTCGTAAAAGAACAAATACTAACTGTTTTATCTTATATAATAACTATTATCACAACATTGTTTCTAATAAATATAATCTCTTTTTCAATTCAGCTCTGCATTTTGGTTTAAAATGTGCAACTAAAATCCTTATTTGAAAATATATAAGTGCACTAGTACCATGTTCCACATTTGAGGCAAGTCTGACATTTAAAAATGTTTTCTTTCTACATTTGTTAACTGTTGAACAGACGTTCAACAACGTAGACCAGACCAAAGTATTAAGCCCAAAAGTCTCGGACACCTGCTGACAACACAAATTACTGGATAATTGGACAGAGTCAATAAGGCTCATAGCAGCAAACAGAGATTGTAAAGGCTTTGTGTCGTGTGTGTGTGTGTCTGGCTGTGTACAGTATGTATGTGAGCTCAGATAAACTTGTGCTGCTACAGCAACTTTGCTTTAAAGGAAAAGAAAAGCACCGTTACTTGTTCTCAATCAGCATTTGCACTTTACACACCAGATCTCGAGCCAGCGTCATAATCTGCTTTATGTTATGATGCTCAGCCATTTCTGAAAGACAAGAGAACAACACCCAAGGTCAGAAAGAGTTGAAGCTGTCCATTTAGTGTGAAATGTATTTATTAAGCCTGATCTGAATCTGGCCATATTTGGCTGTCACACATTCAGCTGTATAATTGGCATTGGTAGCTGCCAAAAAACTTATCCTGTCAACATGGAAGTCCACTACTCCACCTCGCTCTAAAGACTGGCTAAAAAATATGTTATTAGTCTTCCATATGGATAAATAACACACGGTGAGACACTTCACCAGAAGGAACATTTCTTAAGCCTAACACTTTTTGGAGAATATGTTTTACACCATTTTCTTTATACTGCCATGAAACTAAACATATTGTTCAAAGTCCTTGCTTTACTCATGATGATATTGTGCAAACTCTGAAGTACCATCTGATTATATGCATTTACTGACATATTTGATTTTATTATTTTATCTAATCCATTTAATTTGTTTTGTTTTGCCTTTATATCTAGATATAATAACATGCTTGCTCTGTACATTTATGTAAAGGATGAAAAAAGTATTCAAATATACATTACAAAAAGATTTTGTATTGCTCCCTGCAGTACTGCATCCCCTAGAAGGGGTCCATCCCCCACCTTGTCTACCACTGGTTTACAGTGTACAGAACTCTAGATTCTACACTGAACTGATTCCTCTCATGACTCAAAGTGAATCAATGGGGTAATAAAAATAAACTGTTCCAAGACTCAATTAAAAGGCCAAGACCATCTCTCTCTCTGCAAGGCAGTTATTCAGTCTGGACTGTAGTTTGACCCAAACTGTTCATGGTCAGAATGACCCTCAAATGATGTAAATGTTATGCAATTTACCATTGAAGAACTTAATGATATCAGTGAAGTCCATGTTGTTCTCCAGGATGATGTCCCTGTAGACCTCCACTAGTGCTAGAGCGATGAAGAGGACAAAGTGACTAGAGGAGACGTGCTTAGCTGCCCAAATTGTTTCCCAGGCTGAAAACACATCGTCGTACACCAGCTCTGTCAGAGAAATAACAAAAAAGAAAAACATAATAAAACAGTAATTTCTTATAAAAATAACATATGCCAATTACGGTATTTCCAACAAGAGCTGTGATGACATTTCCAAGTTAGAGGATGTGCTGTTAATAAGTTGGCAGGTTAACTGGCATTTTCCCAAACAACAAATAAAGTGGGTGTGGGTTTCCTCTTCCTCTAACTGGCACAAAATCTTTTGCATTTTGCGGCCAATTTACCTCGCTTGAAGTCCAAGAGAAACCAGCGGTAACAAAAATAGAAGTGAGTGTAGTCACCGTTCTGGTGCATCAGCTCAAACAGTTCAGAGTCCAGAATCTGCACAAAGACAGGGATCAGGGCAGATTTAGGAAGACAAACAGTGACTGTGATTGTGGGTGGGAGCTTTATTGTTTGTGCTGAGGTTTCACTGTTGCTGTCTCACCTGGATTAAGGAGCGCATGTTGGCAAAGTGAGAATCCATGGCTCCTCCATGTGGGAAGTTCTGATTCATTCTCTTCATGAGCTCAGTGAAGCAGCTATAGGCCATGGCCTCTGTGATGTGGAAACACACAGAGAGAAAGTCAGTGGGATGGAAATCCTTAGCTTTTCCATCAATAACTGTAAAGATACATCACATGTCAATAAAGGATGGAAAAAAGTATGAGTCAGCCTGTTGAGTCACCGTCATCTAGAATGACAAGGAGTGGGGCCAGAAGATCACACATGCCCTGCACGTAACCGATGTCCAGGTGTCTCCAGATATAGCTGTGAGCAGAAGATGAAGAAGGATTAGAGTGGCACTTACACTATATTTGAGTCTGAGCAAAACTTTTCAGGATTAAATACTGTCAGAAGAAAACAATCTTTGTAAAAGAAGCCAAGTTTTCTAAGTTACACAATTATGTCGGCAAACGGTTAAACTGTGCCTTTTTTTTTTCTTTCTATGCTCAAAATATCACTACACATACTATGCAACACAAACAGGTCAACAGTTGCTCCTGGAATGTTGTGATGAGCTCCACGTCCAACTAGACTGTGGCATGTTCCATTCGTCAGCACTGATCAGTCATTCAGTATGACCTAGGACACACTGTTACTACTGTACTTTACTTGTTATGTCACTTCTCTTTAATAAAACAAAAGCAAATGTTGCATAGCACTTGAGACCACACTTTTAACGATTTGCTCATAGTTTTGCTTAATAGCTCTGCTTTGGTGACAGGTGGAACACTGTTGACTGACAGCACATAAAAATAATTTCCTTTAATGCATCATGCGAAAGTGTTGTTTCGGTTCCCATTTGTACTGTAACTGATATAATAAATTGTTCACAAGAAATTAAAAAAGATCAAGTGATATAAATGGACATGGAAACATTGTTGATAGTATTAAATTTCATCTAGAGATCTGTGTACTACAATAATACTACAATCTTTTCCCCTAATTTCATGAAATGTTATTACAAACAGGCTGCTGTCAAGTTGTTTTTATACCTGCACATAATGTTGCGCAGTTTCCCCAGGTTGGCAGCAGTAAAGTACCAGTAGTTCCTGTCACAGCGCTGGACGTCCTTATCGATGCGGTGCAGGTTTAGTGTATACAAGTCCAGGAGCTCTTGCTGAAACAAACAGCAGTCATTAAAGAGTATAAAGTCGATTATCTTGACCAAAAATAAATGGATTTAATCTCTAAAACTTGTTAGCTTACAGGAAAACTACTTCCAGCGGGTTCTTGAGAGGTCCCCTTGTTCTTGGTGTCTCGTGACTCTGCTACAGAAACAAAGTGAGTGTACAGACTCTCTATCTCTGGCTCCTCTGACAGCATGGACTCAGTGCCCTCAGGACTAGGTTTTCCCTGCTCTTCCTCTGGTCTGAGCTCTTTACAAGAATACAGGGGTTCACCATGGCCCTTACTGCTCCAAGGCGCCATAGAAACTTTGGCTTTGGGGATCTCTTCCATCTCTATGGCTGAGGGGGACTCATCAGATTCAGTCATAACCTGAGCCTCCTCCTTCTGAGAGGCACCGTAGGCTCCGGAGACTCTAGTTTCTGCTGAGACTAGAAGGACAGTTTCCTTCTCAGGAGCCATGGAAGCTTGAATGGTGTTTTCCTTTCCCTGTCTGGAATAAAACTCTGGTGGTTTACTGTCTGTTCCTGTGTCCTTAGTTTCTTTTATCTTTTCCTCAAGCTTTGATGTTTCCACATCTTCTGCTTCTGAAGATTTTTTCATCAATGTATTATGAACAGATATTTCTTTTCTATTTGTAACTAAGTCTAAAGATTTTTCATCATCCGACTTCAGGCTTTCATCATCTATCTTTTCTTCCTTTGTTTCATTAGCTTCAGACTGATCCACAGACTCTTCCTTTGGTTGGACCATTTCATCAACTGTGACCTCAGTCTTAGTTTTTTCTCTAGTTTTAGTTACATCCAATGTTTTAATTGCCTCTTTCTTTTCCTTGTTTTTGTCCCCAACTTCAAGTTTATCCAGATTTTGCATTTCCTTTGAGATACCTTCAGCATCCGGCCCTGTGGATTTGACAGTGCTGTGTACAGTCTGAGGGATGGAGACGGCTGAAGATCTTGAGGTTGTGTCAGGTGCAGCAGCGTCCTCTGTGCTTAGTGACACATCCGACAAGCCAGAAGTGACAGAGAAGTTACGAGAGGAGGGATGTGCAGAATCAGGAGAGCATGTCTCATTCTGAAGTGCACCATTTGGCATCTTTGGCACTTGTTTGGCCTCGTCGGCCTTAGGCTCCATCTCTATTTGGTCCACCTCCTCCACGGACTCAAACACCTGAAAGAACAAACCAGAGGGAAGCAGACTACTCAAGGGGAAGTGGTGCGAGGAGAAAGAGTTTTGAAGGGCACAGGAATATACCTCAATATGTTATGAGAATTACTGATGACATACATCAGACACTGTCCTAAAACAGGACATGATTTGAAATTAGAGTATTTCATGAGGAATCTGTTATAGAGAACATTACCTGTGTGCTGTTGCCGGAGTCACTCTGCAGGTGAGCCAGACTCTGTCTGTCTGAACTCTGGGACGACTGGGACTGAATTAAAAAAAATGCATTTAGTCCAAGGCTATTATAATTACAGTAAATAAAAACAAATCAGTAAGTCCTCCTCCAGTAAGCTTTCATTATCTTTGGCCACATTATAATATGAACATTGCCCTCTACTGTAAGAAAAACAAGTTATTATTTAAATATTAACAATAGAAAAACACTGTAAATAAAGCAGACCAAATGTTAACACTCACGTTCATCTGGGTCTTCTATACACACTGAACATGTGTCCACATCAACAGATAATCACTGAGCAGTGAATAGACTAGATGTTAATTAAAACATTGAAACCATCCAAAGTTTTTGGTTGTGTATGCATAAAATACACCACAACAGTTTGAGAAGTTCTGATTTGGTTTTTGATGGTTTAAAAAAGTGCTTAATTACAATCATCTGTTTACTGTATAGTAGTTATTATGTAACTACTATGTCCCTTGTAAATATCTCCTTTATTATATTCTTGCCATTTTGCACTGTGGGTCCAAGAGGGCAAATTCATTGTGCCATATGTCCTGTCTGTATGGTATATAGTTGACAATAAAGTTGACTTTGACTTTGATTATACAGTGTCGCTGTAGTTCCTTTGGATACCTCAAGAGGGCAGCAGATACAACAGACACTGACTTTTATATTTTACTTTACGTTTGCAATGAATAAATGTGAATGCAATTGCATGTGTAGGAAAAATAATTCATATAGCAAGGAGATGCATTCAGGGCATGTTCAAATCTTAGCACATCACCAAAGACTGAGGTTTCAAGCTCCAAAGTCTTTTTTTATATATTTTGGATTCCACCATCACCACAAGTGGAATTTTCACATCATTCAGTATAATGCCTACTGTAGACACAACAGAACAAAGCACTGTCTGCCTTTGTAAGCTGACAATGTAAATTAATAATTATTTGTACTTTTTCTCTCTTTGATAGTGTGTACGTGCTCCTGCCGTACCTCACTGCTGACGGTGGAGTCGTGAGGAATCATCCTCTGACTGGAACTGTCTGTGCTCACCACGGAGGAACACTTAGCCAGGGCTACAGCGTGCTGCTCCTTCTCTCTCTGGCGGATAATTTCCTCACAGCTGAGCCACTCACACATGGTCTCCTGGTAGCACACTCGCACCTGTTCATCCACCTAGTGTGGCGGGGTTAAGGGAGAGGAACCAAGGGTCATTAGTTCAGGTGTAAATCAATTTTTAGCAAAGTGAGAATGAAGGGAACAACAAACCTCATTCCTCTGGGTATCTGACATTCCAAACTGGTAGTGACCGAGCAGATAAGGCCAAACCTTCTTCCGCAGAGAGGACTCCACGCCACCGAAGTAGACCAGACGAAACAGCTCCTGCTCCTTGCAGGTCTGAAGATATTCATCAAGTCACAGTTATTGGTTTATGTAATTTATTGTCCTCAATTCTTCACTATGTGAAAAAACTGTAGTTCCAGGATCTAACCCTAAATTTAGCAATGTTACTACTAATAACCTCATTAACCATCTATTTTGTATAAGAATTTCTACTAAATACAGAGATTTATCTATATAATTATATCAAAGTAATACCCCCAATCATCTCAAACCTAATTATCTTAACTAGAAGTGTATGGAGATATGTTTCTCCGCTGCAATGCTGCCATTTGCCTACAATTTCTCTTTTTTTTTGCAAGTAGTTATGTTTTACAGTAAAAATAGGTCCAGAAGAGGGCAGTAACACACCCAAATCTGTCAGAAGCCTTAAACTAAAAGAAGCGGAAGAGAAAATAACCTAACGTGAATAACGACATCATTAGATCACAGAAGTGAGATATAAATCTCGTATTAATGCTTAACTAAACCAATGATTATATAAGACGTTGATGATGACTCTGACATTACCAGTACCATTAGCGGTGCCTCATGCACACGGTTATGAAACTATTAGTGAGAGCTGCACAATTAGCACAGGACACGTATGAATGAGACTGACGTGTGACATATGGATGTAGTGAGAGGACATGTCAGCGGCTGCTGTGTGTGTAAAGCAGATTGACTGAGACATGCTTACTGTGCAGTCCTGGAGGAACATCGTCCACACATCTGTGGTGACCCCTTTGTAGGCATCACACGGCACATCAGGCGCCACGATGGTGTAATTGACGAGGGCAGAGAGGTGCGTACGCACAGTGGACAGGTGACGACAGTATGCCAGCCCTAGTTCACAACACAGGTAATCAAATCATACCTCTGCAGAGACAGGTGTGAACTTACCGTTAAAGGTAAATTTAAAACCACCTGAGAATGACATATTTCTTAAGAGCTTTAATTCATACAGAATAATTTAAAGAACACATTAAGAAAATATGCTATCTTACAAAACAACAATAAAAAAACAAAAACAAATCTAAAGATCTGGCCTATTTATTTAGCCAAAACCCACAAACCAATGTTATGTCTTGACAACACAAAATATAATTAATCTAAACTTTACGGAGCCCCTAAAGGGACATGGGGGAGGAAAGGAGGGGAGAGAAACGTATCTTGTGAGCACGATAAAGTATAACAAGACATTTTGCCACACATACATACAGGGTAATACATTAAAAAAAACAATCATGTTCAGTACGTATGGCATGTCATGCGTGACATATGTACTGTATATATGGTGAGCATTTAATTAATGTAGGGTACTGCTGTTGTTGTTGTTGTTCTACTGTTGATGACAGTGTAGGGAGGTTCGTGAAGGGTAAATACCTATATACGTAAATCATCCTCATCCTTCATCCTCCTCATCCTTCTGAGAGTACGCATACTAATAAAAAAATCTCATCCACAGAGCCCAATAATTGTAAAATCTCACTATGACTCAAGCCAAGCATAATGTACAATTCAACTGAATCGTGCAAACAAGCCATATTCTTGGCTCGCAGGTGGACTTTCATCATTTCATAAATTTCAATTTTATTTATAGAGAGCATTTCATGCACAAAGCAAACTCAGTGTGCTTTACAGACATCACGTAATTACGTGAAAGTTTCTTTGCGATAGTAGGGCACAACAACAGTGCCCTCCTGGGTCTAAATAAGGTACCCTACATTAATTAAATGCATGACATGCCTGTATCTTAGATTTCCAAACCGTACGTACTGTACATGATTGTTTTTTTTTTTTTTAATGTATTACCCTGTATGTATGTGTGGCACAATGTCTTAGATCTATTTTCTCGTATCTTGTGCGCACAAGAAAGTATCTCGTGAGCATGCGATACGTTTCTTTTTTTTCTTTTTTCCCCATGTCCCTTTTGGGGCTCCGTACAATCTAAATCAAGTAATTTAGAAAATGATTTTGTCATTTATTAGGGTTTAATAGGGAAACATAGAGTTGTTTTTTTTTGTCATTGTTGTAACCAAATATTTGGTTTCTGTATGTATTTCATTTCAGCTGTAAATATTTATAACAAATTCTTCTGTGTTTTTAGTGCACATAGAAAGTGAAAACGTACAGCCATAAAACGCCCGAGAGATGATCTGATACTTCATGCTGTCACAAAGCAGCTTCAGTGGAGCCCTGCAAAAAAATGGAGATTGTTTTCAAACTTAGGAATATTTATAGTTTACAGTCATTAATCTCCTGAATGTTTACACTCCCGATGTTAACTTTCTAATATTTTATATCTAAAGTGTGTTAGGCTTCTGGGGATAACCTTTCATTTGAAAATGTCAATGGATTTCTTTTTTAATAGGTGTTCGTTTTCACGTGTCTAGCTTTTCATCAAATTTTCCCACACATTATCACGTCAGTAAGGTAAATGTCACCTATTTTATCCTTTGTGTCTTTGCTCCTTTTCACAGCATTCTTCTTCTGCAGTAGAGAATCTGTGGTGTGACGCTGAGGAATGTCTGAGTGAGTGGCCTTGTTCCTGCAGACGTCGGAGGTGTAGTCCCCTCGTCACGACTCAGTGAAACTCTCTAGTCTAACCAGGGCTGTGTTTATCTCTTACCTCTCATGGTTACATCCTTTGGGTGTCACTCCATCAGAGAAGCTCCCTTGAGAACAAGAAGAACACGACATCTTCCTGAGAGTGGGATGCCACATCGTAGCTCCCGGATCCATCAGCTCTGGAGCAGTCACTGCAACATTCAAATACAGACACACACTTCAGAATAATAAAACCATTACACTGCACACTGCAATGATCATCTCAGATGGAAACACTTTAAGAAAAATTGTTAAGCTTAGTATTTTCCTAAATTTAATGTATTCGTTTTTTAATTACATAAAAGTTGCAGCAAATTCATGTAGCAATGTTGGAAGAAGCCTTAACCTATGACTGTCCTTATGGATGTCAGACTCCAAATACAAATCTGTGTCCTCAAAAAACACCCATAAAACTAAAGACCTAATTTAAATTAATAAAATCTTCTGTGCTCTCTTAATAACCTGTCTACCCAAAACTGTACAGAAAAGCTGTTCTTGCCTGCTTTAGCCACGCAATTAGTAATTGTATTCTGGATATTACCACAGGCAGAATGAACTGATTATTGACTTAAATCAGAGTGAAGTTGTTTTAAACATGTTTCTCACTATTTCTCCTCCTGTCAGTTAACATTTTTCGAAATGTCCCATCTTCTTATCTGCTTCTGCCTGTCACTTCTTTCTCCGATCAAACTAATTCACAACAAAATATATCTATGTATATATATATATACTGTATATATGTATATATATATAATATACTGTATATACGCCATATACATATATACATCTAATAAATATAAGGGATGTCCAATAATATCAGCTGACCAATATTATCAGCTGATATTAGCATATATGTTATATCTGTGAGAATCTTTATTGTTTTTTTCACAAATAATGAAAACCCGACAATGCAATGTCTGCGTTTTCCAAATGATGTGTACTCTAAATATAGTTTTGGGGAAAAACGGCTGTATATTAAAGTGAAAGTCACTAGATGGCAGCTTTGCAGCTCTTTAATTAATCTATTTTAATAATTTGGGGATTGTATGCAGAAAGCTGGTGCCAGAAACTCCTACAGTGGTTTTTACAGATAAATTAATAAATATTACCAGACGTATATTGGTATCGGTTGATATCGGAATTGGAAATTTAGTATTTGGACAATACTGGCATATTATATATAGGAACAAAGTTAATATTAGACATCCCTAATATATGTATACAATGAATGTGACTATAAGCAGTTTTTTAATCGCCTCCTTTATGAAAATGAGAATCACATAACTGTGAACACCAAAGTTGAATCCAACTCAAAACATGAAACAAGATTATGAAAGAATTCCACTTACAAATCCAACAATTATTAACACTAGTTCCCAATTAAAAATTGTAATTAAAAGAAAAATTGTCCAACACATTTAAGTCTGTCCAAAAAAGAGTCAGCTAATCAACTTCAATCAACGCTAGTCCTCAGGACCCAGAATCTCCAATGTATATTGTGACAAACCTGACTGTACAAAGGCAACAGAAATAAACAAACTAATCATGCTGGATGACAAGACAGGCGTCAAATAGTTTACTGCAGCAGCTTCAGACTCTGTGTCAACTGTTTGGTATTGTATAATTTACTATAAACCTGATTTTTTAATGAAAAGAACAAGATGCTAATTTGAGTTTTGAATTTGATTTTTGTACGTTTCTATCTCTTTAAAGTTAAACCATCCTTATTTTCACGGCTTATTTGACGTTTTTATGAAAATATTGCTTACAGGTGCTTACATGCATAGTAGCATATACAGTAGGCTTCATTATAATCAAGAAATTTAGTTTGTTAGGTCTGTAGCAGCCCCTACTCCCCTGTAGACCGTGCTATAACAGAGATTTGAAAGCTCTGGTTCACCGATGGATTATGTGTTTGTCTTTTAAGTATAGTTTTATTCAAAAACTTGCTTCATTGTCTTAAAACAGTAACTGTGAAACACTGCAGTGTACCAGATGTATCTTCCCAATTAAAATTGTAATTAAAAGAAAAAGCCAATGTCAGACACATTTAAGTCCATCCAAAAAACAAATTAGTATTTTAATCATTGCATTTAATCAAAATCTAACAGAGGTTAGGGTTAAAAGATTTTTCTTCTCTCCAACCAGTTACATTTGATCAATCATTTGTCTGCAAATTACCTCATAAAGGTTGCACATAGTGACAGGGAGCAACAGGAGTTTTAATAATGAGGCACATCAATACACTTTGCCACAGGAGGTGACAGGCCTCTGAGTGAAGAGGATTCTTTAAGACAACTGAAAGATCTATTAGAGCAGAGGTGCCAAACTAATTTTCACTGGGAGCCACAGCAGCAATATAGTTCCCCTTGAAGGGAGGGTTGTATCTGGAAGACTGTTTAGATCAGGTGTCCCAAAGCCCCAGTTCGCAGACTAGTACTAGTGTATAGGTTATTTGGTACCGGGCTGCAGTGGGACACAGTGAAAGAGTG
>NC_024328.1:412094-417818 GCF_000523025.1 Cynoglossus semilaevis | reverse complement strand
AAAGAGTGTACTTAATTTTTAATAATTTACTTTAGTCAAAGAAAATCCAGTTATATCCATTTTGTTTCTCTATTTAAAGATAATTTGGCAATGTTTTAAAATAACATAACATGTCATTCAGACTCTGATACTAACAGAATAGAGTCTAAAAGATGTTTTATTTTGAAAATTTAATGATTCTTCAATGATCAGCACTTTGGTACTGGTCTGTAGTAACGAGTGGTACTGGCTGACCAGTCCTTGGGGACCGCTGGTATAGATGTAACTACTTCATAATACACTAATACATGTTTCTGCAGTTGACTATTATTTATTCAAGCTGCAAATATTGTTCATTGCTGTGTATTAAAAATGTTTTCTTAGGTTAAGAAACTGCATGGACTAACTAGGCCACACAAAATGGCTTGGCAGGCCGCATTTGGCCCCTGGGCCTTGAGTTTGACACGTACTGTATGTATTGGAGACACAAAGTGTCCATGTTTCAGACGACACTGCCTCTCAGCTAAAGAAAACATGAGGAGGTCAAAGGTGAAGATGAGCCACAACATTAATAGAGACATAAAAGTTCAGACCCATCCATGGGAACTTTTAACTTACCAAACTCTGATTGGCTGTTTGGAAAGAGGATGCGAAAGACATAGTCAGTGGCCTCATCCTCCTCCTTATCTGACACAAAGTCTGAGGAACCCAATCCCTGCGAAATCCTCTTCCGCAGCTTGGGGAACACCTTACCCTGCAATGACAGCGCAATGCTAATTAAAGTAATGTCAACAAGACAAATAGCTGAGCCATTAGAGCCCAGCTAAGCCATCCATGCACACTAAAGATGATGAGTGTTCGTTTGCCTAAGCGTATTAAAAGTGGCTGAACCTGTGTGGGTGGATTTCATTATTCAGTTAAACTGCAGCTACACAGTCCAACTCAGAGTTTCATCTGTATATGTCAACACCTAATGTATGTCTGAGTGCAGGAAATAGAAAGCTGCAAATTAATCAGCTTCAATCAACGCTAGTCCTCAGGACCCAGAACCTCCACATGCAACTGTACATGTACAACAAATAAAGCAAATAAAATGTATATTGTGACAAACCTGACTGTACAAAGGCAACAGAAATAAACAAACTAATCATGCTGGATGACAAGACAGGCGTCAAATAGTTTACTGCAGCAGCTTCAGACTCTGTGTTAACTGTTTGGTATTGTATAATTTACTATAAACCTGATTTTTTAATGAAAAGAACAAGATGCTAATTTGAGTTTTGAATTTGATTTTTGTACGTTTCTATCTCTTTAAAGTTAAACCATCCTTATTTTCACGGCTTATTTGACGTTTTTATGAAAATATTGCTTACAGGTGCTTACATGCATAGTAGCATATACAGTAGGTTTCATTATAATCAAGAAATGTAGTTTGTTAGGTCTGTAGCAGCCCCTACTCCCCTGTAGACCGTGCTATAACAGAGATTTGAAAGCTCTGGTTCACCGATGGATTATGTGTTTGTCTTTTAAGTATAGTTTTATTCAAAAACTTGCTTCATTGTCTTAAAACAGTAACTGTGAAACACTGCAGTGTACCAGGTTGAGATGTATCTTTACAGCCTGTGTTACAGGACCACTGCTACTAGATCAATACTGCTCAATGACACTTCAACAATTTTCTAATCTCATTGTCTTACTTAAAAATTGATTTATTGATCGGTTCTGTTGGAGTTTACAAATACTCCATGATCTGACCTTCCCCCGCTGGGACCAGAGTGGAGGGTCCAGCTGGCCACGGGGTAGAAGGCCATTCTCCAAGCAGGAGAGGAACTGGAGCAAATGACCTCCTCTGGGGAAGCGAAATGGAGGCCTTTGGATTCCATCCTGACTGACCAGCACCACTGTACCTCCACTGTCAACTGCGGGAGGCACAGAACATCAATTATTTATTATCAAGGAGGGACATTTGTTAGAAAATCAATCCAATGTAGATATGGACCCACCTTGCTGATGACAGTGCAGATAAACTATCTCCTGTAGGCGGATTGTCATAGCATAATCCCAGTACACACTGGAAATAAGAATAAAACACCAATGTATCACAGGAGCTAAACTAAAGATATAAAGAAAAATGATTTCATGACAAGTGTTGAAGACAATGTGAAATTATAATCAGGAAACCAGGCACACACAAACGAAAATAACATGGTTTGCTCTGCTGAGAGATGTCTGACAGTGTTTCAGTCTATAAACCATCTGCCTATGGCTGGTGTGCTGAAAATAAGGCTTATCACAACGGCAACAGTTACTCTACATACTGAGTCACACACAAACACTGCATTATTCAGTGAAATCCCAGCGTTAGACAAACATCACAGGGGAGACTGGTGCTTTCACATCTTTGAAGAAACGCACGGATGTTCTTGATCTAAGACGGATTATCATTATTACCGTCATCACACACAGACACACACAATTACAGTCATCATAATGCATTTGTGTGTACCTCCGTTCATAGTCCAGGTCTCCAACGGAGCCATTCATTAGCTGATTGGGCGTCCACTTCAGTGTCATTATGTCAGCAGTCTGGTGCAGGGACAGGTAGCCTGGAATGGCCTCCATGTCATCCCTCTGAGACAGGAATGAGTTTGTCATTGGAATCTCAAACAATCACATACTAACTAATAACTTACTGCTTACTTATTACCTATGAGCACAATGGTCCTTCATACAGTGGCTTGCAAAAGTATTCATATCCCTTGAACTTTTCCACATTTTGTCATGTTACGACCACAAACATAAATATATTTTATGTGAAAGACCAACAGAGTGGCATACAATTGTGGTAGTAGAAAGAAAATTATACATGATTTTAATTTTTTTTACAAATAAAAAACTGAAAAGTGCGAGTCTCCCCCCCCCCCCCCCCCCCCCTTTGGGGAACCACCTTTTGCTGCAATTACAGCTGCACGTCTTATGTCTCTACCAGCTTTGAGACTGAAATGTTTGCCCATTCTTCTTTGCAAAACAGCTCAAGCTCAGTCAGATTAGATGGAGAGCAGATCTTGCCACAGATTCTCGATTGGATTTACGTCTGGACTTTGACTGGGCCACTCTAACGCATGAATGTTTTGTTTTAAACCATTCCATTGTAGCCTTGGCTTTATGTTTAGGGTCGTTGTCCTGCTGGAAGGTGAATCTCTGATACAGTCTCAAGTCTTCTGCAGACTTCAACAGGTTTTCTTCCAAGATTGCCCTGTATTTGACTCCATCCATCTTCACATCAACTCTGACTATCTTCCCTGCCCCTGCTGAAGAGAAGCACCCCCAGAGCATGATGCTCTTGACAGTGGGGGTGGTGTGTACAGAGTGATGTGCAGTGTTAGCCTTCTGCTACACATAGTGTTTTACATTTATTCCAAAAAGTTCAATTTTGGTCTCATCTGACCAGAGCATCTTCTTCCACATGTTTGCTGTGTCCCTCTGACCCTGGAAAACTGCAAACAAAACTTCTAGTGGTTTTCTTTTAACAATGGCTCTCTTCTTGCCACTCTTCCATAAAGGCCAGATTTGTGCAATGCACGACTAATAGTTGTCGTGTGGTCGTGTGTCCCCCACCTGAGCTGTAGATCTCTGCAGTTCACCCAGAGTCACCATGGGCCTCTTGGCTGCATCTCTGATCAGTGCTCTCCTTGTTTGGCCTGTAAGTTTAGGTGCACGACCGTGTCTTGGTAGGCTTTCAGTTGTGCCGTACTCTTTCCATTTCCATGATGGAATGAACAGTGCTCCATGAGATGTTCAAAGCTTGTAAAATCTTTTTATAGCTTAAGCCTGCTTTAAATTTCTCCACAACTTTATCCCTGACCTGTCTGGTGTGTTCCTTGGACTTCATGATGCTGTTTGCTCCCCAATATTCTCTTAAGCCATCACAGAACAGATGTATTTGTCCATCCATCCATCTTCAACCGCTTATCCGGGGCCGGGTCGCGGGGGCAACAGTCTGAGCAGGGACACCCAGACTTCCCTCTCCCTCGACACTTCCTCCAGCTCTTCTGGGGGGACCCCAAGGCGTTCCCAGGCCAGCCGAGCGACGTAGTCGCTCCAGCATGTCCTAGGTCTTCCCCTAGGTCTCCTCCAAGAGGGACGGCACCCGAGCACCTCCCAAGGGAGGCGTCCAGGGGGCATGCGATGTAAATGCCCAAGCCACCTCAGCTGACTCCTCTCGAGCTCGAGCTCCTCTCGTGTGACAGAGCTCCTCACCCTATCTCTAAGGGAGCGCTCTGCCACCCTGCGGAGAAAGCTCATTTCAGCCGCTTGAATCCTTGATCTCGTTCTTTCGGTCATGACCCAAAGCTCATGACCATAGGTGAGTGTAGGAACGTAGATTGACCGGTAAATCGAGAGCTTCGCCTTTCGGCTCAGCTCCTTCTTCACCACAACTGCGGCCACAGCACCGATCCGCCTGTCAATCTCCCGCTCTATCCTACCCTCACTCGTAAACATGACCCCCAGATATTTAAACTCCTCCACCTGAGGCAGGACTTCCTCCCCAACCCGAAGGGTGCATACCACCTTTTTCCGGTCGAGAACCATGGCCTCGGACTTAGAGGTGCTAATTTTCATCCCAGCTGCGTTACACTCTACTGCAAACCGCCCCAGTGCATGCTGCAGGTCCTGGTTCGAAGAAGCCAACAACACCACATCATCTGCAAAAAGCAGAGATGAAATCCGGTGGCTACCGAACTGGACCCCACCCGACACCTGGCTGCGCCTAGAAATTCTGTCCATGAAAATAATGAACAGAACCGGTGACAAAGGGCAGCCCTGCCGTAGTCCCACATGCACCGGGAACAGGTCCGACTTACTGCCGGCAATGCGAACCAAGCTCCTACTCCGATCGTACAGGGACTGGACAGCCCTTAAAAGAGGGCCCCCAACCCCATACTCTCGAAGCACCCCCCACAGGATACCACGAGGGACACGATCGAAAGCCTTTTCCAAGTCCACAAAACACATGTGGACCGGTTGGGCAAACTCCCATGAACCCTCAAGCACCCTCCGAAGGGTATAGAGCTGGTCCAGTGTTCCACGACCAGGACGAAAACCGCATTGTTCCTCTTGAATCCGAGGTTCGACTATCGGCCGGATTTTCCTCTCCAGTACTCTGGAATAGACTTTTCCCGGGAGGCTGAGGAGTGTGATCCCCCGATAGTTGGAACACACCCTCCGGTCCCCTTTTTTGAAAAGAGGTACCACCACCCCGGTCTGCCAGTCCAGAGGTACTGTCCCCGACTCCCACGCGATGCTGTAGAGGCGTGTCAGCCAAGACAACCCCACAACATCCAGAGACTTAAGATACTCAGGGCGTATCTCATCCACCCCCGGCGCCTTTCCACCGAGCAGCTTTTTGACTGCCTCGGTGACCTCAGCGCAGGAGCTGGGTGGATCAGCTGCTTAGTCCTCAGCCTCAGCTCCCTCCGCGGAAGACGTGTCAGCGGGATTGAGGAGATCCTCGAAATATTCCTTCCACCTCCCGACGACATCCTCAGTCGAGGTCAACAACTCCCCCCGCCCCCCCGCTGTAAACAGCAGTGGTGGGAAACTGCTTCCCCTTCCTGAGGCGCCGAATGGTTTGCCAGAATTTTTTCGAGGCCGACCGGTAGTCCTCCTCATGGCCTCCCCAAACGTTTCCCAGACTCGAGTTTTTGCTTCCGCGACTGCCCGAGCTGCAGTCCGCTTGGCCTG
>NC_024328.1:404324-411828 GCF_000523025.1 Cynoglossus semilaevis | reverse complement strand
CTCCGGCCTAGGGTGTCCTGGTGCCAAGTGCACTGGTGGACACCTTTATGCTTGAACATGGTGTTTGTTATGGACAAACTGTGACTAGCACAGAAGTCCAATAACAAAACACCACTCGGATTTAGATCGGGGAGGCCGTTCTTCCCAATCACGCCCCTCCAGGTGTCACTGTCGTTGCCCACGTGGGCGTTGAAGTCCCCCAACAGGACGATGGAATCCCCGGGAGGAGCACTGTCCAGTACTCCTCTCAGTGTCAGCAAGAAGGCCGGGTATTCTGCACTGCTGTTCGGCCCGTAGGCCGAAACAACAGTGAGGCACCTGTCCCTGACCCGAAGGCGCAGGGAAGCGACCCTCTCGCTCAGTGGGGAGAACTCCAACACACGACTGACAAGCTGGGGGGCTATAAGTAAGCCTACTCCAGCACGCTGTCTCTCACCGCGGGCAACTCCAGAGTAGAAAAGAGTCCAGCCTCTCTCAAGGAGTTGGGTCCCAGAGTCCAAACTGTGCGTGGAGGTGAGCCCGACTATATCTAGTCGGTATCGCTCAACCTCCTGCACAAGCTCAGGCTCTTTTCCCCCCAGTGAGGTGACATTCCATGTCCCCATAGCCAGAGTGGTTGTCCAGGGATTGGGCCGTCGTGGTCTCCGCCCACAACCTCCACCCAAATCACAAGGCACCGGCCCCTTGTGGGCCTTCCTGCGGGTGGTGGGCCCACTGAAAAGCGGACTCACGTCGCTTGTTCGGGCTGAGCCCGGCCGAGTCCCGTGAGCAGGGACCCGGCCACCAGGCACTCGCCTGCGAGCCCCAACCCCAGGCCTGGCTCCAGGGTGGGGCCCCGGTAACGTCAATCCGGGCGACGTGAACCTCTTTGATGTGTTTGTTTTCTTCATCAAGGGTTGAACTGCTATTTGTCTGATCCGTCGCCTAGGACCTGTTTGCCTTGGGAGACCCTACCAGGGGCATTAAGCCCCTGACAACATAGCTCCTAGGTTCATTTGGATACTCAAACCCCTCCACCACGTTAAGGTTGTGATTCAAGGAGGAGAGATGTATTTGTATTGATATTAAATAACACACTGGTGGACTCTATTTAGTCATTAGGTCAATATTCGCTCATTCAGTAATCTTCTGAAAGCAATTGGATGCACTCAGAGAAAAGGGGGCTGAATACTTTAGCACATTGCACTTTTCAGTTTTTTATTTGTAAAAAAACTTTTTTAAATCATGTATAATTTTCTTTCTACTACCACAATTGTATGCCACTCTGTGTTGGTCTTTCACATAAAATTCCAATAAAATATATTTATGTTTGTGGTCATAACGTGACAAAATGTGGAAAAGTTCAAGGGATATGATATACTTTTGCAAGCCACTGTATAACGCTTGACAAACTAACTACATTGGATAAACTAACACTGTCAGTTAAAATGTTTGGTTACTGGTGGGGGTAGAACATGTAGCTACTTCTTACTCCTCTGGAGAATGTGCTATAAACAGTGTAAAATTGAATGTTGAGTCTAAAAAAACACACTGGCATTGATTAATAAATCGAATGCTGTAACTCAGTGAAAAGAAAATGCCACTAGGATAAATAATAGTACTGAATAATAATACATTTAGGTTTCAGAAATTAACTTTGCTGCAGTCGCGCTGAGCCAAAGGTCAATCACAGCTGGATATGCCTTTTGAGTATTATAGGACTGATATATGGAACTACACTCCTCTGAAAATGTTACACACATTGAATTATGTCATATTTTGATACATATTTTTAAAGTTTTCTTTAGTTTTGCAAAAAAGAATAATATTTAATACCTGCTCACAATATTTAATACTTGTGATGGCTGTAAAACAATTCTCACCTTGAGTATTCATCCAGAGCAACAGAGACAGTTATTGCAAGTGGTGTTCCACAATCCCTAATTTTGGTCCTACTTTTGTTTTGCTCTTTTTTATGTTACGTTACAACGCACTATGTAACATGTTAGTCATTATTATTATTGTTATGACAAACTGATATAAAATGGTATAAAAATGACAACAAGCATGTTAGAAAGGTCAGTCAGTTACCGGTTGCACAAGCACATTGTTTTTGCCAAACAGCAGTGTGGCTCTGTTGTTCTGGTGCAGTGACTCCACGTATTCACGAGCTGATGGTGAGGGAGAAGGTCGTTCGTCCATGCTGCTGCTGGAGTGTCGCTTCTGGATCTGCCCAACAGATGCAAACCATATAAAATTATATAATCTGACCAACAATCGTTAACTGTGCTGAACTGATCCATCTATGCAGATTAAATTACATCCGGCCAGTCAATGTACAGCCATTTGGCATGGAATAAAAACACTTTTTCAAATGACTGCTGACAAAATAAAATGTAATGTTTACTTTTATTTGCAAATACTTACAATGAATTACCACTTAATATATGACTGCGCATTAT
This sequence comes from Cynoglossus semilaevis, assembly GCF_000523025.1. Lineage (NCBI taxonomy): Eukaryota > Metazoa > Chordata > Actinopteri > Pleuronectiformes > Cynoglossidae > Cynoglossus > Cynoglossus semilaevis. Next base: position 409,387 of record NC_024328.1, on the reverse strand, counting down.
TCAGCACAGCAGTGTTCCCTGGTGTATTATTTTGGTGATAAACCATAAAGAATTGGCGTGTCTCAATGTGTCTCTTACTTTTTTATTTACTGAGAGCCATTTTGATAGAGAGAGGAAACAGAAATAACTTAACTGAGTGTTTAAATTCCATGTCTGACATTTAAGGATAAGCATTAACGTTTCATTTTTTATTACGAGCTATGTACTTACACAAAGTGCAGGTCTTTTGGTGGGAGAGTCCTGCCTGCAGTGGCCACTGTGGATGCGATGTCTTTGCACCAACTCATCAGCGGAAGGGTCCGTCCAGAAGTGGTCGGCGGTCTTCATCTTTGTGTACTCTAAAGCACAAGGTCCAACTGTGGTACAAAGAAAGCAGCAAAGCTTTGGCAAAGGTTTGGCAAATTAAAAAATATAATAACTAACGGTTTTTGGTTTTTCATGTGTACATTATTGAACTGCAACCTTAGAAATCAATTTATTTTCACAAAACATATTTTTGATCAGTGAGACTGCACCTTCAAAGTACTCTGAAAACTTGGTATTTTCATGTAAAATAACAATTATTAGCAATGCGCTATTAGCCATCTTTAGTCTTAGTCTGTTAGTTACCTAGCAAAGAAGCAAGGATAGGTCCATCTACAGGGTCCATTAGAACAGCCTCTTTTTCGTAGTATTTGCTGGAAACAAACAGAGGGTTGGTTTAAAAGATACAGAGGTCTTTTACCACAAACTGCTAAACAGGCGTCAAAACTACTGTTCTCTTGTACCTGCTGTTTTCCACCAGGAAGAGGACAATCTTGTCCAGAACCTTCTCAAAAAGAGCCGTCCTGATCCAAAAGTTCTTGACTCCTTGTGGGTGGAGGCTTGGCAACCGGGGTATTTTGCGAAAGCTGTCCTGACTCTGAAGGCTCTGACTTCGTCTGGAAAAGATGATTCATTTGAATTTGAACACAGGTTTTAAAAATCCATTAGGTAAATCGGCACTTAAAAGAATAATGGCTTTACTTTTAATGAACATTCATTTATTCAATAAAAAAGTAGTCTTTTAAATAAGCAGACAACCATTTATTTCCACTTTTTCCACTGTTATAATTACAGCAGCTCTGAAGTCTGCTGTGATGTGTGCATCCCTCACTTGGTCTCAATGATCTGCTCTAGCGCCTGAGTCTTCCTGCACAGCTCCTCAGCAGGGGCAAAGCTCTTCCCCACCTTCATGAAGAGCGCTGCGATCTTGTTGCTACGCAGAAAACCTGCCGCCCGTCGTTTGAGTCCATGCAGAACACAAGCCTCCACTGCAGCTGTTCGGAGACAAACACACAAGAACACACGCAAGACTTAACAGAAAAACAATAAACTCATCCCAGTGTCACCTTTTGCAGCAACTTGAAGGGAGCAAATAAAACACTGGGTGCTGCGATTTAGAGTTGAGGCAAAACACAACAAACTACCAAAGTACTCAACAGAGTCACTTTGTCTCACACAGCAGTCATTAAGTCTGTTGACAATACACCTTTGTTTTGTAGCTCATAAAGTAAAAAAGAAGAATGCATATAAAAAGGAATTCAGAGTTTTCTGCCTACAAACTATGAAGCAAACAAGAAAACTAAAATAGAATATGACATGATTTATGCTGTTGAACCCTATCAGATCTGAGACACTTATAAAATACTTTTTAATGCATTTCAAAAAACAACTTCTGAGGTAAAACTTACTTGGAAAGGAATCGTCTGAGACCAACAAAATTGGCAAAAACTAACACCAAAAGCATGTGGAAAATGTATTATCGTCTGAAAAACCCAGGATTGAAGATTTAGAAAAGCTTAATATGGTAATTTCCTTGTTTTGACTGTAAGTGTTTCATGTCCAGAGTATTTAATTTCCTAGATTCTCTAGATAAATACTACTATTAAATCAAATCTTCACATAATAAAGCAGACATCAGTTCGGTCCATTCAGCAATCTATATCTGGACGCACTCTGATGATTGTGATGATGATGATGATGGTGATTTGCACATTGAGTCGACCATGCAGAGAAACCAACAGCCCTTCTTCTCTGCCTACGTGGCAGGGTCTGGAGCTGTGTTGACATTTCAGTTGTCTTTCAGGACTAATCCTGTGGCTCTGCTCTGCTCACATGGGCTCAGGGGGAAGACTGAAGGTTGTCATAGCAACCCCTGTTGATGGAGAGAGTAAGGACCGGATGGTTTGAGCAGAGGGAGGGTTGGTGGAGAGACAGCATCATGATCTATCTTTCCATTATCGTTACTCCTTCACAGCACAGTGTCTCGCCCGTCTCATCTCCGTCACATGGCTCTGCAAAGCTGCCACTGGTGTGTGAACATCAAAACCGTCATCTCTGACTTCCTTTTGTAAATAATAAATGCGAGGATAATCTCTTATGTGGATCGTGTCACCGCTCATATTTTCCATTTACCAACGAATATCAAAGGTCTCCACCAACACAATTGTTAATCCTCCCTACCACAACTATCAAGGCAATGCTAAAAAAACAACTCTTACATAAATTACAATATTAAAACTTGCTACATCATTTATCTTAAATTTTTTAACTTGTGAAATGACAGGATGAATAAGAAATGAAGTTCTCATTAACAGACGAACTGGAGACATTCAAACACCAGACAATAACCATGGATTTAATAAATTATTTTGCAGTCAAAGCAGTGACTGAGTAAATAATGTAAAAAAAACACAAGCGGGGACCACCCTTTGTGCCGTCCATCCTGGTTAAAAACAAAACATCTGACAAATTGAATTAGCCCTAATCACAATGTATCTGTGGCAACTGAGTGCATTCACGCAAAGGGAGAGGCAACAGCATTTACATGATTATTGAATTAAGTCAACAGGTTACTGAAAAGTCATATGTCCATTTTAGTAATGATGATTTTATATGTTTTATAAAGTCATTTACCACGCCAACATAAAATTAAATTAAAAAAAGGAATTATAACATGAAGAACAACCAAGCAGTAATAGCCACGTAAGATCAAATATTGACAAAATTATATATGATTTTTTTTTTGTCATCCTTGGGAATTGAACAACTAACTGACTAAGACATGGCATAAAATAAAATAAATTAACTGACCCTCCTAGTCTCTGAATGAAAGTTAGGATAAACTGTTGCACTCCCCTCCATCATGTTACTATTAACTCATCTGGTGTCTAACTGACTCACTGTATAGTTCCCTCATTTTCTCAATGGCTCTGCCTGGGCAGTGTAACAAAGAAGCCAAGATGGTGGAGGCTAATTGCTCCCCAGTGAGCTGACCAAGCGTATCTCCCATCCTCCATTGCCTCTCTTCTGTGAACGAGAATGTGAAGAGCTAGTAAGAGCTACGAAGGGGATCAGAGCAGAAGTCAGTTGGATGAGGAAGTAACTGACAGTCACCAAAATAGGAGCCAGAGAGGACCAACCAGAGCTGCTGCTCAAGGATAATTGGTTGTCCCACAACAAAGACCAGTCCCAGTGTCACATTCCAAAAAAAAAAAATTATTATTTCTGTTATAAAAAATATTTTCATAATCCTAAAAGGGGGAACTCCAACTGTATGATAATTATAGGTTGGACCAACAGCTTTCACTTGAAACACTTTGATAGGTTTCAAGCTGTGACACAGTTTATTTTCACAATTTAAGAAAAATAATCACTCCATTATATTATGTGGTCATCCACCCCCAAATAGTTAAGTTTTAATAGACTTAAGTCTTAATAGACTTAAGTTTTAATAGCTTAAGTCACAAAAGTAAGTCAAGACAGGAATACAGAAAGCAGATGAAAATGACAATTAATACTGCAAAAAAAATAACACAATATTCAACAACAAACTAGCAAAAGCAGTGATACTTGAGAATTGAAACATAGAGACACAAATTAAATTAAATGTAGCCCAATTGAAGTTATTCAAAATATTGAACACAAAATTGGCTAACAACAAAATATGTTAATGCTAGTCAAAGTAGTTGAGTGTCTACTTAAGCTAGCAAAATTAAATTAAACATTACCAAAAGACTAAGTCAAAGAAAGTCCACAAAAGTCATGTTATTTAAAAATATAGTGAGAGAAGCTCAATGTCAAAAGGCCAAAAAACAGGGAAACACATTTACCAAGTAAATGTAAAACTATCGGTTGCAAAACTAGCACAAATCGCTAACAAAACTAACAAACTTAAAAGTATTACATTTTAACAATACAAGTAAACAAAACAAATAAAACACAAATTGAATTAAAAATAAATAAATAAATAACCCCAAACCCATTTACCTGGGTTAAAACAGCCTCAGGTAAGATTTTGTGTATGCTGCCCTGGATGTATGGGTTGTTGTCTTTGATTGTTGCTGTGACAGTGAGTCACTCGTACACAGCTTTTTTAATTTGAATGACTAATAACAGTTGTCTCACCAAGGTCTGTGCTACACAAGGCTGACTTCTCTATTGTTTTATTCCCACTGTGTTTCTGCCTGTGTTCCATAGTTATGAAAGTATTTAAGCCTGAACAGAGAACACGTTCCTACATTTCGTATACAATAAATATATGTGTCTGCACAATGGAATAAGTGCAAGTGGTTTTTACAATCTTCGTTTTACAAGTGAGAAACCATGTCTTCACACTGAGAACTCCCAAATAAAGCTGATGCTGCTGATTACCAGCTGCCAGGTGGTGAATGTGGGCAGGGTGGTTTTCACAGTGTTCATGCTGCACTCTAAGCTGTGGCATTCAGAGACAAGAACAGAATAAATATTGAAAACACCCTTAATTTGCCCTTCATGTCAGTGATCAACATTTGTTTCTGTGTTGTTGTTCTAAGACAAAAGATGGAATAATTTTGGTTTTACTTGTTATTTCCATTCATTGTTATAACTGTGACTGTAACGCTGTTAAAGAGGAATGTTGAACACAACAGAACACACAGACTTTCTGGACATTCTAACATTTTAAAAACTTTAAAATCATTTTACTGCACATACTGACAAAATGTATTTTTATAAAATAAAAAAGTATACATATGTATTAAACATATATGTATGTATATATA
>NC_024328.1:386069-404277 GCF_000523025.1 Cynoglossus semilaevis | reverse complement strand
TATATATAAACATACATACATATCTAGAAATGATTCATCCTTAGATGACTATTAGGCAGGTGAGTCTCTGTGTCCCAGTTCATTCTTATTAAGTAAATCTGTGAAGCTCCATTAGATCTGATGGTCCTCTGGAACCTTGGCTTTGGTTCACTTCACAGACTGGTTGTGGTTTGTGCAGGTTTGTGCAGGTCTGTAACAGCAATTTTCTCTGCCAGAGTTATTTTCTGGTTTTGCGGAATGTTTGGTGTTGCCATCATGATGGACAAAACATACAACAACTCCTTCACAGAATATTCTACTTCTACAAGGCTCTGTGTTGTAGATGTACTTCAAATCCCTACAACATTATATCAACTCAGTGTGCCAGTGTAACACAGTGTTCTTGGGGCCTGTGATCTCCAAGACCACACAGCACTCTGGCACTGTTAGGGCCAGAGTCAGATATTAATACATTGCATGGCTTTGTGTGTAGAGAAGGTGATGTAATGATTATAGTATGATTAAAATGACCCTGAAAACTTCCCCTACTTAAAACACAAATCATATACTGCAGGTTCCTTACCACAGAATGAGACAATGTGGCTGCTGTCTTCATGTACAAATTTCCTGGTGACGGCTTCCTCCATGATCTGTTTCACCTGTCAACAAAAGAACAGATGCTGGGTGACTCATTCATTAATATGCAATGCTGTCTTTTTTGTATTTTTTCCCTGTCTCTTCTTCTCCCACACAATGACAAGTCTGAAGTTGACTGACTGATGCATGTACTTCAGAGGACAATTCTGTTTATTTATACAGGAAATGCACACCTGTGCAAAGAGGGTGGGGGTGGATGGAGGTTAAAAAGTTAAGAGGGAGGAGTGGGAAGAAAATCTATTCCCTCTAAATACTTCAGTGACTGTGACGAGCCACTGGCCAAATGATATTAGCTTTTACAATTTCATATTTACAGCAACCTCATCAAATTTTACAGGAGATGGAGTTCTCGAATTTCATTTCAAACCACCGTAGCTCTTTTTTATGAACCAATAATGTGGATAACTGGTGGACGAAATGCACCGCTTCAAAAACACACATTAGCACTGCAATGTATCTTTAACAGTGGTATCACATTATCCTGACTGTTATGAAGAAATAAAGCTGTAACTGAATATTGATGAGCTTTCTTTGTCTTAGGCGGTGTTGATAAATGTCCTATTTTAAACACCATGTTATCTCTTTAGTCTAGAAACACACACGAGATCCACAAAAATGGGTGACTCTAACCTGCTCTGTTTTTTTGACAACCTGACAACTGATTGTTTTGCCAACTTGAAGCAGCATCATTTCATCTCTTATCTGTGCTATAGATCAGGCCTCTGAGGAATTTTCATACTGAAGTGTCACAACCTGCAGGTTTCTATGGAGACAGCACATGTGGCACAGCAGATCACTTCTGCTTAAGAGGCTGCGTCAATAATAATCATTCATTCAATTCTAGAACACACAAAAAACAACTGCAGCTCTTTAACTAAGTTATACTATCCTGTATGTAAAAAGGCTGTACGGTCTCATAAAGGCCCTGCATATTAAGATGAATTTACAGATGCGATCTACACAACAACAGTCATTAAATATCTGTTGTGCAACAGCAAGGCTATGATAATCTCTTCTTTCCACTGCAGAATGACACCATCGGCCAGAGTGATAAAGGATGTCTAGAACAATTCCAATTAGGCCTGAAACAGCAGAGGCAAGAAACAAGAAGAGAGGGAAAACCGCATCCATTAACTTTCAACTCTTCATTATTTATCATCTCTGTGGACACCATGAAAGAAGGGACAGAGACGGTGAAGATAATGCAAGAAAAGTCTTTGCTGTTATTCACAGTAATTCCTGCACATGCACATGACATTGCTTAAATGATAATATAAACACTGAGGAGCAACAATTAAAAGGCAAAACACAGAATCAATGTCAACGAATTGTACAGGTAGAAAGAATTGCATACATTCTGCGGTACTTTTTGGAGCCTGTGTTAATATCACATTATCTCATTATCTCGTTTGTCATGGAAACAAACACCTATCTCTACACACCAGTCTACATTTACATTTACATTACCCAGACAGAACCAGACTGGAGGATTTCTCACACGTCTACTGCCTTAAACCTTGTTTAGATGCCTGTTCCTCATAGGCTGTGTTTTCCAGTAGCCTCTCGCTCTCCCTTGGCAAACACAGATGTGTATTTGCCTTTGTGTGCACAAGTGATTGAAAAAAAAAAGGGACATAGGGAGGAGCAAAATCAGAGTGAGCTAGAGATACAGAGGGACGTAGACAGAGACGGGTTCTATAAGGCACAAAATAGATCTGATTTGAACCAACTTTGTACCAGGAGGTAACGGTTGTGCTGCTCTCACCAGATAATCACCGACATACAGGTGCATGTTACCACAGGGACAATGGAGAATGTGCAGAAACAAAGCGTAAAAGGGATGTGGCTGTAGGAATGATCACTGTCATTAACTGGTATAAAAAACTTCTCTGGATAAATGTGGATTTTAATAGTACAAGTAACACCTGTGAATTAACAGATAATAATCTGGACTCCTCAGGGTCCATCAGCGTGAATATGTGATACACAAATGGACCATGGGCCATCTCTATGAGCTCACAGGAAGCAGGTCTAATCAAGAGAAGGGTCTGGTCCAGACTGATAAGGCTGCAAACAGGACCTATTGTAAAACAAATCCAAACAAAAGTCTCTGCAGTCCTTTTTATCAGAGGCTTGCTTTTATTTTTATCTTGTCTTAGACTTGTGATGAATGAGGCAATCAGAGATTAAACTAATAAAAAAAAGTTTTTCCAGGTAGAGCTCTTTTATTTTATTTTTTTCTGCACCATTAAAACTACAATCAATGTTTCTCCTTCAGCTGAGCTTTTAACCAAAAGTCAACAGAAACACAAGAGGTCAGCTCATGTTGAAAAAGCTCCCTGAGTAGGAAAGCACTCAGTCGAGTCTTTGAAATTTATTTCAGTGTTGCAGAACGAATCACGGAACAATACTGAAGAAATAAAAATTATTTATTAACTGTTTCTGGCAATAGATGGAGAACAGGTGAATTAATGAAAACATGCTCACCTGAAAATATCCATTGTTTTCTTCCTCATCACTTTAGAATGTCTCTTTCATTAGTACAAAATCAGGGTAAGTCAAAAGATTCTAAGACAGATGTTCTTATTTTAGTGTGTGTGTTCAACAACTCACGTGTCGTGCCTGTCTGATTTCCCGCCTCCTGACTCTCCTCTGGATGAATCACTGTTTCACCATCACCTGCTGTTGGATCATTGTTGTTCTTGTGGTTCCTATATGATTGTATTCTCCATGTTCTTTGCTGTGTTCGTTGAGATGAGACTCAGCTTACGTTGGATCTATTGCCTGATTTAAGTTGTGGACTTATTTAAATAACCTCCTGCTCCTGAACTCTGTCTTGGTATTACTCTGACAGTTGGCCCTCAGGCGCCCCCAACAGCTGTGACATCTCATCATAATGTCTTTGTCAATGGGCTGTGTTGTATTTTAAATTTTTAAGTGTTAACATCTAATTGTATACTGAATAGAAATGGATTTGACATGAATTAAATTTGATTTTCCAAGAGGTTTGGACTGAGTTATTTTTTTTAAATTATTTTTCAAAAGTCCAAAGAGGAACTGAATTATCTCTATTAGACGAGTCCAAGAAGCAGCTTGTGACCTGAGGACATCCCACAATCCCATCTCATGGAAACACAACTCACACTCTATATATAGTATAGTAGAGGATATATAGTATAAGTAGCAATATCTATCTTCCTTTCATGAGCACCTTTTTTGTTATTCATCCTAAAACGTTTTGACTAACAATAACAACAGGTGCATTTCTGCAGTATTTACATACATACAGTACAAAGTTGAATTCGTTACCCAGGGAAACTGGGAGAAAATTGTTCATCGATGTTATCACGTGAGGAAAAATGATCGTAATCGAATTAATGTCACTGTAGTTCGTCATTTGGAACCAGTTATAGAGATCCAAGGGAAACTGGATACATGAGGGATGAAGAAAAAAAACAATCACTCTCTCATGGTTTTTCCTCCTCTTACCTTGATGTTACTCCTGAATCTGTCAGTTTTGTATTCAGGTCAAGTGAATGTAATTTCTATACAGTTCCACCTCAGATTATCCATATAGTAAACGGAGATGTTCTGTTGGTAGTTTTCATATGAAACATCCCCTTTCCTCTGGGGATGGAGATGACTGACATATAACATGATCCACTCAAATGGTGTGTAACTCATAATATACACACACCAAGACTTATGACTCTGCCTTCATTTCCATTTATTCCTTTGTGTGCGTGATAACGAAGCCGCAAAATAATGCAATCAATCTGTGCCTGTGACTACACAATATCTCACTGGCCCACAAGAAGTTAGTTGTCTATTTCCTTATTCTCCAACCATTACTGGCCCATCCTACTGGAACTACAATTCATATTTTCACCCCAATTTTATACCATAAACATGATGTCTTATTAGGTCCAAGAAGACTGGTCTTTAACAGATGGCTTAGTATTTTCTGAAAAAATAATATTATGAGCCATATAAACATATTTTAAACAATACCCATAATGTAACATATGAAAAGAACAAGAAGCCACAGAAGGTCAGACCCTCATATAATCTTAATGCTTACCTGATTTTAATTCCTACCCCGTACCCATTACCACAATTTAACCCTAAAAAGCTACATCACATTGAATAAAAGTAGCCTCAACATTCTGTCTGTGGCCAGGATTGGTCGTCACAGCTACATACATTTGACGTGTCTCACAGAAACCACTGACCAAAGAACTGGCAAAGATCCACCCTGCTCCTCTACCCGAATATTAACAGAAGCAGCATAGATATAGCGTCCACGACAATGACTAAGTAAATAAATATAAACCACTATACGAACAATAATTACTACATATACGGAAGTTTTACCACTATTTGATTCCATGTACAGTGTGTATTAAAGGTTTGGTGTTTTTCCCGCCTGTCTGGCAAACGTGTCTCTACATTAGGGACCATCTGAAAGTAGAACCTCTGTCTAAAGTGGTTGGTTCAACGCAGAGTGTTTGTTCTTCCAACTGAATAACACCCACCTCCTTTTTGACGGTGCGCACCAGCTTCTGACGGATCTCTGCCTCTGAAAACACACACGCACAACACAGTTAGTTGACTAAGGGGGCATTTCATTACACAAAATGTGCCCGAAACATGAGACAAATGGAACATAGTAATATAATAGTGCGTTCTCACCTGCCATGATTGTTGCCATGGATCCGTTTCTCCAACCTGCAGCCTCCCATCAGCTGAGAGAAGCCGGTAAACACAACTGTGGCTCACGGCTGTACCTCCCCTTTACACACGCCTCTTAAAGACACACGCGCGCGCGCGTGTTAGCAAAATAATGTACAATAGCCATGCCTACTACTAATATATTATTATCAAACTCGTATGATAAGAATTCATACAGTTCAACGACAAAGATGTGACTTTGAAAAAACTGTTTTAGCTTAATGAAACGGTGCAGTGTGTAACATTTATCAGCATCTAGTGGTGAAGTTATAAACCCCATCTCCGGAGAAGACCGTTCCCCTTCCAAATTAACTGCCATTTTCTAATGTTTGAGTTACAACTCTGTTTAACGACTGTGTCTAAACCAGTAGTTATGGCAGAGCTCACGGTCTACATCCAATTTTACAACATGTAAAACAATCTAAAATGTCATTTTAAACAATGCCACTCTTCCATGCCGCTCCAATGAAGTTTTATCCATGTATGTAGAGTATTTTGACCACTAGGTGTCAATAATGCATCGTAAAACATTGTCAGGATGGCGCCTTTTACTAAAAGACTCCAGATCAGTCTTTGTCAATTACAGTCGTAATAAAAAATAAATCGTTTTTAAAGAATGGAGAGTAACGACACAGAATCAAGGGGAACGGTCTTCTCCGGAGATGGGGTCTTTTAGTAAAGGCGCCATCCTGACAATGTTTTACGATGCATTATTGACACCTAGTGGTCAAAATACTCTACATACATGGATAAAACTTCATTGGAGCGGCATGGAAGAGTGGCATTGTTTAAAATGACATTTTAGATTGTAAATTTGGATGTAGACCGTGATCTCTGCCATAACTACTGGTTTAGACACAGTCGTTAAACAGAGTTGTAACTCAAACATTAGAAAATGGCAGTTAATTGCGTAACTGTTCTTCCGGATCAGTTATACTTACAGTGTTGTTGAATTGTGTGCAATTACGATGGTAAGAATGGCGTCTGCTACTATACGTTCCAGTACTTGACGGCAGTATTATTTTTCTTATTACTTGGGAAGTGTGTATCAAACTGTGTAAAGCATTTGGAAGTGAAATGAGTTTTTAATTTTACATTTAGATACTAGTATCCACTGAAAAGACTACAATAATCATTCTTTATTAACCATATAAGGAGTCCCCCTGTTCAAATGAGGGTCATAGCCTCATTTCACTTATCCAGTAGAGGGCGACTGAACCATGGCAATGAACAACTACAGTATGATTATACGGCAAATTGTTTACATCTCGGTGTAGCGAGTGAGCTTGGTCACAAAAATCAGCATCAACGTCAACAGATTAAGCTGAAAAAAGTTTCCTGGCACTACAGTTTTGGTCCATCTCTGCCCGGAGGCCAGAGCTGTCAGGTGGATCAGGTGGTGAGATGTTGGAGTGATAATGTAAGATGACAGGCTGAGAGGAGCACAGCTCCATAAAGCTTCAGCACTGACAACGTCCTCAGGTGTTTTACTAAATAAATGTATTAAATCTGATCAATGATAAACACACATCATTGTAATCTGTATTTACTGGCCTGTACAAACTGTCAGTTGTGGTTTGAGGATCAGTAGAATGTTTTGAACTTTAAGGATTTTGCTGTGGCATCTCTCTGTGTTGGTTTTATATTCACTACATGTTTTTTCTTTCTATAGATTCTCCTTTAACGCCAGGATTCCCCTCACTGTGTTGACTTACAATTTCTGCCTATAGATTTCCTTGATGTAATAATACCTCTGTTTTTAAATACCATACTAGGACCTAAGTAGAACAGCAAAGGCCCTCACTATGTTAATGTCATGTGGTTTTAAAACATGCCATTGTGTTGTGTATTCAACAGCAGCTATATATATATGTATCTATGTATATATATATATATATATATATATATATATATATATATATATATATATATATATATATATATATATATATATATATATATATATACATGTAAGTATATATATATATATATACATGTAAGTATATATACACACACACATATACAGCATGTGTCTGTCAGCAGTAGTCTCTGGGCAATAGAGCCCACATGCACGTCTGTGTGTGATTAGACTCGACGTGCTCAATCAGGCACCAGGGAATGTGGACGAGGCTCCTGTCAGTCTGATGTTCTTTTGCTTCGTGTTCCAATGCAGTCTGACAGGAGTGTGTTTTTATGTTGTCATGCTATTGGCGCCTGTGGGCCCCCTGGCCCTTGGCTGAGCAACTGCATCCTTTTTCCTGACACCATTGTTTGTAAGGCATTAGCTGTGCCAATTACAAGACCTGCTATCACTGAATTCTAATAAAACCAGGGAAATATATTTGGATTTTTAATGTTAATGCAGATTTATCTACATATACATTGGAAAATATTTTCAGTGAACAGCGCGTGGATTAAAAAAGTAGCATTTCTCAGCTTTCCCAGAGGCAGTTGGGCTGATATGTGACAATTTTTGTGATGGTGCTTCATGTGTTGTCCTATCTTAGTGTCATATCGATTTCCCAGAGTAACTTCATTTAATGCACTCTCCTCACCCCTGTATCATTGTGACCGCTGCTCTCGAAATATTCACTTAGCATTATTTTTCAAATTGCAATGCACTAAAAGCCACGGATTTGATTACAAAGTCGTTTTATTGGGTTTTCCTAACGAGTGCAGTTTAGCTGCCGTGACTCTCGTCTGCAGTCTTCACCAAACTATATTAGAACAAAGATTCAGGAAGTCAAGATGACTTCAGGGTGCTATTTATATCTGTCTTTATCAACTTCTGAGAATTGGAAAAAAAAGTAATGACTGTAACTGTAATGAAATAAAAAAAACTAGTAATAAGGATTATGCTACAATTTATTTACTATTATTTATTTATTCATTCATAAAATCCCTAGATAAATTAAGGAAATTTCCACCTGTTGCTCTGTTGTGCAATCATCAAGCTGATGATGACCACACTGAGTCTGATCTTCCTCCCTAAAAAGTTAATCTGTTGGAACATTAAAGTGGAGAGTGTTATCAAAGTAGCAACGTAAGACCTGGAGGAACCCTCTGTGATGTGTGTCTGGTGACAGGTTTCTCCTCCCACTCTCATTGCCATCTCTACGGTGGAACACCCTCATCTCCACCTCCTTCTCCACCTGCTCCTGTGAGGAGCTACTGTTCTCTCTGACTTTTATCACTCCCGTGGCCCAGCAGGAGCCAGCCGTTATGGCCGGCAGTTTGACGCAGCACTGCTCTCAGACCCCGGACTACAGCTCCAGTAACTCAGTCCCGGTGCCGGTCCTGACTCAGAACAACTCTAGGGACAAATGGAGCAAAAAGATGGATTTCCTCCTCTCTGTTGTTGGTTTTGCAGTGGACCTGGGAAATGTTTGGAGATTTCCTTACGTATGCTATCAGAATGGAGGCGGTAAGTAGGCTGGTTAAACGCTTAATTGGCAGCTATTAATTAGCAGTTTTATTAATTTGGGTCTGAATCTGTTTAGCAAACACAAACATTGAACATTTTTTGTTGTTGTCGTTTTCTTACTTAGTATTATAATTATTAAAATGTGTAACTGTCCATGGTGCTGACATGGACATCTGGGATCATTGATGTCAGACTTATGTGTCATACAGAATAATACATCGACTTGGAAGGTTACTGATTATACCAAGTTAAAACCTCATATCAGGTTAAAACGTGTTTTAATGAATTCTATACTTTTAAAAGTATAAAAATAACATTTAAAATTAGGGTTTGAGTTTTGTTAGCAAAAATAACTTTTTGAACATTTTCAGTTCTCTGTGTTAAATTAAATCCAAAAGAATATATACTAAAAAGTTTTGTCCTTTTATCTCTATTAAATTCTAATCTAAACTACTATGTTAATATTGAGTATTCAAATACAGCCATGGAGATATTTGATCAAAATGTCACACTTAATTATAGATTAAATAATGTTGAGTTTGCAGTTGGCTCAGTATTGTGTTGCATATTCCTGTTCAGGTGCTTTCCTCATCCCCTACATCCTCATGGCGATTTTTGGTGGTGTGCCACTCTTTTACATGGAGTTGGCTTTAGGACAGTTCCACAGAACTGGGGCAATTTCCATATGGAAGCACATCTGTCCTATCTTCAAAGGTATTGCATTGATCTATAAATCCCAGCAAACACATAGGTGTAGGTGTAAAAGTAATTTATCTAAATGATGTACCGGTGTGTGTTCTTTCAGGTATAGGATACGCCATTTGTATCATTGCTCTGTATGTGTCTTTCTACTACAACACCATCATTGCCTGGGCCCTCTTCTACTTCTACTCCTCATTTACCAGTATCTTGCCTTGGACAAACTGTGACAATGTGTGGAATACACCGGACTGCACCAACTATTTCGGTATGGACAACGTCACCTGGACCAATACCTCCAGGTCTCCAGCAGAGGAATTTTACTTGTAAGTGCATGTAAGTGTGAGTAACATGAATGTTATTATCTACATCAGCTGATACCAGTTGGTGGTTTTGTGGGTAAATGCACCCTCAGTTACTGGAGACTAGATGTTATGTGATTTATCCCAACAGGAGGAATGTTCTTGAGATTCACAAGTCATCAGGGCTGAGAAATGTTGGAGGTGTGCGCTGGCAGCTGATGCTTTGCCTTTTTCTCATTTTTACTATCGTATACTTCAGTCTTTGGAAGGGAGTGAAGACGTCAGGAAAGGTAAGGAATAAAAGTTGCTGTAAATCTGCCAAACATAAACTTAAAAAAGAGATTTTTATTTTTTCGTACCCTAGGTTGTGTGGGTGACGGCTACCTTACCCTATATTGTACTGTTCATCCTCCTTATTCGAGGAGCAACTTTACCAGGAGCCTGGAGAGGTGTGGTGTTTTACCTGAAACCTCAGTGGGAAAAATTGTTGGAAACCAGTGTAAGTTACAAACATCATCTAATTATTGGTTTAGAAAAAATATAAACTATATAAATTAAAATTAAGAACATTAAGGACACAGACTTGCTCTAAATACATTTTTTAAAATAGGAAAAAAATGTCTTTGACATATAGCTGTCACTATTTTTTAACACAGATTTGACTTTTGATACATTTTCTCAGAAATATCTGCAATAATTCTTTAGAGTTAAATGTGAAAATTGAATTGTATTAAATGTTGTATAATATGATCCATTTAATGATGTTACATTTTCACATCTTTATTTTCTAGGATTCATTTTTTTATATTAAAATGACAATTGAAATAATTTATCATGCAGTGTTTTTTATACCTCCTCCATTCCTTTCAGAATTTACTTATATTTAGTTTGTTTTTGATCTATCAAATGGCCTAATCTCCCTTCTTCCCCTGCTACACATTTAAGTTGGAAGAGAATATGGATGAGATGAAATGAGATGCATAAATAAGGCACAGAGCAGCATAATGAGTTGCATAAATGGTTTAGATTTTCTGCCCATTAACAAAGGCCCTCCATTCACTCACCAATGTCCAGCGCTGGTTCTTTCTTTTGAATGCCAAGTGTGCGCTGCTCTTCAGATCTCCCCGTGTACAGCTGTGCAGCAACTGCTGCTCAAACAGCACCTCTGCGTTGGTTGTGAAAAATGCAAAAAGGTGATGTTGAGTCGCTTAGTGAAAATATAGGCTATAACTGTAAATCTTCCACATTTCTTTACACATTTTCACATGAGATGCATATTTATAGCTACAGAGAATGATTAATCTCCTGCATGGTGTCTTTTCCAGGTGTGGGTCGATGCTGCGGCTCAGATTTTCTTCTCTCTTGGACCAGGGTTTGGCGTCCTCCTGGCTCTCTCAAGTTACAACCCTTTCACCAATAATTGCTATCGGTAAAGGAGAATATAGAAAATGAAATAAACAATTCTTAAGAATTTAAAAAGTATTCTCTTACAGCGTGAACCAAAAAATATAATCAATATCTGTCCCTAATGTTTTTTCGCAGAATAAAATAATATTATATTTTACCTCAAATATACCCATTAATATACGTTTGCCTGTCATTAATAGCTTTGTGTTTTATTTGCTTAACTAAGAGAGTAAGTAAATAAAAAGGTCATTGAGCACTTTATAAATATAAGTAATAATTTGTGCGTAGTACTCACCACTGGCAGCAGTACTGTGCATGTGGTTAAACTATTATTATTTCTTCCAGTGATGCTATCGTGACAAGTTTGGTGAACTGTCTGACCAGCTTTGTGTCAGGCTTCGTCATCTTCACTGTGCTGGGCTACATGGCAGAGATGAGGAAGGTGGAGGTGCAGGACGTGGCCAAAGATAAAGGTCAGTAAGGAAAGAAAAAAAAAGAAGAAGAAAAAAAAAGATTAATCCGTTGTCACCTTGTTATGTTTCCACAGGACCAAGTTTACTGTTTATCACGTACCCTGAGGCCATTGCGAACATGATGGGCTCCACCTTCTTTGCCATCATCTTCTTTGTCATGATGATCACACTGGGACTGGACAGCACTGTATGAACTGTAACACACAGATTCTCCACACGTGTCATTAAATGTCATTTGACTTTCATCACTCTAAACATGCTTTTAATTTTCATCTCTTGATTGATCAGTAGTACTAACAACATTATAGATAAAATGTCTACTTTATAGAATTACTTTGCAGTGCAGTATACACTGTGTTTGAAATGAATAATTCAACTGTCTGTATCTTTCCAGTTTGGTGGACTGGAGGCCATTATCACTGCTGTACTGGACGAATATCCTGACCGCTTCTCCCACAGACGTGAGCACTTTGTGCTCTGTCTAGTTATAGTCTGCTTTTTGGGCTCTCTGAGCACCCTTACAAATGTAAGTTAAGTGTTATATCAATTTAAACCGATGATTTCCTGGTGATATCTGACCACTAATCCATACCATGGTGACATGGAGGCATCATGCATCATCTTTGCTACACAATGTGGCTGTGAAACAAACTGATATCACTGAAATGACCTACCATTCCCTGATTTGTTAACTAATATAAACAAAACTAAAAAATAAGAGGTGGTACAATGCTAGTGATGCATTTGCTGTCCTAGGTAAAATTATTAATTGCAGCAGTCTACTGCTAAATCCAAGTCCAATTAAATCGAACAAAACATTTGTTTTGTAACATTTACAAAATAGTCAAAAATAATGATTATGTAATTCAGAGTAAATTGTTGTTGACAGGGTGGAGCTTATGTGGTCAAGCTGCTGGAGGAATTTGGGGTTGGATGTTCTATTATTGCAGTAGGATTCCTGGAGGCCATCGCAGTTTCTTGGTTTTATGGTAAATAAAAAAATCCATTGTCATTTAAAAAGAAATATTGACCTGAAAAAAACCCTAGTGTTGAATGGCCTTTTTTTTCAGGCATCAACCGATTTAGCAGCGATGTTCAGGCCATGTTGGGCAAAGCTCCTGGGTTGTTCTGGAGGGTTTGCTGGGTTGCCATTAGCCCAGCATTTCTGGCGGTAAGAAACATTGCTATATGGTATAAACTACAAATAATGTGGTTGTCTACAATTCTAGAATTTTCTTTTCTATTTGTGATTAAACCAAATATTTGAGTGATTTACACATCACACTGTGATATGAATAGAAGTTTGCCTACAAATGGATGGTTGTTATACTGTACATGTGTTATACGGTTTTATATAGTAAATTCAGCAACTCTTAAAAGCCAAAACTAACATGATGTCCCCTTTCCTCTTAACAAAGACCTCTAACTTTATATAAAAAAAATCTCAATATATATTAAGTAAATGTGACATCAACTGTACACCACCAACTATATCATAATTTATTCCACATTGTGTGTGTAAAGCCAAGGTACCACCAAATGTATGTGAATCTACATTTATATGTCTTTCTCAGTATATCATAGTCAGCTCCCTGCTGAAGGCTCCGCAACTCACACTGTTTGACTACAAGTACCCAGACTGGAGCATTACAGTGGGGTACTTCATTGGGTTGTCCTCCTTTATGTGGATCCCCATCTACATGGTGTACAAGCTGGTGTGGACTCCCGGGTCACTAAAACAGGTCAGCACATGAACATGAAGAAATACTGTATGCAGTGACTAAATATGATAACGCAAAACCAATTCAGCAATTCAGTAATTAAGTCTCAAAGCCAGAAACATTAAAAATATATGTTTTTTATATCTTTTTTTATTTCATTAATCATTTCAGTGATTGACTTCTGTTATTCTTCCAGAGGTTGGCAGTGTGTCTGAGACCGGAGAGGACCATACCTGACATCCACACTGACAGCCTGAACATGGATACTGTACACTTGTAGATGCAAGATGATCAAGGCTGATTTTCTGACATCATGATTTGATCTAGTGATGTTATGAAATGTGTAAACTCTATTTGTATCTGATTTTCCTACAAACACCACTATCATAGTCCACCCGTCCATCATCCATTCATTTTATTTTGTGTAATCACTTTCAAGGTTGTGGGGGGCTGGAGCCAATCCCAGCAGTCAATGGGAACATTATGGACAGTCTGCCAGACCACTGCAGATCATGGTCTGTTTCTAGTTTGTTTTCAATTTGTAACATTACAGTTGTTGGTGTTGTAGTAAAAAAAAATTAAGTCCATCTATTCTCACAGCTTTGAACAGCTTTGAGTATCTCACATGAACAAGATGCCAAGGAAATGTGTTTTTGCACATAACTACATGTAAAGGTTTTCATTTTTTCGTTATAAAATGTAACTTGTAGCACAAAATGAGAGACATCTGTTAACAGTCTCTGTTGTTAAAATAATTTATTCCATCTTCATTCATGTATTTACAAATTTTATATTAGTTCTACACAAAATATATGTATTGCTAGGGTCTGTATGTATCTGAAAAAACAGAGGTAGAGTATTCAGCAATTTCTAATTATGTTGGTAAACACGGGGTATTTAGTATTTATTTCAGCCCTTCACAAGCTGCAGTGGTCCATATTTTGACAGTGCCTGTATATCATTATTATTTTATTAAACTCCCATGCTAAAAAACATTCTGCTTTGGACACTAGCAAATTGCTACTATTTAAAATGCATGTATTTTGTGATAACAAAAGCCTTCTATTTCCATATATACCAATTACATATATAACCAAGAGAAAGTCTCCTTCTCTGAGCTGATCCCTCCTTCTCACTCCCGCCTCTCACTTCTTCTTCTTTGTAATTAAACAGTAGTTGCCGTCCTTTTAGGTTTAAGGTTACTGTCATTAACTGCATGTTGGATCATAACCATATTATATAACATCAGCACTGTTGTGTGCCCATAAACACACCACTACACTGAGGACCAATGATTCAGTGGATTACTTAAGTATAAAACTGTTTTTGTATTAGATTTGTTAATTATATTGCTGCAGTCCTTGTCTTTAGTGCCACTGACACAAAATACATTTTTCACTTTTGGTGACATTTATGATGACTCTTATTTAATGTACTATTTCCCCTCTCACCAGAAAGTTCCAATGTCATCCGGACTACAGACAGCCAGTTCAGCCTTAATTTGCTAAAACTAAAATTATACACACATTCTTTATGTTATATTGACACATATATATATTAATATTGTGCCTCTCGAGATGTTTCCCTCACACCTACTAAAGACTGAGCAAATGTTAACTGAGACAGAGTATATAATTTAACTTGTGTAATAAAGCGTAATACTTTAGTATCAGACCAGGTCAATGATGGTTGTTTGATTTTTTGATTTTTTACATTGTGAATGTGGTCATATGTATACTGTACAAGTTCATAACAGTAAATTATTCATTTCATATGAATGCCTTTGTGGATTGAATCTTTGTTTATTTTGAAGGTTGTTGGCTGCTGCCCACCTGGGTTACGGTCCCTAATTAACAAGCTAATTTGCATTTGCCAAACTCCATCAACATCTAGGACTAGTGCAGCCTCCACCTAGAATGCTTATGGTACCTTTAATATAATCACTTTCTGTTCATACATTTCACGTGGGTGTCGACCACTTCATCAGGCATAAACCCATAATAGAGTAGAAAGTGGTTTTGAACATATGATTTTTTTACAGAGCTCCCAGGCTGATAGACATGCAAACAGATCAAAGGCCTTTTGTGTCAGCAACTGCTTTTGAATTAGACACATAAAAGAGACACTGCTTAAACAGATGGTTCCTCCACCACGGCTGGAATCTTTCTGCTGTAGTGAATTCAGGAAATATCCGTGCGTTTACTGAATACATTATCATGTAATACAATATAATAGATGAAGTTATCTGCTGTACCACAGAAAACGTTAAGAATTTATCAGCGAAGGATTCGTTTAGATCTGTTCGTCTTTAGCTAGCCTCTGATTTTGAACTTAATCACTGAAGTAATGATTAGATTAAAATGACTATAAATAATGTAAAAGCCTGTACATTTAATTTATTTTTCCTACCTTAAAGCAGAGGGCATCAAAAAGAGTTCTGTGTCCCTATGGCCTGAAACGGTACTGCAGAGAGGATGTGAAATGTTTGGTTAATGGGAAAAGTAATATTATTATTATTTTATAATCTTTAAATACACTCTAACATAAACCCACCAATGAGAGCAAATAGCTAAATGAAGGCAGATGTTATCTTTTAATCAAAGATTTGCAAAACAAAGTTCCAGCATTGTAAACATTTACTCTAACTGCAGTTTTAATAGCAATATTTTACCTCAAAAATCCTAAAATAGGGTTGACCCAACAATAGGGTTGGACCTTTAACCAACATGACCTGAAAATCACTACCAAATTAGTTGGTGCCTTAATCTACTCCTTTACTTCTGTAGGACATTAGTGCTGCATCTCTGCATTAAATCAGGGGTGTCAAACTCACTTTGGTTCAGGGTAGCATACAACCTAATTAGACGTCAGGTGGACTGGACAAGTACAATCATAAGATAAATAACTAAAAATAAAAATGAGTCTGTGTTTTTTCCTTTGTTTTCATGCAAAGAAGTAAATTAGTAATTAGAAGTATGTATCATTATTTATTTATATTTAATTAAATCTAATTTCATAACAAATATCCTGAAAATTAAGTTTGTGTTTTTTTTCTTATTTTCAAAATTCATTAAGCGGGCCGAATTGAACACCCTAATGGTCCAGTTTTGGCCAGCGGGCCGAACGTTTGACACTCCTGAGTTAAGGGGTCATTGCTCTGGAAATTATTGAGGATCCCTGTCTTACAGTAGATTATAGTAGAACATATACATGGAATTATTTAATACCACAACAAGCTAAATAAGCCTCCAGAATGCCTCAATTATGGTGTTCATAATAAATATGAATAAATATGAATATGTTTATAATTAAAGACTGATTTTATAGTGCTTCTCTACACTTTGCTCACAAGGACAAGATTCTAGAAATATTAAAAGGTTTAATTAATCTTAAATGATTGAATGCCCTTGTGATGCCTTAATCTCAAAGCTCCCAGTTCCATTTGCTGCCACTCTTTGATTCTTAGGCCTGTAATTATCTTTAAGTGTTTTAATGATGCAGAGTTCTCTGTGTGGTATGATGGTAAATGCCATGTACATCAGTCATGCGGAGTGATTGTATAAGGATATAACCCCAAGCAGGTTGACCTTTATGGCTGTTCCTTATTGCTCTTTGACATTTTCAAAATTGAAAATGGGATGGAATCCTCTCACTGCTATTTGATGGTTACCAGTAAAGAATAGGATTTCATAGATTTGTAATTCCACAGCTAATCTACCTTGATGCTGGCATTATTGGGAAGATTAATCCATAGTAGGAAAAAGGGAAAATAAGTCAACCTCTGATGTCTTGGCAGTTATTATTAGAGTTCCCAGGCTAAGACGTACAGTGGGTACGGAAAGTATTCAGACCCCTTTAAATTTGTCACTCTTTGTTTCATTGCAGTCATTTGCTAAAAAGTTCATTTTATTTCTCATTAATGTACACTCAGCACCCCATCTTGACAGAAAAAAACAGAAATGTAGATTTTTTTGCAAATGTATTAAAAAAGAAAAACTGAAATATCACATGGTCATAAGTATTCAGACCCTTTGCTGTGACACTCATATTTAACTCACATGCTGTCCATTTCTTCTGATCCTCCTTGAGATGGTTCTACTCCCTCATTGGAGTCCAGCTGTGTTTAAACTGATTGGACTTGATTAGGAAAGGCACACACCTGTCTATATAAGACCTTACAGCTCACTGTGCATGTCAGAGCAAATGAGAATCATGAGGTCTAAGGAACTGACTCAAGGAGCTTAGAGACAGAATTGTGGCAAGGCACTGATCTGGCCAAGGTTACAAAGAATTTCTGCATCACTCAAGGTTCCTAAGAGCACAGACAGACCTTATAATCCTTAAATGAAAGATGTTTGGGAGGACCAGTACCCTTCCTAGAGCTGGCCGTCCGGCCAAACTGAGCAATCGGGGGAGAAGAGCCTTGGTGGGAGAGGTAAAGAAGAACCCAAAGATCACTGTGGCTGAGCTCCAGAGATGCAGTGGGGAGATGGGAGAAAGTTCCACAAAGTCAACTATGACTGCAGCCCTCCCCCAGTCGGGGCTTTATGGCAGAGTGGCCCGACGGAAGCCTCTCCTCAGTGCAAGACACATGAAAGCCCGCGTAGAGTTTGCCAAAAAACACATGAAGGACTCCCAGACTATGGGAAATAGGATTCTCTGGTCTGATGAGACGAAGATTGAACTTTTTGGCAATAATTCTAAGCGGTATGTGTGGATAAAACCAGGCACTGCTCATCACCTGTCCAATACAGTCCCAACAGTGAAACATGGTGGTGGCAGCATCATGCTATGGGGGTGTTTTTCAGCTGCAGG
>NC_024328.1:384852-385763 GCF_000523025.1 Cynoglossus semilaevis | reverse complement strand
CACCAACATTCACCATCCAACCTGACGGAACTGGAGAGGATCTGCAAGGAAGAATGGCAGAGGATCCCCAAATCCAGGTGTGAAAAACTTGTTGCATCATTCCCAAGAAGACACGTGGCTGTACTAGCTCAAAAGGGTGCTTCTTCTAAATACTGAGCAAAGGGTCTGAATACTTATGACCATGTGATATTTCAGTTTTTCTTTTTTAATACATTTGCAAAAAAAATCTACATTTCTGTTTTTTTCTGTCAAGATGGGGTGCTGAGTGTACATTAATGAGAAATAAAATGAACTTAATTTTAGCAAATGGCTGCAATGAAACAAAGAGTGACAAATTTAAAGGGGTCTGAATAGTTTCCGTACCCACTGTATATATGTCTGGTTGTCTACATGTTTTTCAGTTGGCTGCAATTTTAAAAAAAAAAGTTTTTGATAATACTTCCTACACCTCCCCTGAATACTCACAAATGTTCAGATATAATGCTAAGCATTAACAATTAGTTTCTCCTGTAAACACAAAGCTCCTAACAGCGGCTCTGTCCACAAGTTAATCAAAACTGAGTTGGTAGAGTTGAAGAGGAAGGAGAGACAGAGAAGAAGAGGAGGGCGTTTGGTTAGGAGAAAAAGAGAAAAGATGAAGAATAGAAGTGTTAGTCTGAAGTTTGGAACTTTGAATGTAGGTACAATGACAGGGAAAAGTAGAGAAATAGCTGATGTGATGGAGAGAAGAAGAGTAGATATTTTGTGTGTGCAGGAGACCAGGTGGAAGAGCAGTAAGGCTAGAAACATTGGAGGAGGCTACAAACTGTTCTATCATGGTTCAGATGGGAAGAGAAATGGAGTAGGGGTGATCCTAAAGGAAGAATATGTAAGAAATGTGGTAGAGGTGAAACGAGAGTCAGACAGGTTGA
>NC_024328.1:367273-382804 GCF_000523025.1 Cynoglossus semilaevis | reverse complement strand
TTTAGAGACAGTAGCAATAGGCAGAAGACAGGAGGAGGAGCTGGAGGTGGCAGAGTTAAAGATGCTAAGATTGTCTTTAGGAGTGACAAGAATGGACATGATCGTGAATGAGGTCATTAGAGGGACAACACAGACAGGAAGGTTTGGAGAAAAAGCTAGAGAAGCCAGATTGAGATGGTTTGGACATGTGCAGAGGAGGGACAGTGGATACATTGGTAGAAGAATGTTAGAGATGGAGCTACCAGGTAGGAGAAAGAGAGGAAGGCCAAAGAGGAGATATATGGATGCAGTGAGGGAGGACATGCAGATGGATGGAGTCAGACTAGAAGATGCAGAGAACATGGAGAGATGGAAATCAATGATCTGCTGTGGCAACCCCTGAAAAAAAGGGACAAAGCCGAAAGAAAAAGAAGAAGAGAGTTGAAGAGGAAGACACTATAAATACATCAAATAGCAAAATATATCTCCATCTTTACTTAGACACACCAATTTAATATCAACAACTAATAAATCGTTGTGGCGCTTTGGCCCAGAGGCAATGTCTCTGTCATTGGTGTGGAACCCCAGGGTTCACCTCCTGGGCAAGTTCAAATCCCAGTTAGGGCGGTTGGTACCTTCCAGTGGACTCACCACCCACAGGAAGGTTCAGGGGGGTTGGTACGGTACAATGTGATTTGGGTGAAGACTGCTGCCCCCGCGACCCGGTAACGGATAAGCAGATGAAAATGGATGGATGGATGGATAATAAATCGTTGTTTATCCAGAAGCGTCACACTTTGAGTACAACTTGAATTCTTGAATCACTTTTTTTAGTATCCCGACAAGTAGTTTTAAACTGAACCAAATAACTATAAACTACTTAAAAGCGTGTGCAAAAAAATATTTAAACAAGAACAAAATATTGTAATAATAACTAGGACCGCATAAGTGAAGTTCGGAATTAAAATTAAACAATCCGACTCAAAAAGAAGAACACTTTTTGTACGGACATGTGTTTTTGGGGATGGCGGATTTATACGGCGGTGGATAAACTTATGATCTATACACGCTTATCAGTCACAGTCCTGAGTCTACCGACTGGCTCTACTTTCTTTCAACCTCTTGATATTCCATCCATCCATCCATTTTCATCCGATTATCCGTTACCGGGTCACGGGGGCAGCAGTCTCCACTCAAATCACATTGCACCGTACCAACCCCCCTGAACCTTCCTGTGGGTGGTGAGTCCACTGGAAGGTACCAACTGCCCTAACAGGGATTCAAACTTGCCCAGGAGGTGAACCCTGGGGTTCCACACCAATGACAGAGACATTGACTCTGGGCCAAAGAGCCACCCTCTTGATATTAATGGAGTTAAAAATTCAAACATAAAAGATAGATGGACAACGTCTCATTTATTAAAATATTTTATACACAATTCCTACGGAATTCTACGGAGCCCCTAAAGGGACATGAGGGAAAAAAGCACGAGATACTTTCTTGTGAGCCCGAGATACTTTCTAGAGCTCACAAGAAAGTATATCTAAGACATTTTGCATTTTGCCACACATACATACAGGGTTATACATTTAAAAAAAAAATCATGTACAGTAAGCACGGTTGGGAAAGTTACGTGACATGCGTGACATATGTACTGTATATATGGTGAGCATTTAAGTACCGTACATACTGTACATAATTTTTTTTTTTTTTAATATATTACCCTGTATGTATGAGTGGCAAAATATCTTAGATATACTTTCTCGTGCTCACGAGATACGCCTCCCCCAACGGCGTTAGGACCCAGATTTTTTTTTTCGCGGAAGGAGAGAGGCCTCCTCCAGATCTCCATCACCATCATCAGTGCTACCTCTGTGTACATCCACCGCTACGATGCTGAAGCTCATCCCACCACAAGCTCTACTCGTGTGTTTAAATGCGATAGTCAGCGCAGAAACAGAGGACTACACACTGACCGACAGAGCGTATGTGATCTTACAGAAGCAGAATTTAGGTAAGATTGTGGAGTGGTGTTACTACACTGATGATGATGATGACGACGACACAGTGCTCTATTCAGACCTGTGACAGCTGTTTATACTACTGGGCATGTGTTTTTTGTTTGTACGTAAAGTGACGCTGGGCTGCGTCCTATCTGTGCTGCTGCTGCTCATGATCATCATGGCTGTTTGTGTCTACAAGCCGCTGAACCGTCGGTGAAAAGAAACAGAAACACAAAAGGAGACGTGCATTGACGCTGGTGGGTGCGAACACGTGATATAAGGAGGTCATCATTAGCCTCTGCGGAGTGAACGCTCATCACATTCTTCTTTTCCTGACAGCGACAGAAGCTGCCGACCCTGCCACCTACCTGCCAATAACAATATCAACAGCAGAGGGATTTAAGGACTACATATCGGTCAAGATGACTTGTGGGGTCCACACAGTGGTAGAGGGGTTAATGCTCTTGCCCGACAACAACAAAATAATTTGTTCAAATCTTTGTGATAACCGATAGTCTTTATGTATACATTATATACGGTCAGACTTCCTTCACTCGTGGCGTAAGATGCAATATTTAGGGTGACAGTACTCTCAAATAACTTTGAATGTGAATTGTGTTCTTACCATGGACCTCACCCTCGCCTGATAGGATCAGCTCCTGCTCTTCCTGCTATCTTGAAAAACATGAAGTAGAAGAAAATTAATTAATCACTTCCTGTATTGGCATTGGTAAAATTAAATAACCACAGGTATTTTGATGGAATTATGATTCATTTTTACTTGCAGGTAAATATTACTTCCTTTTATAAAAATATCTCTTAAAATGGTTTTGGTTAATTGAGGCCCTCATATTGCATATGTAATATATAATAAACTAGGTAAATACTAAAAGTTTCTCCCTTTTTCAACAACAAATAACAAAACACTGCATTGGGTTATTTCTACCAGTATCCCACATATAGTAACATTTTAAGAACTGAAGGTGAAATGTGGCCAGTTGTAGCTGTTTTAGGTCAATTTACTCAGAAAGGTTTGTCTCTCACAGGTTTTTCACAATTTATTGACACAAAGAATTCCACTATTACTATTGGAAATGCTGCAAATAAAGGTATTCTGTTTGCCGTTTTTAAAAGACAGTATTAGTGCAAAGACCTGTTGGTGTTAAATAAACATGAGGCACCTGTGAGCAGGTAAAAATCTTGTTTACATTCACTGTTGAGATGAGCTTGGCTTAAATAATAACATTTTACTGCCTAGGACAAAAACATTTATGACTCAATAATGTAAGAGTTCACAGCCACACCTTTTACAAATAAAGTGCCTTTATTTAAAAACATTTTCCAAACATTTTCTTAACATTTAAACATGCAGCTTCTTGACAAACAGCATGAGCAGTGTTACAAAAATCTGTATTAAATTAACTAAAGCAATATTTTATTTCATTTCACTGTTCAGCAGTTTGGCAATCCCATCATTAGCAATAGTTTTCAGAAAGAAAGTCAGCAAACCCTGTGTATTTACTTGAATATGAACATTTACAGGAGGTTTCTTAATAGTTAAGTGATTTAAATTATAGTGATTTTAATGTTGATGTTGTTTTTAATTCCTTGGCTTGGAGTGGAACCAACCTGAGACACTGCAGAAGGCGAGTTCTACAGTCTCAGCGATGTTAAGTGTAGTGGTTAATCTCACACAGTATCACCTAGTTTCTAGGTATTGAAACTTTCACTCATAATCTGTCCATAGGGTTAAATCTGAGTGGTGTTAAAAATAATTGATATAAATGTTTTAAACTCATTGTGTTCACAGAGCAAAACAGTCTGTTGGCACGTAGCAAATGCACTTGTCCTATGATGAAAGCAACTGACTGCTAAACCTGTGCTGTCATCTCTTTTGCGTAGAGGTCTAAAGGTCATTTATGGCTACAAACAGGCAGACTGCCTTTAGGAATAATTCACTTCATTTTTCTGACAAAGTAATCCGCAGACTGGTTTCTGCTACTGCATGTTTGAACTGAACTGATAACGCTCTAGGTTTCCATAGTGATGTATACTCCACACAAGTCCACTTAAACTACAAACATTATGAAAGACTAGGGATCAAAAATAATAAAATCATTATCTTTGTTGCCAAAGAAGCTGCATGATATCAGGCTTCTAAATGTATTTTGTTTTTCTCAGAGGTGACATGCTTTGTAAGACCATATGCAGAGTCTTCATTCATTCATGTACAACACCTTTGAAGCATTCTCAACTTTTGTATAAATTCATCCAGATTTCGCAATCATTATTTGTAAAGTACACAGTTCACAAGTACCAAGAATTCACACCAGGGGAAAAGTGTTACCAGGTGAAAATAAGACCAAGAGATTAAGAAAGTGTGTTAACAAACATAAAGAAGTGAAAATGTGTAAAAAGTTGAACCCTGAGTTTATTCAGTGAGCCAACAGTCATATACACTGCATGGAGACTTCACAGTAAAAATACTGTCTCTTCAGGTTCCGCAGACAATGACAGCTAGCAAGAAGAAAGAGTGACACAATCTTCAACCCATTATGAAGTTACCTCGGCCATAATTATGTCCACTGCATTAAGGATGATCATATTTTCAAAAAATTGAAGGTCACTGCTATGAGTCTGAAGTGGAGTAGATAATAAATTAAAAGTCAAACAACCGTGATATTCTTAAGGGAACTTACAAAGAGTCAGACAAAAGCTGAGCTAGAAATATATAAAGTAATACACTCTTGCCAGGAAAATACCTTAATCGTTTTATGTCAAGACTTTGATATTGCATGTCTCAAAATGGTCTGCATAGATAGTGGTTTGAATGACTGAGGTGAGGTTGTTGTTTCTGAATCTGGATAAAGTTGTGTTTTTACAATTACTGATATTATAGTTCCCTATTTTCCTTTTACTTCTCAGTAAGTGACAGCTGCAAAATTCTCTCTAGCTCCTCTTCCTCCAGCTTCCTCATTTTCTCCTCTTCCTCCTGAGCTTGTGCAGAAAGCTCCATGGCCAGCCGGAGGTCTGAATCCGGACTGGAGATGGACACAGAGCTAGTACCACTGGAAACATCTCCATATTCCACTAGCACCCCCTCTGGGATACTCCTGGAATGACATGTCAGTTGTGTGACTATCCTCTCCAGGATTGCTCAACCACTTCATCGGGGACAACTGTTCACCCACTGTTTATTATAAACATATATGCTTTTAAGCACCCTTGGGTGTCCAAACAGGATGGGTCCATGTGAATCAGGATGTCTCAGAAAATGAATCTGTGCCAATATCAATAATTAAGTTGTGAAGAGATCCAACCAAGTACTAAAAACGGTTAAAGAAGCAGCTAGTAACTGTATGCTGTGTTTGCACCCTACCTGTCACTCTGGCTATTGGGTATACCATCAGCAAATTCAAATTCTGCATTATTCCAGTTTCCCTCCTAAATAGACACAAAGAGGCAGAGGCATCTCGGTGATGTGATCGACTACAAAATCAAGAACAGCACTGAAAGTTGACAGATGTGTTCTGACCTGGCCCGGGACTCGGTGGGACTCCAAGAGACTCTGATGGATGGCGTACTGTAAGACCTCCTCATCATTGTTTGACATTGGCGTGTGACGGCTTCCACCTCTGCGATGGTAATTAGGGGGCACCACAAACACAGAGGGACACACCTTGAACAGAGGCGTGACTGGATAGAACTCAAACACAGTTAATTATAGGCCTCAGTTATGCATCTGATGTAGCATTCAAACTGTCAGCATACACACCTGCAGCTTCTTCACTTTCTTCTGAGGATGTTGGCGTAGCGGCTGGTGTCGTGATCGTTTCCTCTGCTGTGCTGCATTTATTTACATTACCAAAGGTAATCTTGGCATTCAGTACATGAAACAGGGGGATCTCTGGAAAAAAATTGCACAAACCTAGTTTTAAAAAAATTAAAAATTAAAGTATGAAAATGTTCCTTTAAAAAAAAAAAAAAAAACTCAAAATACTCACTGACCTATTTTAACAGGGAATCCCGGAGGAAACTTTAAGGTTACAAAGTCTCGTAATCTTGCAAAGTGGGAACTTGTACGTGCCATGAGGTCAATGATGGGGGTCACCTGTTCCACCAGGGACAAGGGATGTTCCTCACTCATCCACAAAGTACCCTTGAATCTAAAGGAGACAAGATATTAAGATAACACACCACAAAGATGGGTAAACTCTAAAATAATGAAGAGATTATTTCAACTTTATGTCAGTGGAACCCACTTCTGTGTTCTAATGCTTAGTTCAATTGGTCGACCAATGTCCCTTTTCCCAAGGTCAAAATCAGGATCAAAATATTCCTCTGGAGTGATGGCAGTGGGGTTGTTTGCAGTTGCATACTCGAGAGTGAGGTCCTAGGATGTAAACAGTCATTACAGGTGGGCTTTCAAATAAAACTGAAATTATATAATCTTAAAATGTTATTCTCGTGTCTTACCCCTTGTGCACTAACATGCTGCTCCACTGTCCCCAGCAGAGATTCCAGGATGTTTCTTTCACCTTTTAAAAGTTTGTTTGTTTTATTTTAATAACAATATAGTAATGTAGCAGTTATAAAAAATGAACATTACTTACTTTTTATCCTGGCTTTCTCTTCATCTGTAAGATGCTCTGTCCTTGTTCTGATGACAACATTTACGTTGTTTACACTGAAAACCTACAATCACAAACATATAATTACATGATTTAATAAGTTTCTATGACACACTGTGCACTACAGGAAAGTGTAAAAGTAACAGAATAACTGCTGTGAACCTTTGCTTCAAATCCATTGACCAGCTCAGATTTTTCAGTTCTCCAGCCCCAAATCCCAGACTTGTTCCTGTAAAGAGAAAAAAGCTTGCAATAAGAAACAAAAACAATATTAAAGGAAACATTTCAGGAGTAAAGAAGACGTGACTCTTGCCTGTCAAATACAATGTCCTTGGTGTCTAAATAGGTGTTGACAGTGGGTGTAGTCAACCTCTTGGCAACCTCCTGTTCAGCTGGTTGCATCGACTCTAGGGTCACATCCTCCATTTCTTGGGAGATGTTGAATCGCTCTGTGTCGACTACTTTTTCGTCATGGTTCACCTCCATCAGCTCTGCGTATGAATCTGCCAAACCGTCAGGGGGAAACTGTTACCATTTTTACAGATACAACAAAAAAAAAACAAGTAGAGAGATAAAAGTTGAGAAGCACACCATCTCCTCTGAAGATGTAACTTCTTTGCCCTCGTATCCACGCCATGTTTTCAAAGCCGAGCAGAGTAGCATCAACTCGTAGGCTGGTGCCACTTTTCCAGATGCGACAAATATCACTCGGACAAACCCGAGAAAGAAGAGGTACTGTGAAGCAAAAGTACATGAAGGTAACACAACAGGCAAAAAAAAAAATGTAGACACCCATGATAACAATGGTAGTCTGTAAGGCTCCACCTCCAAAAAATAAACTTTGTGGTATTTCCTGTATGACAGTAAAACCACTTTACACTGTTTAGATATGTGGCCACAGTCAACCATTGACTTCATATTACACTTGAACATTTGACAATGTGAAATTACATTAAAATCAATGTCAATTGACAAGGACAAACCACACACTTACTCCAACTGGTGAATTCCCACTTCATTTCCATATAGAAATCTGGAGACTGTAAATACAGCATCAAACAGAAGTGTTTAATTGATTATTTTACCGGAATCTTTCAAAGATTACCAGAAAAATGTGATGGGAGAATAACAATAAAACCTCTCTGATCTTTGACAGCAGCTCAGGCACTCCTTCCAGAGCAGTGGAGGCTTTGATGTAGTCTCTGCACTGAAGCACTAACTGAACCATCTCTGGATCCCCTGTGCTGACTGCCTCCTGCAGTACTACGGAGTGACAAACATGTATTAACAAACCACTAAATGTTTTTAAGGAAACAGCCTCTAACTGCCAGGAGTAAAACCCCTCAATGGAAAACCTCAGAGAATTACCATGCATTTAAAACACAGAAAAGCCATTAACAACAGATGGTGTGTATGCAGAGGGTGACCCAGAAGCCCAACCCTTTGAAATATATAAATTATATGTCATCACTTCACTATAATCCTTATAGTTACTGTAACATGTTTTTGAAACTAACCTGTCCAGTTATTGGCATTTTCTTTGGTCACCTGAGCCCCACGTCTCAGAAGGGCTTTCACTGACTCAAGGTGTCCAAGTGTCACAGCCAGGTGCAAAGGTGTTCGACCTCTGGGATCCTCTGCTTCTATGCCATTCTGAACAGTATCACAGGGAAACATCAACAGTAGTTTCTCTTACTGATATTACATCTAACAGTCATGGATTAGGCCTAATAATGTGAAACAACACACATAACATTACACGGGGGTTACATGATCATATACAGACCAAGTGGAAAAGTTTATTTATTTCCATAATTCCATTCAAAAAGTTAAACTTTCATAGATTATAGATTCAGGTCCCACAATTTAAATGAGTTTAAGTATTTATTTGTTTATTACATAATTTGGGCTTCCAGCTCATGAAACCCACGGAAACAGGAATTAGAAAAATTAGAATACTGTGGAGAAATCAACATCCACTTTTCAGTTTTTGCAGAAATTAGGACCACATCAAATCAATCAAAATCAAAATGATATGTCAATCTTTAGTACTTGTTTGGGAATCCCTTTACCTTAATCACTGCCTCAATGCTATGAAACCCACAAAAACAGGATTTCAATAAATTAGAATACTGTGAATTAGAATACTGTTTTTGCAGAAAATAAATAAAGAAAAAAAGAAATCAATCAAAATATGGTACTTTCAAAATGATATATCAATCATCAATACTTGGTTGGGAATCCCTTTGCCTTAATCACTGCCTTGATGCGACGTGGCATTGAGGCAATCAGGCTGTGGCATTGCATAGGAGTTATGGAAGCCCACATTTCTTTGATGCTTGCTGTCAGCTCTTCTTTGTTGTTGGGTCTGGTGCCCCTCATTTTCCTCTTAATAATACCCCATAGATTTTTAATGGGGTTTAGGTCCGGCGAGTTGGCTGGCCACTCAAGCATAGGCATCAAACTAGGTTTTGGTGCTTCTGGCGGTATGGGGAGGGGCCAGGTCTTGCTCGAAGATGAAATTTGCATCTCCATACAAATTCTCAACAGAAGGAATCATAAAGTCCTCTAAAACATTCTGGTAGACTGTAGCAGTGACCTTGCATTTAAGAAAGCAGAGTTTACCAACACCTGCACTGGACATTGCACCCCAAATCATGACTGACTGTGGATATTTCACACTGGACCTCAAGCAGCTTGGGTTCTGTTCCTCACCCGTCTTCCTCCAAACCCTTGGACCTTGATTCCCAAATGAAAGGCACACTTTACTTTCATCGGAAAAGAGGACCTTGGACCACTGGCCAACAGTCCAGTCCTTCTTCTCCTTGGCCCAGTTGAGCCGCTTCCTACGTTGGCTCTGGTTCAGAAGTGGCTTGACCCGAGGAACCCGACAGCTGTAGCCCATCTCCCGGATTCGTCTGAATGTGGTGGTTTTTGAAGCTGTGACTCCTGCCTCAGTCCACTCTTTCTGGATCTCTGCCAGATTCTTGAATCTTCTCTGTTTGAGAATCCACTGAAGCCCACGGTGCATCTTCTCCTGCCACATTTTGCCCTTCCAGTAGACTTTCCATTGATATGCTTGGACACAGCACTCTGTGAACAGCCAGCCTCTTTAGCTAGGAACTTCTGTGGCTTACCCATCCTATGGAGGGTGTCAATGATGGTCTTCTGGCCAGTTAAGTCTGCAGTCTTCCCCATATTAAACCGAACTGAGACAACTGAACCAAACTGGAGCAATTTAATGACACCTGTGGAAACCTGTGCAGGTGCTTTGAGTTTAGTAGATGATTAGTGTGTGACACAGTTTAAAACATTAATGCCCCACAGAATTTGGGCTGATTTCTTCACTGTATTGAATTTTTTTGAATTCCTGTTTTCGTGGGTTTCATGAGCTGGAAGCCCAAATTATGTAAAAATAAACAAATACTTGAAATCATTTAAATTTTGGGCCCTGAATCTATAATCTATGAAAGTTTAACTTTTTGAATGGAATTATGGAAATAAATAAACTTTTTCATGATATTCTAATTTTTTGGATATGATCTGTAGGTGTGCTATGATAGCTCTATATTAGCGTACTTCACAACTATCCCTTATGTTATGACTTACAGTCAAAGATTAACCATGTTTAATTAGAGGTCAACACTGAAATTGTGGTCTGCAGTAAACAGCACTGTTTTTAGATTAATCATCATGTCTGGTCGACTCATTTTGTTGCGGCAGGTAACAATTGCAGTGACACAATCATCAT
The DNA here is from genome assembly GCF_000523025.1 of Cynoglossus semilaevis. NCBI lineage: Eukaryota > Metazoa > Chordata > Actinopteri > Pleuronectiformes > Cynoglossidae > Cynoglossus > Cynoglossus semilaevis. The sequence goes on along the minus strand of NC_024328.1, from coordinate 372,440 downwards.
AAATCATACCTTATTTACACGGTGTACACAAGAAATGCATTCATCACATTAATCAGAAGAATGTTTGATGTGTCTAATGTTTTATTTTAAAAAACTTTTGAAATTTCCCACAATAAGATAGATATGGATGCCACGCACTATACTACCTCATCCATACGTCACTGTTAGGATGGTGTTCCTGGTGATTGCCTTTAATTTTTACCTCCTAACACGAGCATCATCTTAGTACCACAAACAGTTGGTTATATGTCACAAGTGACATATAACCAACTTATGATATCCCTACAGTCTGTCTCCTAATTTTCCTGGATCGCCTCAGTGAAACTTGAAACAATTCCACCTGTGCTACATTGATCTTTTTAATCTTGTTGACTATACTTCTCATTCCAGTGTCAACACCTAGATTTGTTTAGATAACTGTGTGTATTCTGCTGATTTGCGATTATTAACAATTCTCTAGCTCCCCAGTCCAACAGATTTTCTTTCTGCCATGATGCTTTGACTAGTGTCTACTACACTAGACACCAAGCACTTACTGTATACAGCGTTGAAAAGCGAAACTACAGTATGTGAGGCCAGTGGTGTTTACATGGCTAGTATTTGGAGGAATACTTCCAGACAACAATTATTGCTATTGTACAACACGTTTGTTCTGTTTTGAGAAAAACAAACAAACGGGTCGATCTCGGAGATGTGGTTTATCTGTGACATTCCAAACGTTGTTTCTATGTAAGCGTGTGTGTGTCTACGAGCGCGTGAAAGAGATGGAAAGAGAGAGATACACTCCAAATCATCCGTCAACACTGCTGGCCTACTTTACTTTTACAGATTCAACAGCTCTTTTCATTAAGCTAACGGACATCCGTATGTGTGCGTCGGTGTTAGCAGCTACGACCGTGTACTGTGTGTTCATGTTTACCTACCTGTGTGGTGGATATGAGTTCTTCCAGTTTCCTGAAATCATTCACCCATACTGCAGAGTGCAGAGGAAACTTCTCACGGATGTCCTCGCTGACGCTAGCCCTAGACATCTTCCTCTTCACAGAGGTTCTCAGTGCAACATTAGCCGCCAACGGACCGTTAAAGCCATGAGGTTTGAAATGCTGTAGTGGCCATAAAAGTTGCCGTTAACAAAACGTACCACAATGAGCTTAAAAATTACACAACAACTGTTCAAACGGTCCAGAAACGGTGGCCAACTTCTGTACAAGCTTTACCCTAAATAAAAACTTTTAAACAAGGAAGTGGCTGCGGCGCAAACCAATAATGACAGGGGTGTCAAAAACAGAAATACTTTCATAGTATTAATCATAAGGTGGTATATTCACGCTTCCATTGTATTAAAGAATAAAAACTAATTTTAGACCGACAACAGTAAATGAAAACAATCTCTCGGGTCAAAACTACAGAAAAGAACCAATGAATAGCAGATTTGGGCGCGACCATTGAATAAAAGTACTGAGGGGGAATATACATCTAAACGTCCACAGCTGTTCTTAGGTCAAATCGAACATACGTCATGTGCATTTGTATTAAGTAAAGTTAAAATAGAGGCAGATCATATATATATATATATATATTATGGCATGCCGTTTAGGAAATTAATCTTTGAATATATATACAAAAAGTCTGAATATATATATAAAAATCCTGAATATATATACAAAAATTGAAACCCTTTTGACCACAGTGCCACAATCGGGGCGGACCTACGCCTGCTACCACCGACCAGGCGGCACAGGGGATCCCCATAAAACAACAAATTGTTTGGAAATATATTATCAGTCAGTCTCAGGTGAGTCAGTCTCACCCAACCTCTCCCAACTTTGTTGGAGAGGTTAGTGTTTTTCTGTTGCTATTTGTTTTCAACATTTTATTTAATTCTGTGCAATATATTTATTTTATGTGTACTTTGTAGGGGCTCGGGTGGTGTCCAGGAGGAGAATTTATTTTGTTCTACGTAAATTCCGTTAGATCAATAAAGGCCTTGGTGACTGCAGCGCAACAGCTTTCTTAAAACACAACGCAGAAGCTACACCGGTTACCCTTGGTGCGGTGACCCGTCGGATCTCCAATCCGCGTCAACTGGTTACCCGGGGTACTGCTCCTGCAAACTTTTCGCCTCCTCCCCTCTTCAACGGCACCGGCGAAGTGCAACGCTCGCTAGCTCCGGTCCTGCTCTCCAGATCTTCGATGGTACCTGCGAGGAGCTACGCTCACTAGCTGCGGACCTGAACCGCGACTCTCCGGCTCTCATGCGCTGTGTCGGCGAGGAGCTAAGTTACTAATTGCTATCTGGCTTCTTCGCGTCCAGCTTTCGGCGCATACGCATCAGGTCTGTTGGTTTGCGGATCAGTTGATTTTTGTAATTACGGTGTCGCTACGTGACGTATGAAGTGTCGTCCGGTGACGGTTTAAAGAAGGGTATTTTCTGCATTATTATTTTTTCTTAAGTGCTATTATTGTTTTTATTTTTTCCTCCTCTGCATACGCCCTTAATTAGCCATGATGGCAGGAATGGATGTTTTGGTAGGGGTAGGTCCATGTCTGGAGGTGCCCTCAACTACACAGCTGATCAGTCAGCTTTTAATCATTTATTAGCTCCCACTGCCAGCTCCACACCCTTAATATTTCTGCCCCTGAGCCTACACAAGTAGTCCCGGTTGAGGCTCTTGGGTCTTTATTCACAGATTTGGCCCAGAAAATTGGAGACACTATTTAAGCCAACCTTAGCAATGTGCAGCAGACCAATGCATACTAGACCCAATGTCAGCCATTTAGTGATGCCAGTTTGTGGCAGCTCAAGGTCCTCATGCAGTCTGACGTTAAAGCACCGCCTTACTTCAGGGGTGACCACACTGATATGTTTCTGTTCAGGAATGGGAGGATATGATGACATGTTATCTCAAAAGAGTAAAATGTGATACATGTCAAGACTGACAGGCAGAGCCAGAGATGTGGTTAAGGTGTCCCTCCGCAGTCGCGATGGACTGAGGCCATCAAATCTGCCTTTTGCTGTCTTTGACATATTGAAGTGCAACTTTAGTGAGCAGTCATATTCCAACTTGCCCACGAAAGATTCTAATGCTACTATTCCCCATGCTAATGAGAATGCTATGGATTACTGGATCTGCCTTAACAAGTCCATTGATGTTGCTGGTGAGTGCCTCCGTAGAAGGGGTAAGTCTGTTGAGGATCCCAGTGCAGGGAGGTGGTCATGATGTTTATTAACCACTGCCCCGATCCCAGTCTTGCCATGTCCTTAAAGCTAAAGGCTCCTGAACAGTGGACTGCAGCTGAGGTTCAGGAGCGTCTGGATGGTCACTGGCCATGTTAGGCAGGTGTGTCCACGGCTTTCCAGCCCCTCAGCTGCATTGCCCCTTCACCTTCTTTGGCATTTAAACTAGTGTGCCTGTGTGAAGAGAGAGGTAGCATGGGCAGCATTGGTGAAACCCTCGCTGTCAGAGAAGATGTGCAGTCGGTCTATGTGAATTGCTGTAGTAATTTTCCCAGTGACAATACAGTGGTTGTTGTTGGTTCTCACAGAGTTGAATGGCTAGTGATTTGTTTTACACTCCAGTTTCTGTCGGGGATCAGGCCACTTTGAAAGGTATGATTGATTCTGGAAGTATGTCATGCACACTCAGTGTGGAGGGGGAGTCCAAGCTCAGAGATGCTGGTGTTTTACCAAGTCCTCAGGCTGTTCCTGAGAAGGTAGTCCTTGTTGGTTGTGGTGGTCTCATGACACAACCTCGTTGCATTTATGAGCTGGCTGTTGAGATTTACAGTTTGAAATTTGTCATGCCTACTTTCCTTGTTCCAGGACAGAGAGATGAGCTCATAATTGGGACTAACGTCATCAGGCCATTGATACAGGGTCTGAGATCGGATGAGAAATACTGGGAGCTCATTTGCTCAAATACTTCTGACCCTCAGTGCGAGCAGTTGCTCAGCTGTGTTACACGTTGGTCAGGGTCTGAACAGCCTGAGAAAGTTGGTACTGTCAAGCTGCATCAGGCTGTCACTCTTGCTCCACAGCAGGAGTACTTAGTGTGGGCGAAGTTACCTGGTAATGCTCCTGTTTCACCTGGAAGCGCTGTCATTGTGGAGCCCACGTCTTCCCACTCTGCCCTCAAGGACATCATTGTGGGTCAGGTTGTAGCACATTTGTCGGGCAACAGATGGGTGCCGATGAAAATTATTAACCCGGGCAATGAGCCCTGTCACATTGTGTAGGAATGCATGTAGGAATTAAGGATGCTCACCCACTGCCCCACCAATTGTCTTGCTGCACTGGGGGAAATGCCTTTTTCAGCACCATGCACCTTACATCGGGGTTTTACAACATTCCCCTCCATGAGTCAGACAGAAAATACACAGCCTTTACAACACCTTTGGGCCTGTACGAATACAATCGGCTTCCCCAGGGCTTGTGCAACAGCCCTGCATCCTTTATGCGGATGATGATCAGTGTCTTTGGTGATTTGAATTTCTCTAGTCTACTTTGTTACCTTGATATGTATGTTCTGTTACACAGCATTAGCTGTTTTGCTTTTGCTTTCCAATAACGTGTCTTGCAGAAAGGAAAAGAGCGAGAGTAATGCAAAGATATGTTTACTTTATTTGATAGCTGTTATATGACGCAGTGTAGTGTGTTCTCTATACATTTTAATTTGTATTGTTCATGCTTACTTCCACGTTGTGAGTGAACCGTGATCCGTAAAAAAAAGTAATGAAGAGTGAATAAAGATAGACGTTCATATAGACGCTGTTTGTGTCGCTTTGATGGGGTTTTTTTTTGTTTGTTTTTTTTTACATACTTTATACGCCCCGCTACGTAGGCAGAAGAAACAGGAGCGTGGCCGGTTGTGCAGGCGTAGATACGGGCAGTGTGATCAAATAGGCTTCATATTTTTGTATATATATATTCAGACTTTCTTTATATATATATTCAGACTTTTTGTATATATATTCAGATTTTTGTATATATTCAGACTTTCTGTATATATATTCAGGATTTTTGTATATATATATATTCAGACCTTTTCTGTATATATATTCAGGATTTTTGTATATATATATATTCAGACCTTTTCTGTATATATATTCAGGATTTTTGTATATATATATTCAGACTTTTGTGTGTGTGTATATATATATATATATA
>NC_024328.1:357182-358406 GCF_000523025.1 Cynoglossus semilaevis | reverse complement strand
AACTTTCTCCCATCTCCCCACTGCATCTCTGGAGCTCAGCAACAGTGAGACATTTCTGACAACTCCTGAGCCATTTTTTCCCCTCTAGAATTAGTGTTATCATGTTTGTTATGCTGTGTTGCACATACAGAGTGAAAATGTACAGTTGTTTAAGATAGTGTGTGGTGTTTTTAATCATAATTATAAAAAGAAGCAATAATAGTAATAAGTTCAATTGTTTTGATTAGTAATTTTTTTTATCAATTACAGTTCAGACAACTCCACAAGTTGTCGCGACACCAAGGTTGGAAAACATTGATTTTAGGGTACGCACTCAAATCTGTGTAGCAACTTATATACATACATATACATATATATATATGTGTATATATATATACACACAGTGGGTACGGAAAGTATTCAGACCCTTTTAAATTTGTCACTCTTTGTTTCATTGCAGCCATTTTCTAAAATCAAAAAAGTTCATTTTATTTCTCATTAATGTACACTCAGAACCCCATATTGACAGAAAAAAACAGGAATGTAGACATTTTTGCAAATTTATTACAAAAGAAAAACTGAAATATCACATGGTCATAAGTATTCAGACCCTTTGCTCAGTATTGAGTAGAAGCACGCTTTTGAGCTAGTACAGCCAAGTTTTTCACACCTGGATTTGGGGGTCCTCTGCCATTCTTCCTTGCAGATCCTCACCAGTTCCGTCAGGTTGGATGGTGAATGTTGGTGGACAGCCATTTTCAGGTCTCTCCAGAGATGCTCAATTGAGTTTAGGTCAGGGTTCTGGCTGGGCCAGTCAAGAATGGTCGCAGGGTTGTCCCAAAGCCACTCCTTGGTTATTTTAGCTATGTGCTTAGGGTCATTGTCTTGTTGGAAGGTGAACCTTCGGCCCAGTCTGAGGTCCTGAGCACTCTGGAAGAGGTTTTCTTCCAGGATATCTCTGTACTTGGCCACATTCATCTTTCCTTCAATTGCAACCAGTCGTCCTGTTCCTGCAGCTGAAAAACACCCCCATAGCATGATGCTGCCACCACCATGTTTCACTGTTGGGACTGTATTGGACAGGTGATGAGCAGTGCCTGGTTTTATCCACACATACCGCTTAGAATTATTGCCAAAAAGTTCAATCTTCGTCTCATCAGACCAGAGAATCCTATTTCCCATAGTGATGAGCAGTGTCTGGTTTTCTCCACACATACCGCTTAGAATTATTGCCAAAAAGTTCAA
>NC_024328.1:338450-356500 GCF_000523025.1 Cynoglossus semilaevis | reverse complement strand
GCCACAGTGATCTTTGGGTTCTTCTTTACCTCTCCCACCAAGGCTCTTCTCCCCCGATTGCTCAGTTTGGCCGGACGGCCAGCTCTAGGAAGGGTACTGGTCCTCCCAAACATCTTTCATTTAAGGATTATAAGGTCTGTCTGTGCTCTTAGGAACCTTGAGTGATGCAGAAATTCTTTTGTAATCTTGGCCAGATCGGTGCCTTGCCACAATTCTGTCTCTGAGCTCCTTGAGTCAGTTCCTTTGACCTCATGATTCTCATTTGCTCTGACATGCACAGTGAGCTGTAAGGTCTTATATAGACAGGTGTGTGCCTTTCCTAATCAAGTCCAATCAGTTTAATTAAACACAGCTGGACTCCAATGAGGGAGTAGAACCATCTCAAGGAGGATCAGAAGAAATGGACAGCATGTGAGTTAAATATGAGTGTCACAGCAAAGGGTCTGAATACTTATGACCATGTGATATTTCAGTTTTTCTTTTTTAATAATTTGCAAAAAATTTCTACATTTCTGTTTTTTCTGTCAAGATGGAGTGTTGAGTGTACATTAATGAGAAATAAAATGAACTTTTTTGATTTTAGCAAATGGCTGCAATGAAACAGTGACAAATTTAAAGGGGTCTGAATACTTTCTGTACCCACTGTATGTGTAACTTTAATATAGTTTAGGAATAACAATAGTAGTATAAAAATATAATAATAAATAATAATTGAGATTACAATATGCAACACCACACATAGCAGCAATAATTACCAACTAATCTATTAACACTACTAACACTAACTAGTATCTACTATTACTAATGTACTAATCTACTAACATCCACTGTTCAGGTTTCTCAACATTGTGCTGCTACTGTTTTTGTATTTGTATTTTGTGTTTTGTTGTATTTATTGTACTTTACTTAATCTGTGTGTTCTTACTGTTGTTTATGGTGCTGTACTGCTGCTGAAGCCTTAATTTCCCTATAATAAAGTTACGTCTATCTATCTATCTATCTATCTATCTATCTATCTATCTATCTATCTATCTATCTATCTATCTATCTATCTATCTATCTATCTATCTATCCATCTCTCTATCTATCTATCTATCTATCTATCTATCTATCTATCTATCTATCGGTCTGTCTGTCCGTCTGTCCGTCTGTCCGTCTGTCTGTCTATAAAACCACACAAATGTGTATTTTTGTCTTATTGCTAGAGCAAATTGATGAGGTAATATTAGCTAAACAATTAACACAGAGCTTAATAATGCTACTAGAAATTTAAAAAAAAACTTCCCTAAATTGTTTACAATTAAAGAATATCTTAAAAAAGGGTTAGGGTTAGAAATTTAGAAACAGAAATTTGATCAGGTGTAACATTTTTGAATTTCTTTTGTAACTCAATATATGCTTTTGGGTTGTTGTTTAGAACAATATTAATACATTTAACTGATTATTTATTGAGTGTTAATTTAGTTTTTATTATTATTATCGCTTATTATCAGATATTTTCCTGCAGCTGAAATTTAGAATTACAGACACCTAACCTTTTTTGAGTTCCTGATTCACAATACAGTCCGGTGGGTGGCAGTAATGTCCCCAAGCTGGCTCCTAGCAGCCAGTTAAATCAACTTATGAAGAAGCAGCTCAGGATTTGGTTTGCGGTGGAGCAGTGTTTCTGTTGCTGTCTGTCTGTCTGTCTGTCTGTACGTACGCACTGGGGACTAAACTCATGGACAAGGAAACAGAAGACAAGGCAACAAGTCCGGTGTGAAGTCGGAGTTTATTTCAGGGGCAGCAGCGCTGAGTCTTTGACACCACAGTGAAACGTAACAATGGTTAAACGAACTTAAACATTGTAGCGGGTTGCTTTGCGCGTCTTTTTTTTCATAATGAGCTAACTTAGGTGTAGCTAAGACGGAAGAGACCAACACAGTAATCAATGATAGGCTTCACATAGACTACAGTGTGCTTATTTAAAAGGCATCTCCTTCAAAGTTAAAGGATGTCTAAACGCCTGCGGAACACTGACGTCTGCGCTGATTGTAGTGTCTCAGGTAAGCTAATTTACATCCACTCTGCAACCTTTGGTTCTGAGACTTTACTTTACCTGTGCTTTGCATATCTGCTTTGAAGGTTCAGAATCAGCTTTGCTTCCTGTTCTGTATAAAATATATAATATTATAATATAAACTGTGTAACCTTTAACTGGTTGTATATGACGCCTGTTAGGTTCTGCTAATTTTACTGAAATATCTCTGTGTGAGTCAGATACCTTATGTTTTTTATGGAGCAAATAGGAGACGCTTTTTAGACTTGACTCGTATTTATTACAGAATCAGCAAAATAGGCAGTTCTAGAGCTCCGGGTCAGATCTACGCGTCCCCGACAAACAGCATAGGATTTCAGTTCACGAAGTCTGACCAACTATCTTTCCCTGATCCAGGTTTTTAACCGTAACAAACAGAATTGTGCACGCAAACGTCGTCCTCTTCTGGTTGGGATTCGGCTCCACTTCTGCTGCTGTTGCTAGCGCCTCCGTCCTGAAACTCACGATTACCGTGATATTCCTCACTCAGATGTACACACTCGCTTGATTTATAAAGGATTGTTTGGTTCCTCAAATGCCAGGTTGTTCTAGCTTAACAACAGAAAGAATACTTATATCTTGTCATGCTACAGTTGTCACACAATTACTCAGTTCATTTACACGCTTTGTCACACAAATGCTCAGCAGTTTTCCATTCTTGAAGTTTAACATTTATGATGCAATAATTTCACTATTATTTAATCATAATATTATATAATAATAATAATCATATCTTTACATGCCCAAAAAGAACTCATTAAAAAGGTGTAAAAAAAATTACAAATTTTTCACAAAACAATTTGCAATTTGTTCTTTGTATGCACTGATTGGTGACAGATGTCTTGATGATGTTATAGTCACCAATTAGACATTTGTTTGGTTTAAACATGATGAAGTAAGAGAAAGTGGAGTTTGTTTCTCTGAAAAAAGAACTAGTAAGGGCTGCATTTTGTCTGTGTTCCACTTTTGCAGAAATTACGTGATGTTTTTCAGCAAGCACAGGAAGCAAAACAGGATGTGGAGTGAATTGACTGCAAGCTTTCAATGCAAATTAGGTTTTTTTTTGAGGGGGCGGGTTACAATAGCTCCATGGAGCAAAACTATTTCATCATTGATGTAAAAGATTTTCAACTGGATTATTAAAAACCTAAAAATATCACATTTCCAAACAAAATATTTGTGAATACTCATGTTTTACTTCCTCATTACTCACCATGTCATTGAAGTTAGTTAACCCCGTACCCTGAGCTTTAACACAACAGCTGGCCCGGATTTCCCTTCCACACAACTGTCACCAGTTGTTGGCTAGAAATATTTTTAGAGTTTCAAAATGTGGAATTAAATTTAGCAGCACTTGTTGAGAAAAGGATGGGGGAAAAAAGGTGTGTCAGCACCGACATGTTTTGGTAGTGAACTGGATTGAAGAAAACTGAAGGCCCGGTGCCAGAATCTGAGCAGCTACTTGTGCAGCTGTTCCTTTTGCTCCTCAGCTGCTGCTGAGATACTTTAGCAGCTCCTGTGTTTGTCCGTTTGCTGCGTCACTCAATCTGTTTGGCAGTTAATTGTCAGACTGTGGCCCATAAATTTAGCTTATTTTTGGATGTGGAAATAATTGACGCACCACCGTAGATAAGATAGATAAGATACACTTCAGAACCAAATTGAATTACTTAAGGTCAAGGTTGAATGCACATTTATATTTGGTAACCAGACTACCAGAGTCTGTAATATACTGTGCTTCTGTTTTTACACTGCCATGAAAAAAAAAACTCCTCAATTCCTAAACAATACAGTGAAGGTGCTACTGTATAACTGTCAAGTTTCACTTCCTTTTCTCACAATGCAACTGAGGTCAAGTATAAGGTTAAAATGACTTGTTCTTAAATGTACCTCAGTGGCTAGCGATATCATTCCTGTTCCCTGTCAGAGCCTCGTTGGGCCTCGGTAAACAGAGGAGTTTTGATTTGTGATGAATGCTGCAGCGTTCACCGCAGCCTAGGAAGACACAGCTCGCAAGTCCGGCACCTGACACACACACCATGGCCTCCTACACAGATCCAGGTAACAACTAAGCACTAGAGTAACTCTTTCCATATAAAAGTACATTTTACTCTGCAGTGTGTATGTGTGTGAGTGTGTGTGCGCCCGCGCGTGTGTGTGTGTGTGTGTGTGAAAAGTGTTTTAGAGACTGAATTGCTTACCGAAATGCCTCCAGGTAATTCCATCCTTACCCGCTGTTTAACGCTTGAGTTAAATTCAGCAACAAATAAAATCGATCCACACGACTGTTGTGCATCAGAACCCACTTAGGTGTATTGATTTTCTTTTTCTGTATAACAGAAGATTAATTCAGGAAAAAAATTGTTTAGTCAGCTACTAGACATTCTGCAGACTAAACCTGTAGGCTACACCTGTGGACTAACCCTGTGGACTGTATTTATACTGTTTTTGTTTGATTTGATAGATGGTTCAGACCTTGTATGGTAACGGTGCAAACTCCATATGGGAGCACTCCCTCCTGGACCCTGCATCTGTAATGAGTGGGAAACGCAAGGCTAACCCCCAGGACAAACTGCAGTGAGTGATTTCTACTACTACTACTACTACTACTACTACTACTACTACTGACTACTTCTGCTACAGACTACTGTTTCTACTGCTGCTATTACTACTTTCTAACTACATCTTTTGCACTACTACAAGTGCTATAAGTTCTTCTTCTACAACTGCAATACTTGCCACTGCTACTACTCTTACTTACTGCTATTTCTAGTACTGACACTTGTTCAGACTAGTACTGACATTATCCTATGACTTGAACTGTTACTTCTACCTCTATTTTTATATATTCTCCTTTTTTCAACCACAATGACTTCTTCTACTTCTGCTCTTAACTGTATGGCTACTATTCAACTATATTACTTGTAACAATAATAATATTCTACTACTTGCATTTAGTTTGCTACTACTACAGTAAACTGCTGCTTCTATTTCAGAAAAAATAAAAATAACAATAACCGTAAGAATTATAAACTGTTTTTGAATTGAGTTTTGAATGAGTTTTTTGGTCAATTGTTTTTTTTCTCCACACTTTTTAAAATGCCACCAAAAGTCCAAACAAGTCTGAGTTCATTCGAGCCAAATATCAGATGTTGGCTTTTGTCCATCGCCTTCCTTGCAGAGAAGATGACAGTTCAACAGCTAAAGATCTGAGTAAGGTAAGGAGAAGTGGCTGCCCACTATGACAATACAATCTTAAAATATTTGGTATTAGGATTTTTTTATTATTCCATTATGTTTTTTACCCTCCAGCAACTTCACTCCAGTGTTCGAACAGGGAATCTGGAAACTTGTTTGAGATTGCTGTCTCTGGGAGCACAGGCTAATTTCTTTCACCCCGTAAGACTTGTTCACATGATACATGAGCTGAACATTGCATTTGGCTTATGTACTGAACTGAGGTCTATTTCCTCTTTAGGAAAAAGGAAACAGTCCATTGCATGTAGCTGCAAAGGCAGGGCAGGTATCTCAGGCTGAGCTGTTAACTGTTTATGGGGCAGATCCTGGAGCCCCTGACAGCAATGGAAAAACACCTGTTGACTACGCAAGGTAAAGTAGTCAAAAGTCCAACCTACAGTATATCATTTTACCTTTTACAAATGTTTGTTTTTTTGCGTGTACGTTTTAGGGAAGCCGGCCACCATGAGCTGGCTGACCGACTGGTGGAGATTCAGTATGAACTGACAGATCGACTGGCTTTTTATCTGTGTGGCAGGAAACCAGGTATGATGTGATGTTTGTGAAACATAATGGAGCTCTTTATCTATTTAAAATACTGAACATTGTATTCAAATTGTATTTACATGAACTGATTTTTATTTCAGACCATAAAAATGGCCAGCACTTCATTGTTCCACAAATGGCTGACAGGTAAGAGACCATTAGATCGAAGTTAGTCTGACAATAGTCATTTTCATTTACACCACAGTCTTGGGTCTTGACTTTTGTAAGACAGCGATAAAGCAGAGCCAGGTAGTTGTTTATCATGGTATCTTTGCTCTGAAGCCTGTTCTAACTCGCCCAAAGTCTCTTTTACTATCTGTTCTCTGAGATGGAATCAATACAAAATAATATTATAGTTTCACTCAGAAGTACGTGGAGTTTCTGCAATCCAGTTACCAAACAACTTTACGAATTAGGTCGTAGGTTTTAAACTAGTCAAGACCCTGCTCGTCTCTAACTGATGTGTTTTTCTTTGCTTTCTTTTGATTGATAAGGAACATGTAAGTACAATTTAGACCAGGGCTCTTGAACTTAAATGAGCTGAGGGGCCATTTCTTGTGATCAAACAAAGTATATTAATGAATGAACACAGAAAACAATTAATACATAAAATTTAAAAAAAACATTGCAAAATTGAATTCTTTTCATCTAGTTGTTGGCCGGATGTGGGGGGTTTCCCAGGCCAGAAGTGGCCCCTTAGCCAGTAGTTTGAGACCCTTAATTCAGAATGAAGCATGCACTATGTTTACCTTTACGTTAAATAATAATAACGATCTTTTCTTCTGTTTACAGTGGTATAGATTTATCAGAGTTGGCCAAAGCAGCAAAGAGGAAACTTCAATCTGTAAGTGGTGTAGATGATTTGGTCAAAGCTCTGAGTCTTGTTTCTGCTTAATGTTTTCTGGTTAATAACTACAACCCGCTTGAACGCAGCTCAGTAATCACTTATTTGAGGAGCTGGCCATGGACGTGTATGATGAGGTTGACAGAAGAGAAACCGATGCAGGTAAGTTGTTGTGTTTGGAACAAAATGAACATGTTTGTATTGTATACATGTGGTCCTTCCTCGGGACAGAAAGAGTCTCCCTGCAGAGCTCTGCAGAGCTCTGCAGTCTTTTACACATTTTTTTGTCTTCTTTCTGCTGGTCACTTGTGCAGACATGCAAACCAAAACAAGCATAGACACATTGACACGTAAAAACAAACATCTTTTGCACTACTACAAGTGCTATAAGTTCTTCTTCTACAACTGCAATACTTGCCACTGCTACTACTCTTACTTACTGCTATTTCTAGTACTGACACTTGTTCAGACTAGTACTGACATTATCCTATGACTTGAACTGTTACTTCTACCTCTATTTTTATATATTCTCCTTTTTTCAACCACAATGACTTCTTCTACTTCTGCTCTTAACTGTATCGCTACTATTCAACTATATTACTTACAATAATAATATTCTACTACTTACATTTAGTTTGCTACTACTACAGTAAACTGCTGCTTCTATTTCAGAAAAAAATAAAAATAACAATAACCGTAAGAATTATAAACTGTTTTTGAATGAGTTTTTTGATCAATTGTTTTTTTTCTCCACACTTTTTAAAATGCCACCAAAAGTCCAAACAAGTCTGAGTTCATTCGAGCCAAATGTCAGATGTTGGCTTTTGTCCATCGCCTTTAAAACTTTACATAAACAAGATATTAGTTTGAATAATAGAAAAAAAATCACCAGAAACATCCAGGAAGCGTGTTAAATCAACTGTCATACAGTACATGTCATTGTCACTATGTGTTGCATCACTACAGACAGATGTTAATAGTAGGTCTCAACCTGGCCTCAATGACACAGACGCTGAATAGAGTACAGGTTACACAGGAAGAGATTAACCCAGTCAGTCAGGAAGTGTTTCTTTCTACCACAATTACCAGCTCTAAGAGTTCTACAAGGTGAATATTATGTTGCCCTTGTCTTGTAGTCATTGTGGCTTTGGTGTCAGCAAAACACTGAAGGAGCTGCATAAAATATTTTTAGGGGCACCTGGGGAAAAAATGTGAAATGCCGCAATAAGTATGTTTGGATACCTTTTTAACGACATGATATTTTAGTGACTTAACTAGAGAAAATGTAAAAGTCTATGCGGCTCCTCCAGTGTAAAGGGAAGAGAGGAAAAATTGAGGAAGTCCAGTGTTGGTTATTACACCTCTGGAAAGGGTGAGTATTTTTATTTCTATACTTGAGGTGAGTGTAGCTGGTACTGTCTTATGATATGTCAGATAAGTGTTCTTAACTCACTGTAAAGGTGAAAACATTGTTGTGATGGAATGATTCTTGTATTTAAATGCTACTTGATCATTACATTGAACAAGTCTTGCTTTTCTTTTTCATTAATTCTTTCATTTTGCCGTCATCTTTAACTCACTGTTTACCGTAGTCTTGATTGTTTGCAGATATAAAACATTCGCATTTTACTTTCCATGATTTTTATAAAAAAACATCTGCATACTATTCTATATTCTATAATACCCCTGTCATCCTGTAGTGTGGTTGGCCACCCAGAATCACAGCACCTTGGTGACAGAAACAACAGTGGTGCCTTTCCTTCCCGTGAATCCAGAATATTCATCAACACGAAACCAGGCACGTCTGCTCCAAAGACTTTTCATGTCCCTCAGCTGGTTGGTCTTGTAAACTGACAGTTACGGTTGTGTTGTGTTTTGTTATCTCTCAGGGGAGGCAGAAGCTGGCAAGATTTAACGCACATGAATTTGCTACTCTTGTCATCGACATACTAAGTGATGCCAAACGAAGACAACAAGGCAATTCAGTGTCTAGTCCCAAAGGTAAGTGATGAGGGTTTCTGCTACGGAAAGCAATGACATCTTACAGTGGCAACACAACAGTCAACTCGTTATCGTTTCTGTACAATTAATAATACACACCCTGAAGTGTCTCAACCCACTGGACAGGGCTTTGTTTTATTACTGAACAATGACTAAGTAATCTAAGTAATCAACTTGGTAATCGCCATCAGTGATGCCCAGTATTTTTTTAATAATTATGGAGAGGCAATCATGTCCTGCAATATAGTGTTTATTTGATTAACTCTGTTCATCAAATAAATACTATATTCACACTATTTTCTAAATGAAACTGACTTCAACACAGAAGTGAGTTTTATATTTATAGTTAAAACGGCTGTACGCAAGTGTTTTTTCAATGTTGTGTCTTGTTATTCAAGAAAACATTGAACTCATCCTGAAGAGTGTGGGTGTCAGACACTGCAGTGACAGTCAGGAGATTGACCAGCCCGACTATGACAGCGTGGCATCCGATGAGGACACAGATCAAGAGCTCCTGTCCAGCAAAGAAGATAGGACAAAAGTATTATAGTGTCCCTTTGTAATATTATATGCCTGAATCATTGTGAATCTCTCTCTATATATATTTTTTAGCTTTACTCTTCTTTTGTGGATCCCTCAGAGTCTGGACTCTGACATCTCAGACGGCCCTATTACTGTGCAAGAATACATGGAGGTTAAAAATGCACTGTCTGCATCTGAAGCCAAAATACAGCACCTCATGAAAGCTAACAGCAACCTGAGTGATGAGCTGAGGCTAATGCAGAAAAAGGTATCCACCGAGCTCCACCCATATGATCACTAACACTGAGGGGAGGCGGGAGGGACAAGCCTGAGGAGGGGCCACAGCTGTTAGCAGCTTTTCTTCTGCCAAACGCAGGCCTAGCTTACACTTTACAATGACAACAGATCAACCAAAAACTTGGCTGCTGTGTTGGGGGATGAAGCTGCTACGTCACCCTGCTGGTCCACCCTCTGTTTAGGTCTGCATGTCCAACTGTCAAGGCTTAACTGTAATCTACAGGGTTCGGTTGGTTTGTTCTGTGGGTTTGAGAACAGCATCAATTCAGTCAATACAAATATTTGTTATCATTCTTTGTTACATTAATGCAATTTGATCCACTGGTACTAACATGCATGTTGGAGCATGACATAAAATAACTGGTTGTTCCGTTCACAGCAACTAACTGTTTTGAATTGTATGTTTTTGCTTTGCTTTTTCAAATTTGAATTTATTTTGATTTTTTTTTATTCTTGGTGATATTGTTTGAGAAAAGTATTTATTATTTGATTTGTTTATTTTAAAGAAGAACATTCTTGGGTGATGAAGGGTCAAGAATGTTTTTTTATTTTTAATGTCTTTAGGTTTAGATCACATGCTGTATTTCCATTTAGCATTCATGTGACATGTTTGCTTTGATTTGCCGGTTTTGATGGAATGTGAAGAAAAATCTTCCGGTCTTTTCAGAGTAACTTTCCTTGTTGCACTTAAAGTCATTGTCTCTGTCCTTACTGTAGACTCAGCCCAACAAGTGTAGACTTATCCTTAGAATGTTTAGCCCTGTATAATTAATAACAGTATCCTGAACAATTCAGGGCAGTTTGCAGCCTTAATTATAACTCAAGCCATTACCAGACTTTATCTGATCTTCAAACTCCTCGGCTTAAAATGCAAGTACAATTGCATTGAACTCGTCTCTGACAAAATAAGCTTGATTTTGTTCATCCTTGAACAAAATACCTGTCAGTCCGTCTATGCTTTAGCTGCACCTTGACCTGAAGTGCACCTGTGCAACAACCTTTTGCTTGCTTGTCACCTGCTTTGCAATTTTTGACCCAGACAAAAAAAAAGCTAAAAGTTATCAAATAAAAACACCTTTTCTATCCAGCATATTTAAACAAAGCGCTGCTGTTTGTGGTCACTGATGACTGCTAGGTCAGTGTTTGAACATCTAGACTCAATTGTTATCTGTTCTGGTTGCCCGGCTGGGGTTTGGGGCTACATTAGTTGTCCTCTTTTATATTTGCCCCCTCCACCAGGCCTTAAACAGTTTGTTTGTCTTATTGCTTTGGAACAGTTTTTATGCCTCGTGGCCTCCCTGAGCCCACCCATCCCATTTAGGATTGGAAGTGCATTTTAACCAATGCTTCTCCTCTTACTATATAGATAACATGCTCAAAATGTTAATACAATTACTATACAACATGAACTGGTTTCAATACAGCTGTAGTGCTTGTATTGTTCAGTCCCTCTGATAAAGCAGTTGTGTAGGCAGTTACATACCTACAGTTCTATAGCTTTAAAAAATATATATTATTTAAATAGTACTTATATATGATTAACATATTTTAGCATGTTTAGAAACCAAAAGCATGAAATAGTTGGTACTAGAGGTTTTTATAATTAAAGAGAGTTAAGTTGAGTTTACAGGTATATTAGTCGGTGTAGGTTGAATTTCTGCACTATGCATAAAAAAACTGATAACTGGTATCTATAGAACCATTTGTCCATTTATATATATAAAAAATAATTGACTAAACAGACTAGGACAGGGAATGAAGCTTGCTTTGCTGATTGCACCTCTTAGTGTATTGCTGACCGTCTCTTTTCCAGCTGCAATCTCTGCAAAGTGAGAACACTTCATGTTACAATAGTTCCCTCTAAAAAAAGACAAGAGAAAAAAGAATTATAAAAAATCTTCCAGTCCCTCGGCCCTGAAACACCGACAGTCTGCTCGGGCCAGTCGGCCCATGTCTATGTATGAGACTGGCTCTGGCCTGAAGCCCTATCTCCCCAAAGGTGACACTTCTTACCCTGAAGAGGGTATTCCCACCCTGCAGCCCTTCCCACCTCATGTAAGTAAGACTTCTTGTTTCCTGCCCTCCTTTGCTGTTTCCTCTCTCATCATTTTCTTTTCCTGATCCTAATGTTTTCATTTTGTTTGCTGGTATTTTTCTCTCCGTTTTTCCCCTTTCTCATTTGCCACTGGGTATTTTTCTAACGTCCACGTCCAAAAACACACCAGCTTGAAATTATAAATGTTTCTCACACGTCACTGCAGTTCTTTTATGGAGGTGGGTGTGCGTTTGTACTTCACTGTATGAGGTGCTGTTAATGTGGGACATTTGACGGTTTGTACTGTTTTTGTTGATGACGCATTAAAACTCCCATACAAATACTTTGTGTTTCTGTTACGCATATTTAATTTGCACACTCACATTCCTTCCTCGTCTGATTACGAATCAGGTTTATCCAAATTAATAAATTAACTATTGAAACTCACCTTAGTTTTGGCTCAGCTCTTGTCACTACTCCTACTATCTGATGACTAGTCATTTATTCTTTGATTTTTCAGAAGACTTTGACTTTAATGAGTTTTATTCCAATTTGAATCTTGAGTTTCTTGGCAGCAAAGCAGAGCCCTTCTCCACCTCTCTCTTCATTTCCATCCCAAAACACACACTCACAGTAAATCTAGCTTTAACACCATAACCACCCTTTGTCTGCTGCTCTGTTTTAACTCTGATCTGCTGCATGACCATGATCACTGGCCACTGGCCTCCTTTAACCACCAGACGTCTTTATCTGTCATCAACATAACATGAATAGCATCATCATTACTGTTCAGCCAGATGACAAAATGACATGGTTTTGTTAGGCAAGGTTCATACCAGTTCTTGAAGGTAGCATCTAACCCTCTACTAAACAAAAGCTGCTATGAACTGCCACAAAAGCCTGGAATCAGAGCCTGAGAGGGGCTTGAAATTAACATGGGAAAAAATAAAGAGAAAAAACAACAAAAAGTTAAGCCTACATGGACTGATGTGGTCAAATGTATTTAAACAAGTATGGGCCTTCTGTGGCATACACTGTATTTGTAGCCCTTGATAATGTTAAACTTAGATGTTACATAAAATTGTCCAGACTACTTTTAGGAGACTTGTGTCCAGTTTGTGGCCCAGATTAGGCAAACTAGACCCATATGTAAGCCAAATAAAAGTTTAGTCTCTGTATGAATTATCTACTGTAAAGAAGAGAACAACTAATTGACCAGTGGTGCGGAACATCACACAGTTTAAAGACAACACAGTTATGGTGAATTAACTAATAAAACCACGTCTTCCCACTAAAAAGTTAGTTACCTCTCAGTAGGTTTACTAAATGGGTTTCAGGCATCATGTGACTACATGCTAGACATGATTGGCGTTTTTGTGTAACTGTTTCATTTGTCTTCTTTAGTTAAACATCATTTAACAAGGTCAAATATTTTTTGACACAAAAAGACCTAAAATAACTAATGTAACTTGTATAACCCTAACCTTACATTAGCAATTTATATCTAACTATTTCCGATAGAAATACTTTTTGAAAGTTTTGCACTAATGATTCTGGACAAATCCACAACTTAAATTAATCTGCAATGACAATACAATACTTTGTCTTCACTCTCCTTCCTTTGTTAAGTCCAAAACTGAGCCATGTCCTCGTTTCCATGTCAGACTAACTTCTCCACACAGTAGCATCGGCTTCACTGGTTTTTCACCAATGTTAAGCTGGTCGTAGGATTTCACTGCACCCTTAAATTTGCTGTGTTGTCTCTTTCCTTGTGCCTCACCAAACTATGGACAGAGACTACAATAGTGGGAAGGATGGGCTTAGTGGCTCCTACACAGTTCTTTTGGGTTCTTTTACATTTTTTTTCTTATCTTTCTCCAATTTTCTGGCAGCCCCACAGGTGGCCACGGCCCGCACTTTGAAAACCACTAATTAAAGATGGTGTTTCAACCAACATCTGATTTACAGCTGATAGTTAGTTTATCACAGACCTGACCATAGGACTACAATTCTACGGGTCTGGGCTAGTGTGATGTGATTCAAATGAATACTTATAATAACATTCTTACTTTACAGCATTTTTAAAAAAATATCTGCCCTAAACAATTCCATCCATGTTCACATGTCATTTTCACACTTTGTTATTGGCCATTCAACAACAAAGTGAGCTAAAAGTGGTTGTAATTCTAATTCACAGAATTTCACTGTAGCTATTTCTCCCTTGAGTGTCATCCATAACAAAAAGCATCATGGCCAAGATCCAATTCTATAGTCTTGTGTTGTACTCTTTCTCTTAGGCCTCCAAGTTAGAGAAGCAGAGCAGCGTGCCAGAGAGTGACTACGACAACACGTTCTATGACTCTGAGATGGATGATTCCAGGTCAGAGCAGGTTTGAGATGGTTGGAAGTATCTTTTAATGGGGACTGTGGATGATGACTGTGCTGATGTGTTCACATCACAGTCTGTGCAGAAGGGGGAGGCTAAGGAGCAGTGGCTGGTTGGGAGAAGGCACTTCTATTCCTGAGGTGGACAACATGGATACGGAGTCTGACCCCACACTTCCCAGCACTGAAGACGTCATCAGGAAAACAGAGCAGATCACCAAGAATATCCAGGAGCTGCTGCGAGCAGCTCAGGAAAACAAACACGACAGGTCGGAATCTAAAGTTTTTAAATTTAAGCTCAGGATTTCATCTCAGGCTTCAGTTTCCCAACACTCCTCCACCTTCATCATCATTTTGTTCTGTTCAGTTACATTTGCTTCCTATGATTTTTCCCTGTTATCTTCCCTTTCCTGCCCTCGTTTCTTCTTCCATTCTGCTGTTATCGCTGTGGCTGTGGTGTCACCCTGCCTCCCCCTCCACCCCCCAACTCCTCACAGACCATGTGAGCGTGAAGGTGTTCGTCGGCTCAGGCACAGTCTGGGATGTTTCAGCACTCTGGTGCCCTGGGCTGAGAAGGCCCACCCACCCCTTCAGCCACTCAACCTGCGGTCCCCTGACCCCACCTCCTGGTACTCTGGCTTCTGTCTCTGCCTTGCAGGCACAGTTTCAAACTCCTTTGCATCACTGTTACTGCCTCCTTCTCTCTCCTATTCATGACCGTTACCCCTCTGTAGTCACAATTGTTGTCTACTAATTCAGTGAAAAGTTAGAAACGTCTAATGTCCAACACCAACCATGGCATGACCAACGACTGTAAAACAACCACTCTTCCTCCTTCATAATGCTGTCTTTCAACTTCAGCAGGTGGTTCTGGCTGCTGGATACTCTGATAGTTAGTTAGTGAATAGTTGAATTTGTATTCCTAATAAAGTGGCCATCCGGTACTTTTTTTTTGGCAGCAAATTAACCTACTTTGTCTGTCTACAATTTCTAAATACAACCGTGTGATTTAAAGACGCAGCATGTTTACACATTTGTTCATTAACATGTTTTACATTCACTCACTCCTGAAGATGGTGCCGTCTTTTTTGTTGTCACGCATGTGATAACAACAGAATTGCAGTAATGAATATCTGTATGTCTGGTATAACCTGGAGACTTTATTGACCTTATGACCTTGTCTCCTCCACAGCTTCATTCCATGTTCAGAAAGAATACACGTGGCTGTGACAGAAATGGCTGCCCTCTTTCCTAAGGTATGAAAACAGCCTTACTTCACTGTCAGGCAGCTGGGTATTGTACCCAAGACCAGGGACTGTGTGAGGATACCGAGATGGAAGAATTGCATTCATCTTTTTTGCCACAATAATCTGTCTGATTGACTGATTGTCCCCCACCTGAACTTCAGAGATGTTGAGTTTGACTGGAGTCTGACCTTCTTTCCTGAAATAAAACTTTGCTCTTTGAAGATTCAAAGTTTGAAATGCAAATTAAAACAAATTAAAACGCATTAAAACTCCCATACAAATACTTTGTGTTTCTGTTACGCATATTTAATTTGCACACTCACATTCCTTCCTCGTCTGATTACGAATCAGGTTTATCCAAATTAATAAATGACAAGTTGTTGTTGGAAGAGAGTAACAAAAAAGAAATAAAAGATCATGTAAAAACTATTGAAACTCACCTTAGTTTTGGCTCAGCTCTTGTCACTACTCCTACTATCTGATGACTAGTCATTTATTCTTTGCTTCAACGTGAAAAATATTCCTTTAGACTAAATATCTTTACAGGTTTTTAGTCTTGTATTATTACAGTATTGCTGTTTTTCCTGTGTAGTCTTTTGTAGCTTAAATTTAGAGGTACTACTTTTGAGATAAACGAACTTGATTTGTATCATAATGTTATATTAATGTTATTTTAAATCGTATTTCTTTGTGTCATTCCCGCAGAGGCCACGCTCAGAAACTGTGAGGAGCTCTCTGCGCTTGTTGACCTCCAGTGCCAACCGGCTGCAGAACGAGTGCAGGAAGGCGGTGCCTCGAGAAGGCTGCCCAGGGCCGGACATGCAGCTGGTCACTCAGCAGGTCATTCAGTGTGCTTACGACATCGCCAAAGCTGCCAAGCAGCTCGTCACTATCACCACCAAGGAGAATACAAACTAGAAGCATCGATATGGTGGCAGAGCAGGCAGCATCTCAACGGTGCTCTTAATTGTTTTTTGTTGTTGTTGGTATTTGTATTTGTGGGATATGCATGCATTTTTATTTATGACTTAACAAAACATGAGATATCAATGTCAGGAATAACAAGGGAAATTAAGAATTACCTAAAATGCTGTGTCATGAAAATGTGATTCTTTCTAGATAACTAAAAAGAGTCGAAGGCAAAAAAAAAAAAAAAAAAAGACCTAAGCAAAAAACAGTCAAACTGCAGGATGCTACGAGTATGTGATTTACTCTAAAGTCAGGGAGAAGCCATACCTGAATCCGCTTTAATCAAATATTACTGTAAACACTAGAGGTAGATAATGATGCGTTTTTTATGTGGAACCCGTGGGACAGTGCTCCAGACACAAACTGTTCTACCGTGCGTCTGAGGTCGGTCCTCACCTGGAGGTGATGCCATTGCAGCTTTAAAGTTGCATAGTAAAATGAATTATTTTCTAAATAAACTTAATTTATAAATACAACCAGTTTCTGATATGTTTTGTTAAACAGTGAAAAGATTTTGGTCTCAATAGAGAATGGACATTTTCTTCGTCATATCTTATATATTTTTTTATTGTAGTTATTTTAAGGCATAAAAACTTAAAATGTCGAAATGATCGATCTGTTTTAGACAGTGTTTGAAAAAAATGCCATTTAATCATAATGACAAAATAATAACACTCATTCCTGAAGAGCTTCCTCTATGAATGCCTTTACATAATGCACTGATTCCATTTCAGTGTAAAAAAAGTGTAAAAGTTGAAAATATAAAATTTAAATCCCAAAACGTGATTCAGAATGTTGTTAAATATCAAGTCTTGGCACTGAGCTGAATACCTTACTTCATTGAGAGACACTACAAAATAATTTAATTACTTCAATTTTAACACATCTTTGCTAAACACATAAGTGAAAGTTGTTTGGCAACAGAAAATACATTTTTAAATACATTTTAGGGATTTCTTTTAACCTTGATGTCAGTGGAAAAAAAGGTTAATTTTTTTTTCCACTGTTAGAGTAAATTTAATTTCAGTTTTCAGACTAATGTTAGTATTATTTTATAACATACCATACTTGAAATAATTCTTTAACTGCTGACACAAAATATGTACTATACAAAATATATATTTTCTTGCTTCTCACTCATGTCCAGGCAGAACGTGGCCTGCTGTGAATCTAAAACAGAGAGACATGAGCAAATACATTCAGTAATGACTTTAAAAACCTGTTACCCGAGTAAAGGAATTAAGACCATTACTTACCTTCTCCTGGAAACCTCTCTTTTCCATCCTCTGCATCTCCAACCTCAGCTTCTCCTCTTGGATTCTCTGGGCCTCCTTTTCCTTCTCCTCCTCCTCCTGTCTCTTGAACTGCTCCTCCAGTTGTGCCTGGTACTGCTCTTCCACCTTTGAATAAACAGATACATAGGATTCATGCAGTCCTTAAAAAATAAACCTGGAAAAGTTTTAGAAATTGAAAATGCATCTAGGTCCTTGAAAAGTTAATAAAAAATAACATTTTCTGTTAAGTTTGTAAATGTTGTGTGGATTTAAGATGAGTAAAACATGAATAAAATACCGTTAAATGCAATTAAAATTTGAGATGCTATATTTCCGGACAAAATGCAGCAAAGTGTAGTTCTTACAAATGTAAATTGCAGACTTTGTTCCTCTGACGTATCCATAACGGAAGAAGCTGAAATTCCTTAGACTGATCCACTTAACCTTCCTCTTGTGTTCGCTTCCTGTTACCATCTCTTATGTTAACGAGTCGGTTTTGACCCGTGTCTTAAATCAGCTGTAAAATACACTAAAAACAATTAGCTATCATCCAATTTGTTTCTCATCTCTTGGTTACCTTGTTAGGCTTCCATATCCATGAAAATATTGGTTTTAA
>NC_024328.1:334378-338098 GCF_000523025.1 Cynoglossus semilaevis | reverse complement strand
TGTTTTTGTTATAGTCGAGGATGATTGTGGGCTTTTTGTCACTTCCTGATGACACAGCTGCATCTTTGTGAAGAGTCGACATAAGTATCACATTCCGTTTTCTTTTTGGACAATATGAGACAACAGTGGTGGTGTCTGTAAAAGCAAACTTTGAGGAAAGTGGAGCCCTGTCCTTCACCTGCAAGATTTCAGCAGGTAGCTCAGGTTTATTTTTCTTCACTGTGCCCCATGTGCACTCTGCAAGTCAAATGACCACTCAACTGAGTGGAATTGACGTAACATGTCTGGACATGCACGTCTTTGTTTGTTTTGTTTTTGTGCAGGAATACTGGAAAACAAGGCAAAATGAGCATCCCCTAAAGCTCACATGATTGGGAGAGGAGCTGTCTGTCAGTGTTTTGGCTGACAGTGCACTTATGATTTAAGTTTTGGTTCTAATTATTGCTTTATAATCTAACTTTTATAACCGGGTCGAAACCGACCCGAACAACACAAAGGTCATAATTTCAACCAGAGCATTTTATAATTTAGTGAAAAAAAAAATTTTTGTTTTATTTTGTTGAAATAGAGGTTCTTGACAAAGTCAAAAAGCCTTGACGCAATAAACGAATTTACGTGTTTTTTAATGCATTTAAAACTTGGAAACGGGTCGGTGCCGACCCGAACACCAGAGGAAGGTTAAACACACACCAACCTGAGCGTCTAACTCCTGTATCCGGACTGTCCTTCGTTCCTCTTTTTGCTTCTTCTCTTGCCATCTTGTCTGCCTCTCCTGCTCCACCTCCTGGATCAACTGCTCCCGTTGCCTTAGGGACTCCTGCTGGGCCTTGCGGTTCTTCTGCATCTTCTCCTCGAGCTGCTGCTGTCTCCCAGTGAAAACCTGAGAAAATGAAAACAAAGCAAAGAAATGTCTGTGTGTGTTTCTCACATCTTTTTGGTTTAAGGAAAATCCCTTGGGTCAGTTGAGAAACTCCCCTCCTGCATCAGCAATTCCCTGGCTTTTCTCTCCTTCTCCCACTGTGCTTCACGTTTCGCCCAAACTTGCTGAGCTTCTTCTCTGAAGATAATGAGAGGAAATGGCCAGCATTTAAGGAGAGAAGAAAATACACAAGTCTTAAGTTGCTGATGCCCACTGTGATGCCCACCTCTTCAACATGTCAAACTCTGCTTCCCGCTCTCTCTCCAGCTGAAGCTGCTCTTCAATCACTTGTTTCATCCAGGCAGCATCGGCGACGGCCCGTTCTCTTCGTGCTGTCTCCATCCATTTTTCCTCATCCTCTCCTTCCATCAAGGCTGCCAAAATTTTACGGTCCACCTCCTGGTGGCCACAAATAAAAACAAAACATTCAAAAATCTTATCATAAATGAAAGTAACAACAAATAAAGACTCACCAGTTCTTCCTGCACCTGCTGAGCTCTTCTCTTCAGCTGAGTTCTATACTGTCTGATCAGGAACTTCCTGTTAGATGACAAAGATAGATTCACTTCACCATTTGAACTATAGTATGTTTAAGTAAAGCCTGAGGCCAATCAAATGTGGAGACAGAGTTGATTTAACTTTAATTCAACAATTCAATATCCAAACCCGAGATACAGGAATTAGGATTTTTTTAAAAAGTAGAATCTGTTCATCCCTAAATTTATTCCACATTAAGTCATTTATCCGTAAACATTTGCCTCTCCAACCTCATCTCAGACTTCTTTTGTTTCTCCTCCACCTGTCTCCTCTCCTCCTCTATCTTCTCCAGCTGCCACTGCTGCAACAGCAGAGCATCTTGCTCCTTCTTTAGTTGAGTGGTCTGACAGAGGACAAAAAAGACGCTGCTTTGTGATGTTCAGTCAAACATTATTCGACAGGGATTCACAGTTGGTTTATGGTTGAAAAATCGATTACCTCTTCATCCCTCAGTTTAAGTTCTTCTATCTGTTTGTACAGTTCTTGGGCTCTCTTTCGCTCCTCCTCTCTCCTTTTCTCCACAGACTCTCTAATCCTCTCCAGAGCCTCCCTCCTGCTTCTTTCATTCTCATTTTCATAGAGTCTCCTCTCCTCCTGCTCGGCCTCTGCCTGCTATATGTTCATTCAAACAGGTCTCTGACAGTCAGCAACTTTTTTGGGGGGGATTTCAGATCATGTTTGGAATTGAATGACCTAATTATGTCCAAGTGAAATCACCTGTGTGATTTTGATTAATTTATTTTTACCTGTTTCTTATCATTTATCTGCTCCTTCCACTGACTGACAACATGATGCTTATGTAATGCTGTCTCCACCTGTGGACACATTAAAGAGAACGTGTTCTGATATAATCAAGATGGAGAAACTGAAACAATTGACTTCGACAAGAGAGGCTATCAGAACAATTTACTCTTATACTTTGAAGTAAAGGAAAAACAATTTAACTTAATAAATGAAGTGTAACTACCTCCTGAAATTCTGGGCTGTTTTTCTTCCAGTGCTCCCTTAACAGCTCTTGTGCAAGCTATAAATATTTTTAAAAAAAGTATGATTAGTATTTACAAATTTCAGTAAAATATAAAAATCTACTCAGTGTCCATTGCCCTTACCTTTTTTTGTCTTTCCTCCCTTGCTGTACGGAGCTCCTCTGTTTTCTCCACCATTTGTCTTGATGACGCTCTGTTGTCATTCAACACTTCCCTGAGCTCCGCCTCCAGCTGGCGCTGTTCTTTTTGAAGCATGTCCCTGAGACGATTCCTGCGCTCCTTCAGACTTGCTTCTTTTTCCTCCTCCATCCTCTGTCTGTAAAAATGACATTTTATTTTTAATTTATGGTCTGTATTGTCATTGCTCACCTTGGTGATGGGTTAAAAGCAGAGGCTCAATTTCGTTGTATCCCCGTGTTGCAACGACAATAACGACTGTAATTTAATTTATTTAATATTAGGACTTAACTAACAGGAGACAAGTTATTGTAGCCGTTTTTAACCGAGCAGGCGAACAGTTTTATAACTGTTGTGTATGTTCTACGTTAGAAAGGGTTACCTCTGTTGAAAAGACTGTCTGGAGCTCCACACGTTATGTTTCTGACCGCGAACTTTCTGCTCTCTGAAGTACCGAGCATGCAGCTCCGACTGCTTCCGCCAGTGGGCCTCCCGCTCCCGCTGCCGATTCAGCTGTTCTGCCAGAACTCGGGATCGAATGGGTGGACGGACCGAGAGTGTCGGCAGAGCCATTAATCTTAAAAAATAAAAATACAATTCAAGCTAAAGTCGATTATATATAGATGATCGTGTTAAACACTGGTATTGTGTGCAGTGACGCTTAAGACTCACACAACGAACTACATTATTTAGTTATTTGAAAACCCAGATTTAAATGTGTTGTTGAATTTGTTGAATTCTTCCGAGATAACTAATTCTTATCTAAGTCTAATAACTAGATAAGAATTATAATAACCAAGTCTTTTGGTTCGACAAACGATACGTGTTTACCCTAGTATTTTCTTCTCTGCTAATGTTCGAAGAGTTCAGTTGATATTGTTTGAGCTTCCGCGCAGACAGCAGCCCTTGGAAACCAAACACTTCCTGGACACTCGTGTGCTACGGGTAGTGATTAGTGATGTGTCGTTCGCGAGTGATTCGTTCAAAATGAACGAATCTTTCATATGAGTCGTGACTCCCGAGTCATATGAAAGATTCGTGACTCGTGACTACCGAGTCATATTAAATATTTATTCATATTGAACTCACGAATCACTCACA
>NC_024328.1:269472-333988 GCF_000523025.1 Cynoglossus semilaevis | reverse complement strand
AATCATTCTCTGTGAACTAATCTTTCGCCGTGAACTAATCTTTCCCCGTGAACTAATCATTCTCTGTGAACTAATCTTTCGCCGTGAACTAATCTTTTGCTGTGAACTAATATTTCGAAGTGAACGAATCATTCTCCGTGAACTAATCTTTTGCTGTGAACGAATCATTTTCTGTGAACTAATCTTTCGCCGTGAACTAATCTTTCCCCGTGAACTAATCATTCTCGGTGAACTAATCTTTCGCCGTGAACTAATATTTTGCTGTGAACGAATCATTTTCTGTGAACTAATCTTTTGCCGTGAACTAATCTTTCGCCGTGAACTAATCTTTCCCCGTGAACTAATCTTTCGCCGTGAACTAATCTTTTGCTGTGAACGAATCATTTTCTGTGAACTAATCTTTTGCTGTGAACTAATCACTCTGAACGGACCATTCTCTGTGAACTAATCTTTCGCTTCGTTCTCGCAGATTCGTTTCATTTGTCACGTGACAGAGAGCGCGGGTCTCTCTTACTCTCATTCATCTTCACATTGTGGTGTGTTTTTCTTTATGTTTTCACGTGATTTAATTGCTTATGGCGTTTTGCGTGCTTTATAGACTTTGTCAGTGGAAGCAAACCATGTTGCCTTCAGTATTTAGTGTCGGAGAACCGCAGCCTTCTTTCCAACGCCCACAATAGGGCTAAAGCGCCACCTGCTGTAAAACGAATGAAATTATTCGTTCAAGATTCGTTCACGACTCGTTCATTTTACTGTTCGAGATCAAAGATCCGAATCAGTAAAAAGAGTCGGTCTTCCCATCACTAGCTACGGGGTAACGTTAAGACCAAAAAGGTTATAGACAAGAAAACAAAACGCGATTTACGTTTCTTTTAAAATCACATCAGGAAGCGGGAAAAAACGCTAGTTGTAATGTCTTTATTTAAGGTCCTTTCTTTAGCTCTTTTTATACAATAGAACAAATCATATGTTATTGTGGTAACTGTGGAAGTGATTTCTTTTTGTACCAGACATTAAAAAATTAAACAACGTATTTTTCCCATCATGTATTTTGTTTGTCTGATTTTTTACATCTTAAATATCTGATCTAAATTATATTTATTATAAATTGTAATTATTATAATTATATAATAATTGTGATGCTTTTCCCTTCAGAATAATTTTGAAAATGAATTTCATTTCTGCATTTTTCAAGCCTTCGCAACTGTTTCCCACCTTCACCTATTAATCCAATCATCCATTTTCATCCGCTTATCCGTTACCGGGTCGGCAGTCTCATCGACCGCCACCCTAATCACACTGCACCCTACCAACCCTCCTGAACCTTCCTGCGGGTGGTGAGTCCACTGGAAAGTACCAACCAGGATTTGAACTTGTCCAGGAGGTGAACCCTGGGGTTCCACACCAATGACAGAGACATTGCCTCTGGGCCAAAGCACCACTTACTTGTTAATTCCTAAAATTATTCTAACCAAAGGTAAACTTTTAGTAAACTAAAATTTACAGTGAATCACGATTTTAACCTCTGTTTATGACACAAGCTGGGTCCATGTGTAAAAATAAATAAGCATTTAAAAAGAAAACAGTTTAAATAGGAAACCCACACAGTGTGTCATTAGACACAGTAATAAAACACATTTGTCTGGTCTAACTTATACATGTTTTTCTTACAGTGGCTCTTCTTTTACCCTAACCCTAAGATTTGACTTAATCTACACCTAAACTAACTCTAGAGTGATCCTAAACCAGTGAACAGCAGCTTTTGTTGTATCCCCAGAGATAGCACTCAAACACAGACACGCGCACACACATACACACAGGGAGAACAGTAGTTTCACCTTTCTTTCTGCTGGTGTCACTGTAAATGTGCAGGGTGGACTTGACAGCCTGTTTCTTTCTTTCTAGAGGTAAGAGTGTGTCCGATCTGAAGCCATGGCTCTGCTAATGGAGCACCAGTTCAGGCAGCTGCCAGCTGACAGACAGGTGGAGACAAGACCCTTTCTGGAGGCTGTGTCATACCTTCCACCTTTTTTTGGTAAGTTGCCTTACAGTAAGTTTCCACAGTGTGACATAGTACTGACATAGGTACAAATATATGGGGGTGGGGGGGCAGTCATGGCAATCTGAGATACAATAATCCTGTCTTTCAAAGTAACCTGCAGTAAAGTCAAAGTAGTCTGATTTTAGTACGCATCAGTGACGTGCGGTGAGGTTCATGGCTGGTGAGGCACTCACTCCTCTGAGTCAGATTTACAATTGTAAGAACCAAAAAGAGCATCTTATTTCTCTTGGATGGTTCATTGGTTTATTACCAGGTGATGTTGTTGGATGAATAGTGAAATAAGGTGAAATAAGATCAATCAGCATTCCTCTTTGAATGACACTGAGACCAACACAAACATATACACAGGAACATATATGTCCTACAAAAAACGTTTCTTTTATACAAATAGACAGAACCACCTTCTTGTGTCTAAGAAATTCATATTTACTGTAAACAAATTAAATATAGAGATGAGTGCAGCACAAATTTAATTTTGACCTTCAGTTAAGAATTCAGCTATT
The DNA here is from genome assembly GCF_000523025.1 of Cynoglossus semilaevis. NCBI lineage: Eukaryota > Metazoa > Chordata > Actinopteri > Pleuronectiformes > Cynoglossidae > Cynoglossus > Cynoglossus semilaevis. The sequence goes on along the minus strand of NC_024328.1, from coordinate 331,423 downwards.
TTATAAACTTTAAATGTTGGTGCTTTAATCAAAGGTTGTCTATCAATTAGATAAGAAAAAAAAAATTAGGCCAGAAAGTTAGTTATCAAATACTTGAATTTTTTCTACTTACTCCCATCTTATTTTTTACGCTAATGGACACTAATGTTTAGTGTCCATTGTTCATTCGATGCCAAATCGATCCTTGAATTTCCAGACGTTTTTAAAGAAATCTGTCTTTGAATGTACGTGGCTGATCTTTGATGTCTGCTGAGGCTTCTTTGCAAATGTTTCAGGTCACATTATCCTGAGTTAGTCCAGACGTTATCACACAATGAGAATAAAAGACAATGAAAGCAGTAATGGTGGTTTTTTACAGGACAGCCACACAGCCAGTCTGTTCGTTTGTATCAGTACATTTAAAAAGAACAACTCTTTTGTCCCGTAGTTTGAAGCTAACCTAAAAGCTTTAGCTCCAGCGTTGGTCTTCCATCACTTATCATCTTCTGTCTGGACCGAAAGTCCAGTTTTGAGAAATATTTACATCTTGAAATACAATCCATAGTGAGTCGGATCAGGCAGAGCATAGAAAACGCTGTTCTTCACCTACTCGCTCTGGTTTAGTGCTGACTTTCAATTGTCCGTTGACGCCAGCTGTAGAGCACCTGTCTGTCCACGTACGACCCCTTGAGGTGAGGCAGAGTACTATTTGCCTCCCCTGCCGACTTTTCTCTGCACTTTATTGGCTGGAACAGAAACCTTTATCGCAATGGCAAGTGAGGCACTGCCTCCCCTGCCTCCCCTGACCGCACGTCACTGCTCATCACATACAATTTGAACATATAAATCTAAAAAGAAGGTTTTGTGGTGAGGTACAGCGACCATTTCCTTCACCTGTTAGTTTCACATTTGTGTTTACAATTTGTTCTACTTTGATTAACTGACCCAAAACTGTTGTGAGGCAAATCTGTCGCAGCACTTGTGCCAAGTCTAAGGAAGCAGCATTGCTCTTTCTAAATGATAATCTTTTTTCAGATCAACTTTCAGCCCATTGAGCTGTCCACAATCCTTCAGCATGCATAATTTAATCCCCTGGCCTGGATTTTAAGTTGTGAAAATTGATTAGTATAGTGTTGAGTTCCCCTTGCCCATTCAATGGTAGCATGGTGCATCTTTGTGTAGCTTCATTCTGTATTAATATGCCAAAGGACCTCTATTGAATTTGCTATGTGAAACCCTTGAGAGACATCTGCTGGCAGCATCAGGCTTTTCCTTTCTTGACATCTTTGTTTGTTGTCTACGTGCTTTGTAGGCCAACTTTCCTACAAGCCACTTCCACAGTGTGGAGTTTTATTTTAAATGACCTCTCCTCTTCCTCTGCTTTGTATTACAATTGTTTAATTTAATTATGCAGCACACCTGTAGTGGTATCAGACTACATTTAATCGCACAGGTGCAAGGCTTTCACTGCTCAAAACTAGTTTAATAAAGAGAAAAATATTTTTATTTATAATGCATTAGACACTAGAACTAATCTGTTTCTCTACATTGCATTATCTCCATTGTGGAGACTATAGAAAGAACCTGCAAGAACATGCAGCTCTGTCTGAAACCAGATCTCATGCCTTCAGAGTTGTGACGATGCATCACGTCAGCACAGCAGTGTGGACTTTGTCATCAGTAGTTTCCACTAACGGCTTAGGGGCTGAAAGCCGTCTGCTGGGACAGAGGCTGAGCCAGAAGCCTGTGTGCGGTTGGCACCAGTGATTGTGCCTCATTGTTCACAGGTTGTCAACAAATACACAGTGGTCTAATTGAAAGACACCTAATGATAAAACAGCCAGGATGGGTCTAATTAAGCCTAGGCCTAAGTAGCTACATTAACTGCGCTTTCAAGGGTCACAACTACAGCCAAGACTATTACTGAACTTGTTAAAGTCACAAGTTAAAATATTATAGAATATTGTGGAACAGAAGTAAATAAAACTCACAATACTCCAATGGTGGATCCTAGGAGATTTGTTTCAAATAAATAATCACCAACAGAACTATTGGAATCATAAAAGTACACACCTTCTTCAATACTGCAAGTACTGATATATTTAACAACAAAGATGCTAAATAGGAAACCAGATTGCCCTATGTACCACTAGAGAGAGCCCACCTCTGGTATGGATATTTTGAGTACCACTATTCTAGAGAAAATTTAGCTCATAGTAAATTAACAAATTTAAATATGACTTTTTTTCAGATTTTATGTCAATTTCTCCATTCTTTTTCATGGCAGCAATGCACAAAAATTGACTGATATTTTTGTTACAGAGCTCAAAAGAAAATGTACGATTGCAACCAAATGTCTGAGGTAAAACATCAGTCCCAGAACTTATTTTAGAACAACTGGAAGAGACTTCACATTCACTGGGGTTCACACTTTGTTTCTAATTCCTAAAAAATATGTAAATAATAACAACTGTGATACTGCATACTCTGCACATGGAACACTGTGTTTATTTAATGTGTATGGTTTTTTAAGGGGCTTGAAGAACTGCCATTTGATGACTTTCACATCCAAGTCTTGTGAAGGAAAGTTACTGTAAATCTACTGGTTTTTCCCAGTGCACTGGGATATTCCTGTGTCAGTGACAAACTTCAGTGTTTTTTCCTGGTTGTTCATTGTGAATACAGAGTTGTCTAATGGTAGCCAACAGAAAAGCTGACATCTACTCAAACCAGAAGCTGGACAGCTTTTGAAGTGCTGCGTTAATTAGTGTCAGCTGTCTAAATAAGAACAGTATAACATGACACATCATTTGTATGAGACGTTGTTCTTTACACACCCTGTGTAAACATTTGTCCTCAGACTGCCTCGGTTCCACTATTTTTTCACCAATTAAAGCTGACATAACGGGGAACATCACAGTGAGTATGACGATTCCTCAATATGTGGAGGCTAAATAAGACCGTGATACTGCTATTATTAAAGTTTAAATTGTTTGTTTGAATTATCAGAAAATTAAGGCAGTCTATGACACCAACCCAGGACGGTTCAAGACCCTACAGCAGATGGTGGAGGCGGAGAAGGAGATGTACGGAGCAGAGTGGCCCAGAGTTGGAGCAACATTGGCTCTCATGTGGCTGAAAAGGTCTTAGAAACTTCACCTGTCTATATATACATTGTTGATAATGCTGTTTAGGTTCATCTTGTTATTCCTTGTTTTACCGCTAGGGGTCTACGATTTATCCAAGTCTTCCTTCAGAGCCTTGTGGACGGTGAAAAGGACGACAATAACCCAAACCTCATTCAAGCCAATGTCACCAAAGCCTATGAAATAGCTCTGAGAAGATATCACAGCTGGTTTGTGCAACAGCTTTTCAAGGTGTGGTCTTTTTTTAACATTTCTACGTCAACTATGTCTTAGCTCGACCTGCAAAGTCGTTGGAAAATCACTGCAGTGATGTATTAATGTGACTTTTTATTTGTAGGCAGCTCTTTATGCTGCTCCATACAAGTCTGATTTCCTGAGGGCCCTCTCCAAAGGTCGGGATGTCAAGGAAGAGGAATGCATGGAGAAAATCAAAAAATTTCTTGTCAACTTCTCTGCAACTGTTGATACTATTTATGAGATGTACAATAAGATGAATGCCGACCTTGACTACAAAGTCTGACTGCTGGCTGTCCCACTTTCCCTCACCTCTCCTCCAAACAAACACTCTACATTCGACTCTTGTACAAACAGACCTGGCTCATTTACAACCATCTGACAGTTAACTGTAAGTGTGTTTGTCATAACTCACTCACAGGGTGCTTTTAACATGTTTGGTGAGTCCTTTATTCGACTTTTATGCGCTGCTGTCTGAGACCTTTTCTGGGCATCATATTTTTGTCCTGTTCAAGATGTTGTTAGATCATGAGTATAAATAAAATATCAGCACCTTAGCTGCACTCCCTTACAGCTCAGCCTTCTGAACATTGAGTCAGTGCCATTGTCTTCAAACTGCACATCATAGCACATCTCACTACCATCCCATAAATATTTTCTTCTAAATCTGCTACTACATTACATGACTTAGATATTGGCTCCAATCCATCACACTATTAAAAGAAATCAGACAAAAATAATAATAATCAAAAAGCACAAAATGTAGCTTATAATTTGTGTAAAATAAATAACAAAAAGGCCACAGAAGCACAGAAAGCTGGATATAGTTTGGTGTTATTGTCTACTACATGTTGTTTTAGGTGTATACCCTGGAATGCTTGCATGTGATGCCTTTTCTTGTTGAGATTAATATATTTTGCGTGGTTTGCACTGTTAAAAATAGTTTGCAATAAGTAAACTACTGTATGTATAACAAGTCATGTGCTCGTTGTTTTTATCCTACTCTCTACAAAGTTTAAAATAAAAAACATATGCATTCCCACTAAGACCAGTGCTAAACAGACACAGGCCGTGTGTTTCTGTCTTGTACAGACTCAAGACATGGAGAAGTCCATAACACGAATAGACGCTGCATTAGCAGCGCCCAGTGGCCGTAACCGGCACCTCGGCCTAATTTTTTTGTTGGCTCTTACTTGAGGCAACGTTGTCCCACCCTAATGCCGTGAAAGCATCCGTTGTTCTGTTGGACTTGTGCGGACACATGAAGCGGAGAGGAGCCACCGTTAGAAGAAGTCCGTTTAGACGAACTGGTTTGGTGTGAAAGTTTTCAAACTATGGACGTTTGTTAAAAGACAACAAAGGTCAAACTTACATCAAGGTAAGTCTGTTTCTTCTGTAATTATATATATATTTAAATCTCATAGCAATTACGAGTAGGACAGAAGTCTGAACTTTGGTCAAAATGTAAAAAAATAATATATATATATATATATATATAAATATATGTATTTACAGTTGTGTGTGTCATGAGCTGCCCTAGGTATTCTGTTACTTAAATGTGGTTGACAATTTAGGCAATACGTTTCGATTATCTGTGTACGTTCTCTGTCGTCCCGGACATTTTATCCAGAACTGAAGAAGCTTCTTAGATAAGAAAAGAAATGTCTTCTTGAACCCAAGTCCACTTGGCAACTTCTTCACTGCTTTATAAAATAAAAAAAAGTTCGAACCTTAAATAAGGGGTTACAACATTTTTTTAAAGTTCACAATAAATTTTTTTTTCTTTTATTCGCCATTTCCCTGTTCATTCAGAGATTAATTTTGTATTTCTTTAAAATGTGGTCATATAGCAGGAATATCAAAGGATAGTCAGCTTTACAAGCCTAAAATCTACTGATATATAATTCCCTAATCCCCCTGTCCCCTAATACTTATTGCACAGGCAATTTCAGGTTATATCTAGATGGATAACGTTCAAGGACAGTGGAAGCCCAGAAAAATAAAATAAGAATAACAAAAAATAAGCAGAGAGAAACAAGACATCAACTGAAAAACACATCAGTGAACAAAACCTGTCAAACAAGTGGAAGGCTCTGTATTAGTTTGGGGATTCATTTTGTGAGTATCATGTACTGTGTTATTGGAGATAGGTATGTTAAAAAATTAGGAGCATTATTATTCATTATTTGAAAAAAAGTTGAATTATACCGATCTCCAGGATTAAATTCAGGTTATTATAATCACACCTATAAGATTATAAGAATTGTGAAGTACTGTACAGTACATTACTGCATTGAGACAACATAAATCCAGTGGAATTATTCCAGGATTGTTATATCTAATATTTTTCTTTTTACTGAGGGATCTACTGTGTTTGTTTACATTAGTGTATAATTTATATTTTATTACATTTCAGGGTAACACTAAAGAAAACTCTCTCTGTACGTAGACTGTCAGGATCCTCTGTTCTCTGTTTTGATATGGATAATGTCACATCAGCAGCCACAGAACAGGAAATCCAACAGCTCAGAGGACACATTAGCGTCACACAATTAGAATCCTTAACAAGTTAATTAAAGCTTCCTGAACCAATAGCTGAAAGTATCTGAGTTTCATCTCCTACATGATATTTTATTTTCAGACCCTGTCACCTTGACAGTTAAAACACAGAGCTTTCCCTCCACAGAACGACTTCATTTTCTGTTGTAGACCCTGTTATAACAGCCTGGAAAGGCCAGACTCCCATTGTTCCTCTTGTCTGTTTTACTATCAAATGCCTGCTGAAGTATAAAGGTATGATAATCCAACGTATTAGACTGGGGTATGAGTCATACCTTTTTTTTGCCGGACCCCTGCTCCCCTGTTTATGTTACTCCTAACAGCAGGGTCTGGGCTACATCAGCTGTCAATGTCATGAACAAAGTCAGGAAAGACTAGTACTGGAGAGGATGCACAGGAGGGTCGTGAGGATGTTGTTTTATACTGGTGCTCTTGTGATAACACGGTGTGAAGAGTGTGTTTGAAGACACTGAGAGACTTTGAAGCTCAGAAAGACTCAGCTCTGCAAGCCCCTCATAATAAGTAATTCATGCCGTGGTCTTTCCATGCGCCTGGTGTCAAACGGGTGGTGCGATTCTACGTTTGAGATCTAACAAGTTTTTTGACCAATGAGACGACTGCCCTTGTTGCTTTTGGCATTGGCCCTTTGCTGATTTCCCCCCTAAATGACAGAGCTCTTATGTCTTACTTACACAGAGATTGTTTTTGTCTGTACCTGTGTGTCAGGAATCTAAAGAAGAGACTGTCTCTTCTCTGTCTCCACACAGGGAGACCACATGCTGCAGCAGTGTCACTGCCTCTTTCTGCTGACCAGGAATTTCACACACCATTGTGATAAAAGGGATGAATGAGGTGCAAGGAGGGGGATGGGGGTCACACCTCAAGTGTTTGTACCTAAAATGTTTTTTCACATTCGGATAATGTACTACATTTTTTGGAAATTATTTTTGTATTAATACAGTTTTGGTACAGCATTGACTTGGTTACCCAAATATTCTGTAGAACTGTATCCAGAACTATATCATTGTATTTTTTCAGGGTCGTTCTGTTCTCTTCAGAAGGGGCCACCTTGCCTTGTCCAAGGCTGACACCTTGACTTCTGTTTCGGCCACGTCTAATGTCTCGGAGGACGCGGGTGATGGTGTGCCCACTCAGATGCTGGACTCTGATACCGTGTTTCCCCTGTCGGAGTTTTCACACTTGTTTGAGAGTGAGGATGCCACTCCCTCAACCCAGGACACAAGTCAGGATTCCACCATAGAGCTGGTTCAGCCGGGCCAATCAACAGACGGTAGACAAAACCTACGGATGAAATTCCAGGGTGCTTTTAAGAAGGGCATTTCCAATCCAATGGACCTACTGGAATCTACAATATATGAGTCCAATGTCGTCCAAGGGCCCAAAAAAGCTCCCATGGACTCACTCTTTGACTATGGTACCTATGGACACATGAGCAACCAGAAGAGACGCAGGAAGAAGCTTCCAAGAGGGTAAGGGGAGATGTAGGAAATAAAACATGTTTGCTCAGAGAATCACTTTTTGTCCAAACAGTAGTGAGCTACACTGGACCTTTTGCCAGAGACAAAAATACCAGTTTGGAGAAATGCAGTCAGCACAATATGAGTCTTCCACAATGGCCGCTCTGTAGACTGAGGAGTGCCACATGGGGAAGTGTGTACACACAAACACACACTGCTCTCCTTCATGCAGCCCCTAGTCTGATCTAACAGAGAACATGTTGTTGGTTCCCCAACAGACGTTGAGGTAATATTTAGGCTGCTGCCTGTTTCTGCCTGGTCCGTTACACATACAGGTCAATTTACCAAAGCACTGAAATGTGTGAGTGAATTAGTAGTAGGCGGTCAGTTCAGGGTTCAAGGTCATCAGTATATTAGAGGAAATGATAATCAGGCCCTAATTTTTGTGTCTTCTTAGAAAAACTGAGACGTCTGCAGAAGATGACCCGAGCTCAGACCGACCGAAGGTGGTAAAAACATTCAACCGCTCACTGCTCTTTGACTGTGTGTCACGTGGAGACCCCGGAGCCCTGGAAGGCCTGCTGGAGTACCTTCAAACTCACGGCAAGAGACTAACTGATGAAGAGTTCAAAGGTGAGACAGTAATGGTTGGGTCAACTAAGCCTTCCTCAACCACAGACTCTATGTATAAGAGCATTTACTACATCATTCAAATTTGTGTCTTCCACTACCCACTTGTGTGTGTGTCTGAAGTGGGCTCACTAGAGTAAATGTAGAGTAAAGGTGCAATGGTATTGATCAGAGAAATTAACTAAAAGGTCAAAACTAAATTTAATATATTTAGAAACAACAACAAAGTTTTTTTGTTTTTTTTTAGCAAAACAACTCACTAAATTCACAAAGTTAAATTCTGAACACACTTGTTCATTTTCTAATCATTCATATTCAGTGTACCATTGTAAATTGAAAATAAATCAAAATGATTAATTTAAGTCATATTTTATAAATTTTCTTTAAAAGCAAATTTAAAGTTTGTTTAAAAAGTATGTCTAACATCATTGAATTATTATGAAGTACCTCAAAGCCCAACCTATATTGTAGTACTGCTACATCTCTAGTCTTATATTCTGTTACATAGGCAAATGGGGCACGTGCTACTGTTGGCCCCTCGTTAATGTTTTCAGCCAAAGTCTCTGGTTCCCACATACATTCAGTTAACAATCATCAGCTGAACTGAAGAAATACAGTCAGCTTTTCTTACAACATTTGCTGTCATTAGAATTAGAAAAGTAATTGCAATCCTAAATTAACGTCCGGTTAATGTGAACACTTTTATTTCTGTAGCTGTTACATTGATCCAACACAGAGAACTTATTTTACTTTTCCTGCAGTTTCAGTCACTAGTTGCTACTGTTTGCTGTGTTTAATATCTGTCCCTCAGGTCTCTGCTAGGCCTTTATCCTGAAGTGACTGACTTCATCTGGGCGTATTGCCCCTTGACCTTTGAGCAAACCCCTCTCTCCTGTCTGCTATTTTCTGCTGAGAGGATGTGAGAAGGAAAGGTGGAGTGTGGTCACAGTCTTTGTCCCACAAAAGCCTGTCACACTGAGTGGTTCTCCTTCAGGATCATAATGAGGAGTAGAGAAATATCACAGCAAACTGTCGTCTCGCTGAGAGACTTTGGCAGAACTCTTCGTATTTTTACTAGACACTTAAGATAAAGAGTGCTTCTGTTGACTCCTGTCCATTCTATTCTGAACCCTGAATGTGACATTTCCCACAACCCTTCCTATCATCCCGTATTATATTATCAGTGAACATGTACAGTGTATTACATTTTAAATTACTACATTTGGCAGTGGCTGTTTACCCAGGCAGTTTAAAAAACATAAATTAATAAAAGTTAAACAAGCATAGTGGATAGAGCATAGAGATAAGTGGGTTAAATATATGTTAAATAAAGTATTAAACTATATTATTCCATACTATACATCATGGAAAAAAAGCACAGAGAAGATTAATGTACAGTATAAAGTGAAGAACGTTGTGATGTTGATAGCAGAAGAAAATATATTTTTTATGAGATTACTATAATAAACTAGATGAGTCCGGCAAATCATCAAAATTATCCTATTTTCACCAATATTAATTCATTTGTAATCTATCATTTGTGTCCCAGAGCCCTCTACAGGTAAGACATGTCTGCCTAAAGCCCTGATGAACCTTTACGGAGGTCAGAACGAGACCATCCCACTGCTGCTGGACATCGCAGAGAAGACTGGAAACCTCAGAGAGTTCATCAATTCACCGTTCAGAGATGTCTACTACAGAGGTAGGAATTGGAGCCGCAACAAGTCAACACGTCAGCTGCTCATTGTTGTTGTTTGTAACTAGCAATGGTGACATGAATATAGTTGTTGTCTCTGTTTTCACAAATAAGTCTTGTCATTTTTTAATTACAGAGACAACTGACAGTTTTTCCATCGTTCTACTTTTTATAGACCAACTAACAGCGCAATTAAACAAACAGTCGCAGATGTGACATAATAAATAGGAAATCATGAGAGAACGTCTTGTAAAGGAGGATTAAAGCTGTTGTTTCAGTTAACGTTAGTTAAATCTAAATGACAGCTTTATTTAGATTTTTATTATTGTTTCATTTCCAGGCTTAAGATAAAAGCAAAGGTCATTTTTTTTCACTTAGAAACTGCTTGTATTGATAAATAAACAGTCTTTTACATTGACATCAACACACGCACACCAATACACGTGATGTGAGCATCAGTTAACCATTATTCTGACTTTTAGGAAACACTTTTCATTTACTGATATAAACTTTTTTTTTTTAAATACTGATGATTCTACCATACCAATATTAGCCTTATGTGTGACCAAGACACTTATTACCAGGTCTTCAGCTGTAGATTAAACAGAATATATCTGTATTTTTTTCAGGTCAAACAGCCCTGCACATTGCTATAGAGCGTCGCTGTAAGCAGTACGTGGAGGTACTGGTAGAGAAGGGAGCTGATGTTCATGCCCAGGCCAGAGGACGGTTCTTCCAGCCTAGGGATGAGGGGGGATACTTTTACTTTGGTAAGGACCCTTGTTAGCTCCTAGCTTCTGGTAATTCTGAGTTAATGTTTTCTATTTATACACAGACTTTTAATGATAAAATACATTCTTACTAAGTCATGAAAAGCTGTTTCCGTTGTCTTCTGTCTCATGCCTTTAAGATGATGTGGTGTGCCTGAGATTTCTATGACATATGAGTCTCTTTTTTTCCTGCTTCGATCGGCTCGTTCTGCCTTAAAGCTAGACTTCCTGCTAAACTCATAAGTACAGTAGCAGTATTCTGTCTTTTAAATCATCGAGTTGGCAGAAATGAAATAATCAGCTGCCAAGAAAAATGATTTTTACCTCACTCACCAGCCTAATAACTTTTTTTTACTGTTAGTCAGAATGGAAGGGACACTATTCCCCACCCTTGCACTCTCTGTTTCCATCTCAACAGTTTTCCTATTGTGCTTCAAAAAAAGGCATTAGGTCATGTGTTCTTAAAGTGAAAGGTGTCTGTGTTCTGCAGTGAAGAAAAGTAAACATTCACTGTAGGTGGGGATTGCTCTGAACTATATACTAAGAAGTATAAATAAACCTTACTGTGTTAAATACAACGCTGCCCTCTGTTGGCTTTTCCTGAGAATGACTACCGTCAGGTCGCTTGATTTCTATGTTAAGGATACAGTACGTGTTTTATAGAATAAAGAACCAGGCCATTAAAATGAATAAATCATGCCTAAAGCAATCGATGGGTTTGTATTTATTTATTTTATGTCAGGAAATATACAGTAAGTAAACTGCATTGCTAATGTCTTGGACAATGTCAAGGATTTCAGAATAGCTCAGAGGATAACACCTCTGATACTGGTGCCGGAGACCAGGGTTCAAATCCCGAGGTTTGTGGGACCTGCATTTTTACAGCCACAATGGTGTATGTAAGTTGTACATGATCTTCAGAAGAAAAATGCACAAAATGTAACAATGAAGCACCAACCTCATGTGAAACCAGGGATTTGAACCCTAATATCCTGCACCAACATCAATAGTTTTCCTCTGGATTATTCTACTACGGATCTTGCAACACCAGGAACTTGCATCTAGATGAATCTGGTTCACACTAAAAAACACTCACACCCCAAAAAAGCAGTGGAAGGGGAAGCACTGTGGAATAAAAGTGTTAGTAAACAAAGACAATGTAGGTCCTGCTCCAGCAGGCAAATACAACAGTCAGGTCAAGGTGATGGTGCACTCTGCTAGTGAGTATAGTGCTGAACACCTACTAACTAACTGACTTTATATCTTTTTTTAAATTATAACTCTAGTTAGAGGGCTCTTGTTAGCTCTATTTTCTTTCTATGGTACGTTTTCATTAAATACCATAGTGCACTATGGTTGAAGGTATAACCTTTATTGCTGTATTTCTTTACCCAACCCCTTTTCAGAAACGATTTACTTGATATCATTAATGCATTAAATTCTCCAGTCGTGGCATATAGGAGACAATTTCTATTTTCACTTAGCATGGTTGTCACTTTAAACTGCCAGTGTGTCCTGAGAGTAAATTGTTGGAGAGCTTTGCAGTGAGGTGAACGGGGAACCTGGCATAGCTGGCAGCTAATGGGATTTAGACTCACGCTAACACTCTGCATGCACCCGTGCAAATCCGTGAAGACGAGCCTTTCTATGTGAGGTGACAAAGTAATCTGTCACCCATGGCAACTGCTCATTTTCAGCTGCTGCCTTTGGTACCGGGAGCCTCTCTGCGCCCCTCCCTTAAACAACTGCTAATTGTGCTCCTTTCATGACGAGGATTTAAGTCACATCTTTGATCTTCTTTGTTTAGAAACTCAGAAACATACATGTGTCATTAGCAGCTCCTATTGCATATATGGATTGAATAACTGTAGTGTTTCTGTTTATCCAGGTGAGCTGCCGCTCTCATTGGCTGCCTGCACTAACCAGCCTGACATTGTGCACTACCTGACTGAAAACCCACACAAGAAGGCCGACCTGCGACGCCAGGATTCACGTGGAAACACAGTACTGCATGCCCTGGTTCACATTGCAGACAACACCAAGGACAACACACGTTTTCTCACCAAGATGTACGATCTGCTGCTCATCAAAAGTGCAAAGCTCTACCCAGAATGCAGTCTGGAGACAGTGCTCAACAGCGATGGCATGTCTCCTCTCATGATGGCTGCCAAACTAGGAAAAATAGGGGTAAGTAAAGAGTTAGAAAAAACATTTTTTTTTAATTTATATAACAACATTTAGCAGCGTTTCCAAATTTCTCTAGATTTTTCAACACATTATCAGACGGGAGATTAAAGATGAGGAAGTTCGTCATCTGTCTCGGAAGTTTAAGGACTGGGCCTACGGTCCGGTCTACTCCTCTCTTTACGATCTGTCTTTCCTGGACACGTGTGGAGAAGAACCCTCCGTGCTTGAAATTCTTGTTTACAACAGTCGAAATGAGGTGAATTTTCATTTTTGCCATTGGTGTCACAATAAGTGTATTAAACATTTTCTTTACTTCTATTGTGCTTTTGTAGTCTACATGAGCACTAAAAGAAATTTTCATTCAGCAATAAGCATTACCTATAAGGCAACACTCAGAAACTTTCTCATAAACTTCAAGTTTAACAAATCAAATCAGCTACTGTAGCTCCACCTAGAAATATTACACTACCTTCATCATCAGCGATGGTGAAGAAAAGCAAATACAATGTCATAATGTGATCCCACTACTTACTACTCCAAAGACAAAGCTGTTTCAACAAAATACTGTTCAATGTTTAACATTTACACACTAGTTAAGAAAAATGTCAAAACCTTCCTTCTCTGACAGAGATAGTTATCAAATAAATTGTGCATGTGTTACAGTTTCAGAAATGTCTCTGAAAGTGAAAAATGTTTCTGTCAATACTAGAAAATTCAATTAAATCCATTTTTGACTGCTTTGTGTTTCTCTGCTTACAAACAGACAAACTGGTAAGCATGTCCATTGTTTCATCTCGTCCTTTTAAAGATAATGAAAATGTAATGGGTTTAGGATTAAAAAAAAAAGTATTTTCCTCTATGACTCTGTATTTCTGCTCTGATTGTTAGAACCGTCATGAGATGCTGGCAGTGGAGCCCATCAATGAGCTGCTGAGAGCCAAATGGCAAAAGTTTGCTGCAGTCACCTTCTACATCAGCGTGGTTTCGTACCTCATCACCATGATCATCTTCACCCTGGTGGCTTATTACCACCCCACACATGGAACAGTGGGTGTGAAACTGAAAACTGTAAAGCTAGATTGTTCTCACGCTGTGTGGCTATTTATACAGTCCACACCACAACAGCAAAGTAGTTATTTGCAGTGTGTGGGTTTTCTAAGATAGACAGTAAATACACTGTGTACAAAACTGTGGTGTGTAGTGCATTTAGGATAGAGACTATGAGCTAGCCTTTTAGCTTTGCACAATTAGCACAAGGACAAGAAAATATTACTATTATACGATGAACACCGTATTATTTGACAAATATTCAATAATAAATCAAGGCTTTTTCATGGCCCATATGTCACATTCTGATAATGTCACACACTCCCACCCCCTGCCAAAAAGGGATAGGTTTGATTAAGAAAAAAATGGAACATTATGTGGGCACAGAGTGTAACAAATTTTGATTAGTCTAGATCCGAGGTCGCAAACTCAAATGAGTGAGTGCCACTGTTGACACCATAATTTCATGAAAGTTCCACCAATGCTCAATGTTTCAATGGTAACAATGTTATCTTTCCTTTTACCTTCCTTTCTACCTACCCTTCTTCCTGCCTTGCTTCCTCCCAGCCTCCTTACCTGTACAAATCATCCTCTGACTACCTGCGCATGGCTGGGGAGATCATCACCTTGGCGTCAGGAATCTTCTTTTTCCTCACCAATGTAAGTCATTGTTTTTATGAATTGGCAGCAGGTTGTTTTCATCATTCACCTGCTTGATAAGGCTTTTTTTTAATTTCTCAGATCAAAGATGTCTTCCTGAAGAAGTGTCCGGGTGTGAGGTCTTTATTTATTGATGGATCTTTTCAGCTGTTGTAGTAAGTCCCCCGTCTCCCTTATTTCCTTTTGCTCGTCCAAATCTCATCCTCTAATTTCTGTCACATCTACGAGGCACATGTTGTAGTTTTACACCTTAGATTCATTCTATAATCAGAACAAAGTATAATAAGTCATCGACAGCCACTAAATTGTGCATCTTTCTGTCATTAATAACAATATTTCGTTCTCCGTCCCCTGTAGTTTCATCTACTCTGTACTGATTGTAGTCACAGCTGCTCTCTACCTGTCTGGCATTAAAGCGTATGTGTCTGTGATGGTGTTTGCACTTGTCCTGGGCTGGATGAACACACTTTACTTCACCAGAGGCTTGAAGCTCACCGGCACATACAGCATCATGATACAGAAGGTCAGTTACTGTGGCAGAGAATTCATCAACAACTAAATATCACCATTCATTTGTTATACGTGGTCTTATTTGTTTTTTTTGTTTTTTTTTAAGATTCTTTTTAAAGATCTTTTCAGATTTCTGCTGGTGTACGTACTCTTCATGATTGGATATGCTTCAGGTAATGTAATGTCAATATTTCATCTAGCCATCTGCACTAAGCACTAACAGAATCTATTTTTTTCTCATTTTTTTAGACACACCCTATATCTTAACTTAGAAAAATCTCACGGCACACCACCAACAAATGTCAGTTAAATATATGCAATGAAGAATAATGATATTTTGATGAAATTGACTTAGTCTAAAACCTGGGCCTGTTTAGTTGAAGGCAACACTCATTTATTTGCAGGCATTAAAGAACGGAAGTGATTCAACATGCTCTTAGTTTTCATGACCTCAGTTTGAGTAGAGTGCATAAATAGCAGTATTGAAGAAATAACCCTAACCACGTTCTCACCACTCAGCCCTGGTGTCTCTGCTGAACCACCTGGAACTGATTGTGATGGAGGTTGTCCCACCTATCCCGACTGCAGGGACCCAGACACTTTCAGTGCCTTCTTGCTAGATCTTTTCAAACTGACCATCGGAATGGGAGAACTAGACATGATCCACAGTGCACAGTACCCTGCAGTCTTCCTCATTCTACTGGTGACCTACATCATCCTGACCTTTGTGCTGCTGCTCAACATGTTGATCGCTTTGATGGGGGAGACAGTAGGACAAGTGTCTAAGGAAAGCAAGAAGATCTGGAAGCTTCAGGTAAAGTGGACTTTATGAATGATCACTATCATTTAGAACTTTTATCACTTCAGCCAAAATCAAATCAATCAAATAAGTCAAATAAAAATGGCAAAAAAAAACAAAAAACTAAAAAAACAAACAAACAAAAAACAATGCTATGTATTCATAAAAATGCACAGTGCAAAAAATTGATGACAGCCTGTTAGTGACTCTACTCTTAGTAGGTAGTCCTGTCTGTCAAGATGGTCATGTATCCATAGAGTTGTTATTCACTTCTTTCTATTTTTTATAAATGGTCCTTAATTAGGCCTATATGTTAATTTAGTAGATAGTACTTGTAAAATTAATTTAAAACGTTGACCTTATAATTAGACAGGGTGAAAACAGGAGACAAAACATTATTTTAATTTACACTTTAGCATGGTGGTTTAAAATGGATGGTGAGCAATAACAATTATTATTATTATTGTTATTATTTATTTTCTCTTTCAGCAGCTACATAACATGATTAGTATTATAGTCATCAGAATTCACATGAGTTATCATTTAATAGTCATCCAGCTAATACAGTGAGCAGCAGTGGATGTAAAAGTGAACAGGCTAAATATGTGTTTAAATAATTTTCACCCACAGTGGGCAAAAACTATCTTGGACATTGAGCGATCATTTCCAGTTTGTCTCCGCAAGTCATTCCGAGCTGGTGAGATGGTGACTGTTGGGAAGAACTGGGATGGGACACCTGACCGTCGCTGGTGCTTTAGGTATTGTGGACAAATCAATATCGCTGTCACTCATCAAGCAACCACTTCAGTGAAATCTGACAATCACTCTATTGTCAATTCCTACCAGAGTGGATGAGGTTCACTGGTGTCACTGGAATCAGAACCTGGCTATAATCAACGAGGACCCTGGTAAGAGTGAGACCAGCCAAACCAATGCGCTGCAGCAGAACCGTGGGTTAAGGAGAGGTGAGATTCTTGCCATGCTGTCATCACGAAAACAGTGTCAACAGTAATTACCTTTACCGGTCACTTCATGCTGCCACAGCTAAAGGCATTAAGTTCCCTTCATTGATATTTGCAACAACTAAGAGCCACACAAGTGTATCTAATAAAGTGGCCTGTTGGTGTGGTTGATGTCTTTCTGTCACTCAGGCTGAAAAAAACCACTCCTTTTTCTATCTTCTTCCAGACCGTTGGTCCACAGTGGTCCCACGGGTGGTGGAGTTAAGTAAAGGTCGTGAGGCAGTGATAGAGATGGAGCCCCTGACACGACGACGCTGATAACTACACAGCACCAGTACTTCTCGCAAAAGAGGCAGCAGAGAGCTATCAGCATCAGTGACAAGGCTCTCCTGGGAACAGTTTAGTCAATCAGTGCACTCATTTGCACATGCCTTCCACTCCAAACCAGGTTTCATAAAAATCTCAGTCACAGAGTGCAGTAGGTGACAGATCTAAGAGCACACAAAGACACTGAATGGACAAAGTCTTTAGATAATTCAATCAAGATATGAAAAAAAAAAATAGGAAATTTAAATCCTTATGCTCACAGAAATTAAGAAAATGGGGCATTAGTGATAAGATATATTTTTAAACTAAATCTAGGCTAATGTATCAATACAGGTCATTGTCTTTAGGAGCTGATCACTCAGGGATTAGAGAGTCAGTGTTTAGTCATCTCTATTCTAAGCATAGAGCTGCAGAAAACATAATTATGGGTTTCATTATAGCAAGATATACAGCATAAGTTCTGTATGATATATTAGCATTTTAAACAAGACAACAAAAGCTTTTCACTGATATATAATAAATACAGTTTTTAGAGAGGTTTGTAACAGAACTATGTAGATACAAACGCTATATTTCTGTGGAAATGTTTTCTTTAAATGCAATAAAAAAAACTGGATCTAGAATATAATTCTGATCACATTATTAAATGTGTTAAATAGGTTTACCAAACAGTAGTTGTATTGTATTCTTAGGAAGTGTAACAACTTCTCTGGACAAATGTTTTTTGTTCTTTTCAGGACAACGTTTTTATTCAGGAAATGCTTGGGGAAAAAAGTAGTACCGTAGCTTCATGTATGTCAGCTTTTAATTGCTTATACATATTACCTGAGGTCAGTATATAATAAGTAAAGACATTTTAGACTGTATATGTAGGATTCAATGTTTTAAGCTTGGTGTTTGGTAAATATAGTAAAACAGGATATTAATAACTTTTATTTTTTATTTTACATTTTTGTATCAAACAGTTTTATTATTGTCAAAGTCTCAGGCTGTGCAGCTTCCATTTTAACTGAAACAATACACTGTGCTAATTTCTGATGTGCGCACCATTATATGAAGACAAAGACATTGTTTGCAACAAAATGGGCATGATGAGCAGGTTGTAGTTGTCAAGCAAATGGGCAAACGTGAGACAATAGCCTTCCGTGTTATGTCTTGTCTTTGAATTTCCAAAGTTATTGTTCCTTTGCAGCTGGGGTATTTGCATAATCAACTCTGGGGCCTTGCCATTATGTACTTTCCTCTATTTGCTGCAGTACTTTTGTTGCAATTGGCTCATTGCCCTATAGAGCATCTATTTCCTATGTGTCTCTACTGTATGAATGCGTATATTCACGTTGTTACACTACAGCACGACAGGGATTGATTAAGGGCAAAACAGACCATGGATTTCATTTGGACTAATTTGTTCCTTCTGAAGGTCACAGGTCATTGTTCACTCTGTTTACGTTGGTTGTATAAAGAGACATGTCTGTGCAATTTGTATTGTTTGCACATTTCAGCGCAGAAAAATAAAGGCAATCTTATTTATACAATGTGGAGCTGGCTGCCTGAATACAATCTTTGAATATAAAGGTACCCAAATGGACTCAGAAATGAATGTACATGTAGGGGCTTCAAATGTTCAGTATCCAAAGAAAATATAACTATTAATTATTTGACATTGGTTTTGAAAGATTATAACTTTATTTATAAGGCTTACATTATTTTTTTTATAGGATAGCGAAATTCAATTAAACTCAAAAGGCCTAATTGCTTATTAACTGATATTACAGTATGTTAATGGTACTAAACTAAATATCAAGACTTAGTGCAAAAGAGATGGCTCTGTTTAATAATTATAATTACCATTAACAAAAAATGATACTAATTCAATTTACAAATACAATATATTAGCTCAAAATCTTCCAATAAGTTATATTTATAATTTTAAATTACCAGTTACAGTTCGTCCTCTGGCCTACTGGTGGCAGCAAAGATCTTAATTCCTCTGCCTTGTCTCCCACATCTCTCATAAGGGAAGAGCAAGAGTTACAACAACTGGTTCCCTTGTACATGAAGACTGGAGCCATTTTTTTCTGCTGCAGCTGTAAATATTTCATTATCAACGTTAACTGTTAACGTGTTTCTATAATAAATTACACTTTACAGAAGGCAGTTGACTTGATGTTTTTTTTTTTTTTGTGAATCTCAGATCTCCTTGACCTTGTCTGTAACACCTGGCCCATAATTATGGGCTTTTTTGCCTTTGTAATGAAACCACAGGCTAGTATCAATTTAGCGCTTCATTGCTTTTCACCTTTAATAGTAACTCCTTACCTTTCATTTTCCACTCAATGAGAGGTAATTCTGGCTGTTTCTCAAAGTCAAGAAGGATCCTTGAACACTTGCATTTCTAAGTAGTCAGGTCATTAAAGCAAGTCAACCCAAGGATGTTTCACATTCTACAAACAGAGTCCTTGCTACAGAAGCTGAAATAACAATTCATTGAGTCAGCTCTTCTCTTTTACCTGTATTACCACAGGTAAGATCATATATAATAAACTTTTTTGTGAAATATTTTGAATGTTATATTTTACACCTGTGTCACTGTGTATTTACATTTTGGTTTTCTTGCAACATTTGTGCAAAAGCACCTGTAACATAGACAACTTTTACATCGGTGATCATCATACAATGTTCACTTTCTGAATTTCATTAGTGAATAAAACAAAACATTTAGAAATAAATCATACAATTATGCACAATTAATTTGATCACTTTAAGAAAAAAATAACTAGTACATTTATAATAAACAGATGTTTAAATTTTTAATGTTTTAAACATGGTAGATCCTGAGCAATTACATTTAAAACTAGGGTTAATGTAAGGATCATACCAATATTGAGTCAAAAAGTATAATGTAAATAATTAGATATTCAGTTTATATGAGTAAATATGTATTTAGAGTTTTCAACGTAGGTAGAACACTTTAGCCTGGTCATTTGAAAAGAAGCTCTCAAGGCAAAAAGAGTGGACACCCGTGGTTTAGATCAACCTCTACAAGAGAATGGAGTCCTTTCATCTTGTGGGTTTTTTTTTTACAACTAGTTTTAGAAAACTAACATTTGAACTGACACGGTGGAGAATAAAAGTAAGAAGAACCTAAAAGAACAAAGAATGTTTGTAAGTAAAGGCACTTAAACGTGGCATTAAAGTATTCATGTTTTTTGTTTAAAATAATTTCCAAAAATTATTTCCAAAAATTATTTCCAAAATAATAATAACTTAAATTAGACTTATTTATTAATGAATAAACAAACAAACAGTAGAATCAAGCAGAAGCCCTGAGTCTATTATAGCACATATTTATGATATTTGTGCACATTGATCCTATGCTCTGTCTGTATTTTTTCTTTTCTTAGTGATCTTGACTTATAGTGATGAAATGCTGCTGACATTAGATCAACGTTTTTCAACCTTATGGGTCATGACCCCATGTGTTGTTGCCTCAAATTTAAATGGTGTCACCAGAAATGTCCAGTAATTAAAAAAAAAAAAAATCTAATAAAATATTTTTCAACGTTATTAATTATTATTCTTTGAAAAGTGTGGTTAAAACACCATAGACAATCTTGAAAAACAGTATTAGTTCACTTCCACTCTTTGTTTGCAACACAGTATAACAAACAATATCAAAAACTAATTCTAGAAAAAAATGTCTCTGGGTTCACCAGAAATTTGTGATGTCAAGATGGGGATACAAGCTAAAGTGCAAGGGAACCACTGAGTTAGATCTAATATGTATATATTTTAAAGGGTAACACCCAAAGTTATATGTGAACTTTTGTTATAACAAAATATATTAACATGCTCATAGACCAGGACAATGAACTTTGTTGGGATGCAGCAACCTTTGCAGGGAGCTGATATGGAGCTACATGCTTGCTTTGAATTAAAACCTTCTTTACAAAAGTAAAAAAACATTTGCTCATACTACACATTTAATTTTGGCAAAATACACATTATTATTTATTATTATAAGCAACACGGCTGTCTTCACTTCTCACATAACTTCTCCGCCTCCTCCTTCTCTAAGTCCAGCAGCACCGAAGGATCCGAGGAATCTCTTGCCACCTCAGAGAAGAAGCTAATCCTCTTTGCCCCAACTTTAACTGGGCCACTAATCCTCCAGGTTTATCTAAGTGGTGAGCACCTATAGTGCTGCTGACAACTTCGGTCCGCTCTCCTCCCTGCAGCCTGTTAAGTAGGGCATGGCTCGGTCCTGCAAGTGTCTCTGTCAGCAACTCTGGAAGCCCACATTTATACAGGAAGTTGGTCTGTTAACAAAAATGACCCATTTGCTTTCAGCATGACTGTGCTACCAATGTGTCAGGATAAACCCTTTAACTGCCTTCATTTAGTTACAGCACAAAAGGGAAAGTGGACAGTGTGACCCTAAGGTCTGAAGTAAACTAACTAGCTCAGATATTGGCAGTACAAATTGTTCAACTATTGTCCAGCCAGTAAAGCTTCAAGGTGTTTAGGCAGATGAGACACCAGTGGATACTAGACTGGACCTGGGCCAAACCGGGCAACAATCCAGACTGTCTGACGGCTTTGAGTGCAACAATTACTGCCTGCAATCCAGGACCTGACACAGTGGACCAAACCTGGGTACATATTGATCACAATCTCATGAATGATTTGACAAATAAAATAATGCCACAGAGATGAATGGCTCACTGCTGAATCACACCCTCACTTTAAAATTATGACCTAAGTCAAAAGAGCAAGAGTTTTAAGGCAGTGCTAATTCTGCTTCTTGAAACAGTTCCTTGAAATCCCTCCCCTGCTCTCCAGTGAAATATTCCACTAAGGTGTGGTATTTCTAAATTGAATGAGCAATCAATGGAAGCAGTGGGAGATGAGAGGCCAGAGACGTATTGGTCAGGAGGCGTGTGAGATGACCTTTTAGTTCATCTAAGTTGAAATGCGGCCGCTGAACCTGAAATGATTCAGAGTTTCTAAACTGACAGCCGAGGGCACGGCAAAGCGTCAGCCTGCTGCCTGGCTTCTGTGGGCTTCTGTGATGATTTATTGTGAAATTGCCACAGACTAAATGTAGCATGCAGGTGAATGGGTTTTGCTAATAAGAGAAGCATTTCTGCTCCACAGAGCTCTTTTTCTGTCTGAGCGAGCATGTATGAAATCAGTGTGCGGTCCCCCAGTACCACACACCCTGATGGAGGCGGCTGGCTCATCAGTCTGCGCCTTATCTGATGTTTTAGGTGGGTGGAGAGGTTGAGAGCAGAGAAAGTAAATGAGGGAAAGTCTCAGCCTTGGGTTTGTCAAGGTAACTGTGTTGTCGAACATTTGGTTCAAGTCTGTGTGGAGTTTTCTGAATGTGTGTAAAATGACTGTGACATTGTGACAGAACTCTGCGAAGGTTGTCCCGTAAACTTATAATGCTTAGACATTATACAGTAGCATAGTTTATATTTGATTGTTGAAGTTGTTATTATGCAGAAAGGCATAATTAAGGTAGCCATTGTTTTCAGGGAAGTGATGAGCTGCAACAAGCTTTTTCACATAGTGGTTGTATAAGGTCAGAAATGACATATAAACTGATAAAAAAATAGAGAGACAAGCTGTTTAAATATGCTTATAACCTTTTATCATGCTATGATCTCAAAAGAAACCATACATTTCAGATATTACTGTGGCTGTTTTACGTAGTGGTTGTAAAAGAGTAGTGATAGATTTATACTTGATCAGACTGAAATAAGAGTTATTAGACATTGTAGAAGGACCATTCTTTGCAATTTTTTTCTTAAAAATTGAAAGATTAGAGTATTTTGTGACAATGAACTACAGAAAAATTAACCTTCTTTAAGTCATGATATCTTTTGCTACTAATTTTCTTAAAAAAAAAAAAAAAAAAAAGCCACAACTGATTATTTCCTATTAGTTTAAAGAAGGAGTCTTGGCTGAACTGGCTCAGTTGGTACTTGCAGTGACTGGCCTTTTTTATGACTGGTTTATCATATTTGAAAAAAATGCTTATGCTTTCTTTCTTTACCATTTTTATGTTTAACCACAAATCAAGTGATGTAATGGCAAACTGATGCAGAAGGTGAAAAGGGTAAAGTGAACAAGGCTATTTAAGAGGGGTAGCATATGGTGCTGATGTGTGACTCCTTAGGCTAATATGCTTAGCATCATTACAGTAAGGTCTTCAAATGCTTTAAGGTATTTACAAAGAGAGGACAGAAGGAAGAATAGACGATGGATGAGTGAAGCAACAGGACAGGTGTAGAAGTTGCTTTATTTACGTATGTGAAACAATTATACACAAGAGAGATTTCAAATGAAAAAACAACAATCTACAACAAAATAAAGAGAGTTCAGTCCTGAGATTGACAAAACCTAGGACAGACAAAATATCTACTGTGGACAAAGGGATGGAGGGGAGACAGTGGCAGTTTCAGCAAATTGAAGATGATAGTTGAGGGAAGATTAGTGGGAAATTGCAGAAGAGGAGATAGATTGAAGGTAAGCAATCACTGGGATGCTCAGCCGTAGGCACATTCAAAGTTGAAAATCCCACGACTACAGGATTTTACAGCGTGTTTCTTTTTTTAAATACTCAGACTTGGTTTTAAAATCAACAGACTGGTATATTATTACGTAAGAGAAAAAAAAAACAATGTTTCTTTTACATTTTTTAGTCCTGAGGAGACAAATGTTTTTTGTATAAATACAACACTGCAGGAAGAACAATAAGAGAGATGCTTTATAGATTTCCCATTTCCATATATATTATTTTCTCAAGGTTGCAGCACCCCAGACTTTGGCAGCATTGGTGCACTGGAGATCATTTAGGCAGGAGAGAATACAGAGAGCCCTGCAAACAGTGAAAGAAGACAGGAAAAAAAGGCAAAATCCCCAGACTGTGTTTAGATTGGATACAGCGGATAAACTAGATGAGTAGTGAGAAGTTTAGAGTGGAAGCCATAAGCTTTTTCAGCTGAACATACATGGTTGTGCCGCTAAAGAAATAAAATGCTTTGTATGTTTCTGGTACACAGCAACGAGCTGCGCAGCCTATTCAGAAATGCAATTTTGGTTTGTGCATTTAGAAAAAGGAACCTGTTTTACTTTGTCATCTGTGCTGTCCATTTTTTAAGCATAGATGCATTTAATAACTGCTGCTGCTGCTGACATGCAAGCCATTTAGTTTCAGCAGCACTAGTGGAGGTTGTTATGTTATCCAACTGTGGACAATAACAGCAAATCTTTCAAAGACATGGTTCTACACAGCTATACGGATGGTGGATTAACTATACAAGCATCCTCATGACCATCTGAATTATTGATTAAAGTATTTTCTTGCTAGGTAGGGGCCGAACATAGAGGACAGGCCTGATTAAGGAGGGATGCTGGGAAGAACTCCGTGACAAGAGCCCCAAGGGTCCAAGGGCAGCCAGGGGACATTGAGGAGGGTGACCAGAGCAGTGTGAAGGGGATGGGTGTCCATCCCAACCCCCACCTTCTGCCCCCGACTGTCATCTGTAGGTTAGAGTAGCAGTGCCAAGTCCCTACAGAGTGAACAGATGTCTTTATTTTTTTTCAAGCTCTCCCCTCTCACTGCCTTGAGTAAAACAGTGGACCCTCCTTTAAAAAGACCCTTCTCTGCTCTTATTCCTTCTAAGCAGTATTAAAGGTGTATAACGTGCAACCAGACCAGATTATCTTCATGGACTTATTGGGATTTGAGATTTGTAAAAGAAACAAGTTGGCTCTCCCCTAGTCCTCCCTCAGGCTTTTCTCATGGGCTTCTCACTGCCCTTGAAGTCATGTTAACAGTCAATAGTCTGTAGCCAAAGAGAAACCGCAGAGTGATAGATCAAAACGTCTGCATTCAGATGACCGTAATTTATAATTTCCTAGCCAACATAACTTAAAAATATTTTCCCAAGCACTTAAAATAAATTATAAATGACGATCTTCTTTACGAGAATGTATCTAATTGAGGATCAGCGCGTTTTGTTCTTCAGAGCTTCAATTTGAATATGTGGCTGCAGACCCAAAGTGGGGAAGCTAAAACCAGCATAAGGAACAGGGCAATTATCCTGATTACTGATGCTTCGAGGCTTCTCTGACCCTAAAATCCCTCCCCATATCTTTCTCCATTTTCTTTACTGAGATTTTTCACATTGCACAGGGGCCCTTAGCGAGGCAGGGAGCAAGCATGTATAATCCAACAGAAAACAAATCCCCTCGATCAAACACAGGGCAGCTTTTAAAGCATGTCTCTGAGCCCCAGCGCCACGGTGCTGAGGCCCTCTGAGATGCTGTGGAGGCTGTGATTTCACCCCCTCCCCTCCCTGCTGTCCTCCCCTTCAATGCCAGCCAGCCAGCCAGCCAGTCCTAACCTTCAGTTTGTTTAAGTTGGCCCCAGACAGGGGAAGGTTGGACTTAGATAATGACATGCCATATGTCACTCTGCCTCTGTAGCTCACTCAGCCACGAATGGTTTGGCTCAGGCACAAATCTATTGAAATGTAATTCTATTATCCTAATATTGGTCAAACGTCTATTCTTCAAATCAGGAATGGTGGTAAAGACAAGGAACACATAGGGAAGAAACATCCATTTCTACACAGGACATTTACTTTATATATAAAACACCTTATATTTAATAATATGACATCTACATTCTAATTAAAATAAGTGATTTTTTTCAAAGTTTTCTTTATGTTTAGTTAGTATATTTATTTGGCCTACAATGTCCACTTTCCTCTGTGTACCTAATAGGAAACCACTTGCTGTTTGAAAAGGGTTTAATTTCACCCCTTTGAGTGAATAAATACTCTGTACTGGCAGTATCCAGTGGCAGACGTCACCCAATATTCCCATTAGCAAAGCAGCCTGGTGTCTGAGACGTCCACTGGTGAGAAAGACCAGACACCAGAAACTCCTCTGCCTCCAGTGCCATCTCTTCAATGCGTGGATGCAGAAGACAAACGGAGGGGATTTAGGGACTGGATGTATCTGTAAATCTGTCAAAATATTTCTACAAGACAAAAAATATGCTGGAATCAGACTACAACATGAGGAATTTTCACTGGAATGTTAAGGAGGCTTACTGTGAGCTAGGGGGTTTAGTATTTTCTTTTTCTAGGCTGAAATCTTTTGTCAGCCCTCAAGGACAGTGGCATGTCCTGTATTACCATTACTTTGAAAAAAGAAAATAAGGCTCATAGTTATAATTAAGAAAGGATTAGCTTTAGGGGAAATGTCTATAGATCACAAGGAGTGATTTGTATAAATCTAATTTTCAGAAAGTTCCATAAAAGGGAGTAAAAACTAGAGTCTCAAGTTTGATAATGTGTTTGAAGGATTAGTTTATAGGGAAAATGAATCATTACAAAAGAAATCAGAAATAATATCAAAAATGGATTCCTACACTGTTATGACTTAAAATAGGGACATTTTCTGGGCGGACACTAATGGAAGATAATATACTAAGCTAGAAATAAAAAGAGAATTCTGAAACTCATTGCATTTAAAGATACTATGTGCTGAACTTTGTTAAAGAATAATCTGACAATTAAAAACCAAATTCATTAATTCATTATCTACATGGTGTCGAGAGGCACCTGGTAGCCACCGTGTACTACCTCAGGTGCCCATGGGGTATGTTCTGAATATAAAACTAGTCAACAATAGGGTGAAAATTTGTACTGTGACTGTGCTTTTTAAATCAGTTAAACTTACAATGATATTCAAAAAGGTCCAACAATGATGGTAAGAAGAGTGTCTACTGTTGTATGTCCCAGAACTGATTATTATTACATTGTTCTAGAAGTCTGTATCAAACAACTAGCTCTCTGTATTACTGAGTACCCTTGAAGTACACTATATTACCAAAAGTATTCGCTCACCTGCCTTGACTCATAGTATGAACTGAAGTGCCATCCTATTCCTAATGGATCAATATGATGTCGGTCCACCTTTTGCAGCTATTACAGCTTTTTTGGAATTGTCCAAAATGTTTTGGTATCCTGAAGCATTCAAAGTTCCTTTCACTGGAACTAAGGGGCCAAGCCCATCTTCTGAAAAAAAAAAATTCCATGCTCCCAACCTTGTGGGAACAGTTTGGAGCGGGCCCCTTCCTCTTCCAACATGAGTCCTGACCTGAACCCGATAGAACACCTTTGGGATGAATTAGAGCGGAGACGGAGAGCCAGGCCTTCTCGACCAACATCAGTGTGTGACCTCACCAATGCGCTTTTGGAAGAATGGTCAAAAATTCCTATAAACACTCTCCTCAACCTTGTGGACAGTCTTCCCAGAAGAGTTGAAGCTGTAATAGCTGCAAAAGGTGGACCGACATCATACTGAACTCTGGGTTAGGAATGGGATGGCACTTCAGTTCATAGTATGAGTCAAGGCAGGTGAGCCAATACCTTTGGTAATATGGTGTAGCTCTCAGTTTTAAAAAGGTTGGTGACCCCTGCTGTAGAGCTTATTCCCTTTCAGTTTGCAGGTAAAACACAAATATTTCTCAGCAATTATTAATAAAAAAATTGAGGCTTGTCAGCATTTAGTGCTACTAATATAGTGAAATATTAAAACAGTGATTAAACGTGCTTGATTTAAAGCTTTTAAATGGACTGCATGAGAAATTCCCACCTGATTCTGGACTAACACAGTTGAGCACTGCACAAAATTGTATTAAATAAAGGGGTAACAATGAAAGACTATTTAAAAAAAAGTTTGTCCTGGGCCGAGTCCAGGAAAGACAACCAAATAATTCTCAGATTCCAAGGTCTGGTTTATTTTGTGAGAGGGACAAGAGATTCAGTACACTAATATTAAATGACCAACTAATGCAATTAGGGCTAGGCATCCCTGGTATAAGGCCAATACGCACGCTCGATACACTGTACAAAATCCAGTGCATTTAAGATGCACCTACTGATGGGATAGGACACGATTCACAACACAATCACAAAGCACTGCAATTCAACAAAATCTAACTCAACAAAGAGCAATTCAGTGTGACATGATATGTCACAATTTAATCCTGATGCACCATTTGATGAGTTTTATAATTAATCAATGAATAAAACATCTTTGTATTAAGAAAAGGCAATAATTGACCATCTCACAAAGTGATCTCCCATAGCTGCTTATAAATATAAGTGAACTGGATTCAGCAGTCATTAGCTGATGTAAAAAAACAAAAACAACCCCGCCTAAAAAAAAAACAGTCTCTCTTTGAAAGTTATAACAGTAGCTTAGCTGTTGTGAGAATGTGCAATACTATGAGGCTGGATATCTTTACAAATGAAAAAGGCTGTGGCATGAGTTAATGTCTTTGCAGGAGGGGAGCTGTTAGCCAGCACAGCATGTTAAAAGCTTTCAATACGTCGCTCACCGATCGTAGACGTTGTCGCCACATCTGACTCCACGGCTGTTTACAGGCTGAGGCTTCCACGATCAAACCGGACCGTCGATTCAGGTGACTATCAAGGTTTGTGGTTCTCCCTGTGTAGTGTACAGCAGCAGGACATATTTTGCCAATTCCGTCTGACTTTACAAGTTCTCATTTTCCCCTATAAAATCCGTAATATTGCCAAACCTTTGATTCATCATTGACAGGTGAGTAGATAATACATACTCTCTTAGATCAACTTACATCCTATTCAGTCAGAGTAAAAGTGTCTAGAAGTAAAATCTTTTTTGGTGTATAAAGAAATGCAGAAATCACTTGATAAAAAAATTGGAAATAATGTTTGTATCTTCATTTGTGAACTTCCCTATTTTGGGGGTCGAGAAGGGGACCCATTTATTATTCGGCTCAATTTAAAAAATGCACCCATTTACAATCGTTTTACCGATGCACTCACAAATTGCCTATGCTTGTCCACGTATTGACGCGTATCGGTTAATCGTCCCACTGAAGCAATTCTTTGTCATTCTACACAATTAACAGACGGTTGACTTTATAAAGAGTGCCCGACAAGCCTGTCTGCAGTCTAAATCATTCTCTATAGTAAATACCTAGAACGTCATGGAGAAGAGAATCAGCTGTGACAACTGATTATTGAGCAACTAAAGAATTTGATACACCAAAACCAAATGACCTTGCATCCTGAAGTATAATTAAAATGAACACGGCCCATTGTGTTACTTGCTTTTTTTCATCTATAAAAAGGGTGCTGTAAGTCTTTTCTTAATTAGGTTAAGTTGAACAAATATAGCTAGGCTGGAAAACTAGATTTTAGGTTTTTAATCCCTTAACCGATAAATAAAGGTTCATAAATAAATTACTAAATAAATTACTAAATTACAGATATCACTTTTTATTGCATTGTCAAAAGTTTAATTTCTATTCTGGAAATGGGTTTTTACATGACTCCTCCCTTTTCTTTTTTTAAATTTTACTCAAATGCTAACAAACCTTTTATATTTGACTAAAGTCTAAACACTTTAGTCAAATTTTTTGTCATGAAATTTTTATGTCATGAACTTCACACGTGACCTAGGTAGAAATTTCATCCCAATTTTCCCATTTTTTTCATGGAATGTGTTAAAAATAATGACAGACTTCCATGCCATGAAATGGCTTCTGAATATATTCTTAAAGAAATTTATTTTACAGCTCAAAACAAGAAAAAGAATAGGAATAAGGGATGTGGTACATTGGGAATGTGTTAACAACTGTACTTTACATTTTTTTTGGTGTAAGCTCAGAGAAAAAATGTTAATACAGTCATAATAATTGCACTTCATAAATCTAGACTGATGCCAGTTTTTCCCAACAATAACTCCCCTCCCCTTCTTTCTTTCCAGTTAATAAATTCAATTTACCCTTGAAGTCTAACTGACAAAAGAAATGCTAATTTTAGACCACAAGACTGCTGCACTGATCCAATTTTTCCTCTTTCACTTGAGTCCCACAAGGCGATGAAACATTGCAGTAATTTAAGTGCAGTACATTCAAGGGAATCTCACAGTCATTACAAATATTTTACTGCTCTGAATCGTCAAGTTAAAACTGGCCCAGGCTAAATGCATCCCACCCTCGGGCTAAAACGGACAAGGAGTGGCACTGAGCGTTGTCTTGTTTCATCTGACACCAGAGGACAGGGCATGATTGTTTCAATTTTGTTTTTGTTTGCAGAGAAGAACCTTCCACCCTCCACCCAGAATAGGATTTCATTGTGCCTCTCTCTCTCTCTCTCTCTCTCTGTCTGTCTGTCTGTCTGTCATTGTGACAACAGACGACCGGCTACTTTCACAAGTTATTATATAAAAGGGTGATTTTCTTGTAGCTCCAGTGAAATCCGAAGCCTCCAATGAACAACCACCTATACATTAACTCAAACATGACGTTCATGGGTCTGTTGAATCTGCTGAAGTCTTGATGGGGAAAAAATAAAGTAGGAAAACATTTTAAAAAGTCTGAGGATTTTGAGAAACAAACTAAAATGCACACATGCACTCAGCCACACACTACATTAACATACATGTAAGGTTATGCTCATAACCACTCCAATCACATTCTTCATTGTAACATTTCTTTTTGTACGTTTCGGTGACATTATTCATCTTTAAATACTTTTTTCCCCAAGATTTATTGTAGAATCCAGTGTTGGTAAGAACAGAATTCTGACCAGGTTCTTACAGAACCAACTCAGTGACAATGTCTCACAGCAGGACCGTACATACTGCTCATCAGCTTGAGGAGGAATTGTTAAGTCATGACAAAAGCAATAATAATAAAAAACTAAAACTAATAAAAGCATTTTAAACACTTTCCCCCATAGCAGCCAATGCATATAATATACCCTACAAATATATAAAACAACAAACAAAAATAGGTTCAAGTTTTTTCAAGTTTCTTAAATATTTTCAAAACTACCCAATTCCAAACTTCAATGTTAACAAGATTCAAGCAGTGCAATTTATGTATCAATTATAACAGCAATAAAATCAAATATCGTACTAACTTGGTTAAATTCCACCTTAAGATGCTTGTACATAACACCCAGGTACTGCCTGTGATTTCACTGTTTCAACAATTTGTGTTTCTGTCTGTGTGTGTGTGTTATGCCATTTACTGTTGCAGAATTATTTTCACATGTTGAGCAGCCCTAAAGTTCTGGCCCTTTTTAAGACCATTTCAGTGACAACCTACACAGTAGCTTCATCATTTGTAGTTGGAATGGGGGGATACAAGTGGCGGACACACTTCATGTCAAGCTATGATTCTGAATGAAGTCCAGGCAAGTAAAACAAAAAGAGAAGAAAAAAAAAAACAAGAACACAAATATGAGAAAAAAATGAATTAATCCAGAATTCCTGTTGGCAAACCACACAGTGGAACATCTGGAGAATCTTGAAATCCCTTCTTTCTCCTCCTCTCTGGTAATCATTATCACTTTTTGTATTTATGATTCCCACAGTCTGTCTCAAAAACAACCAAACATAAGGTCACAGAGTATAACTGCGCTTGTCTAAGCTCCCA
Organism: Cynoglossus semilaevis; assembly: GCF_000523025.1. Taxonomy (NCBI): domain Eukaryota; kingdom Metazoa; phylum Chordata; class Actinopteri; order Pleuronectiformes; family Cynoglossidae; genus Cynoglossus; species Cynoglossus semilaevis. The sequence goes on along the minus strand of NC_024328.1, from coordinate 299,915 downwards.
CGATTCTGTACCCAAAAAGAAGAAAATTGTTTTTCTAACTTTGATTTACTTCACTAATCCACAAATTCTTGATTTCTTTCCTCCACCTCCTTTCTCCTCTTCTTTTTCTACTCCTTCATTTTCCTCCCCCTCTATCTGTATATAGGGAGGCGGATGTGTGCATGCTGGTGGTCTAACAGACGTGGCACAGACACAGTCTCGTAGCCTTTGCCAAGCATCTGCTCCTTGATGCAGGGTGGGTGAATGTCGTTGATCAGGTACTCCAGGGACTGCAGGCTGCTGCTCAGTACTGACGTGTTGCACAAGCTCTTGCTGGGAAAACTGCAGCACAGACCTCCACTGCTGTCTATGGCAGGGTCGTTGTGATGGTGGTAGTGGTGATGATGATGAGGGTAGCCCATTTCTCGATGACCTGTGGCTGGGCCTCCCGTGGAGGTGCCCAAAAGCTCCTGGGGGTTGTAGCAGTCACTGTCTGGTGTCACCAGCACGCTGTTCCACGGCGGGGCAAAGTACTGACCCACTGAGAAATTCCCATGCATACCCACACAGTTCAAAGGTGAAGAGCTGACTTTTTCCAGCCCGCCTCCTCCACTGGCACTAGCTGACAGGTGATAAGGTCTGGATGAGGAGGAGGACATTTGGGCAGTCATTATTCCTCCCCCTGGAATACAAGTTTCAGGAGATTTGCTATTAGCGGCTCCTCCTCCACTGCCTCCACTGTACATGCGGAGCACAGCCTGCTGCTGCTGCTGTTGATGTTGCTGTTGTTTCTGCCAGAGGATGTAGTCCATACCTTCTGTGTAGACACCAGTCTTCATTGTCTCAGTGTTTTGAGTTGGTAGAGCTTGCCCTGTGTACACCATGTTAGCCTGGGGGCCCATGCCTACCACGTAGCCTCCACCTGAGGAGCTAGAAGAGACCCCTAAGACAGTTGTTGTTCCCTGCTTAGATGGGCTGGAATTTGATGGTGCTGTCACCGCCCCATGACAAGCCTGCTGCAGAGCCTGGGCCTGGCAATGCTGATTAATCTGGTAGATGATGCTCTGGATAGAGGGGAGGTTGGACTGTGGAGGCAGAGCAAGGCCACGGCCCACGGTTACGGGTATGACTGAGCCAGCTACAGTGACATTTGGGGGAACAGAAAGTCCTGGACCTTCTGGAGGCTTTGAGGGGGCAACATGGTACAACATTTGGCCGTGACCACTGGCTAAAGTGCTATTATTAGGAGGTGGGTATGGTGCGATAGCTATGTGGGCTGGAGAGAGTTTAGTCCGTCTGCCTTCAGCATTCTTGAGAACACCTTTTGAAGGAACAAAGGTAGGAGCTGACGATGATGAAGATGAAGAGGTTTTGATAATAGCCAGCAGCCCTTGGTAGCCCCCTGTGTGGATATGTGGGTAGGGAGCGTAGCGATGCCCTGTGGTGTCGTATCCATTCACAGTTCGGTTAAGGTGCCTGTGCTGGGGAACCCTGATGTTTGTGGGAAAGATCTTGATGGTCAGAGGGTTGTTGGCTGTCTTCTGGGCATAAGCATCAAGTTCTGCTGCAGTGGGGTAGCGTGGGGACTGTGTGGGCAGCACAAGGTCACCTGCAAGACAAAAAAGGAACAAAATGTGAGTTGAAGGACGGAGTAAGTCAAAACACAGGTCTGTGGAAGCAGAACAACAAGGTATCAGTCCAGATTTAATTACCAGGGATATCTAGGAGCAGATCAATCAAACAATTGCAATCACACCTATCTTCCTGCCACAAAGAAACCTGGCACAGAGCGACTACTCCTGAAGCAGAGCAAGAAATATATCATTGTCTCTTAGTCAAACAGCAGGTGAATGAAATCACACAAAACTGTAGAGAGATTGCGGACCTGGCCTGACACTGGTTTATGTTCCATCACTCCCCTCCTCCATCTGAGCCTTCTCTCAATCTCATTTTCACAACCTCCTGTGGAGGTTCATCCCTAGACAAATGGATCTTTTTAAAAACTGGTTCTGCCAAAGCCTGATACCTTAGGCGCTGTTAAATCAGTGCATGGCGAAATTAATTTAGACTCTCTTTAGCAATGAATTGGGTTAGCCTTGGATACTAGGCAAGGGGAGACAAAAAGGAGGTGAGGTGGTTAGAGCCTGCGTAATTGCAATGGCACAGTTGAGAAGTAAGTAACATCTCTTACTGGGTCTCACCCTTGGCCACAAAGGTAACACATTGAGAAATTACAGGAATAAAAACAGAGGCCACCCAAATTCAAAGTACACAGTAATGGAATTTCCTTTAAAATGTTAAACACAAAAAAGAGAAGAAAAAGTGTGGGAGAGGGACAGGATCAGCTCACTGCTAAATTTATTAGTCTTGATTAACCCTTTTATTGGTCGTTAAATACAATTTCTACATGAACTAAGATTCTAATGTAGGTGACATTATGTAAATGTTGCCCCTACACACTTTTAAACTGTGGTCTTTGCAAACTCTTCATTTATAAACTACAAGAAGAAACTTCTAAATATCTTTTCAATCAATTTCTAAAAAGCCCACCATGTGTCATTGTTTGGGGGCTGGGCAGAGGTGAGAGGCTGCAATGAGATTGGATTTAAACGACATTATTCAGGCAATTTCATGGCTACTTAGCTCAGTGCAACAAAAATGACAGTGGGCTGGGAAAATAACTCAATTTACAAGCAATATATCAGGTGCCATAAATGACTTGCAACCCCTTCAAAAATGTCACTTTTATGTAAAAGATAACTAAAGGCTAAGGAAAATTAAATGCCATAACTGTGCCGTCAGCAAATGTCCTGCAGAACCAAGAAGGTCTGCAGAGGTGCAGCCTCTGAGTGGGACTCACTCCATTCCCATCACAAAATCACTTTAAAGAGGCTCCACAGCTAAGTAGTCACAGTTCTAATTTCTTTTGCTCCCATTACAGATAACCTGTCTAGTTCATTTCAGCAACCCTATGGACCTCCAACTGTAAAAATGATTAAATCTTCCAGATCTATATCATAAAAGAAATTGTTTTAAAATCCGGTAGCTGAGACAGGAGACACTGATTTTCCTGAAACAACATTTGCACCTAAACTGCTGAAGTCACGGTGTCTGGAAGAACAATACAGTTCAAAGAGATTTTTTTTAAATCGTTTTAAATAAATCATGACTAATTTTAAACGCACTAAAGGAACACAGTGCTACTGTAAAAGGACTGGCAGTGAATGCCAAGTCTGCCTATCTGAAATCTACCCATACTGTCTGAGGCAGAGCTCAGCATCCCTGGCGACAGCAGTGGCATTCCCTTCATTCCCTTTTCTGACAGGAAAACTGACAGAAGATCTATTTAAATTTGCTCCAAAGAGAAAAACATGCTAAGTAACATTGGTGGTGCACATGCAAATTGAATGGCATCATTTTTCTGATCTTTACATGAGGGCAAAACAAACAACTTTGATCATAAGATGATCTAAATGAGGAAAGATACTTGGCTTTCAGGGAAATCAAGGGCTTCTGCCCTGCCACCCCTACGAGCTCCCAGCTGCAATATGCCCATCATTCCACCTAATTACTGCCACATGAGAAAAAAAAAACAGGCTGGAAATCCATTAAAGGGTATCTAATTCTATTCCTTCTCCCTGAATGAGTTTATATTTTCTGTCCTTTGGCCTGTATTTTTTCTGGAAGAAAAGAGTCCTCTCGCGTCGCTTTTTCCCAGCTTGGTCCTTGTTTGTCAATAGGCAGAGCCTCTGGCACACCAACCTGGCATCAAAGGGTTTCACACTTCACAGGCCACAGGGATTAGAGGCCTTTGAGACCTACAAAACCATCTCAGCTCCCCAAAAGCTTCTAGTTATTAAAACCCACAGGCATAAAGAAGGAATATGAGGGGGAGGAAGAGGAAGAGGAGAGAAGGCAAATGAGCTTCTGGATGCTTCTGATTCCAGAATCAGAAAATGTATGATAAAGTTGATTGCAGTAAGTTTGGCCACCTCCTGGGGCGTAATTTCAGTCTCTCACACACACACACACCCACATCCACACACAATGTTTGATGTGCAGGGTCTCCACATCTCTCCCCTCCAGAGCAGTAAGTCTATAAGTTAGGACATGGAGGTTAAAGGAAATAGTCTCTTTTAGGCTGACACTTTGTGACTTATTGGTTTGTGCTGCAGTAGATCATAGCCATGAGCAGCAGCATACAGATGGTGCTGGCTGATAAACACCCTCTGAGACAGCACTGCCCTCTTTGTGTGAGCCATCGGATTCTCATAAGGTGTGGGGTTTCCTGCACCTGTGCACACTCTACAGTGCATATCTTGAATGCAAATTTAACACATGAGAGCAGAAAATAAGACAAACAGACACACACACACAAACCTGAATCTGCAGCCGTGTGTCTCATTTGCTATCAGTGGAGCATGTTGTTATCCTCTGCTCAGTGCTCTCTCATGAAATGTAGGGCAGGGACAACAACAGGTGCCTGTGCGGCGACAGCCTGCAGTGCCTCTTGGGCTAAATGCTTCACACTCGCTTCATTTCGACATGCGACAACCTTGTAAGGATTAATTATTTCCCCTGGGGATAGAAGAATATGCTTTTTTTCCCTTTACTGAAAGCAGGAGTCCATGTGCACGCACCAGCACATGAAACAGCTTACAGTAAATGAACAGAGAAATGTGGGCTAGTATTGCTGTGGCAGTAAGTAAAGAGGCAGAAAACTTGCACATGAAAGAAATGTAAACAAACCAAGCACACAAATGAACTACAATGAGATTAGATAAAAGCTGAGGCAGACACATGCATTAGTTCTGAGAGATCATGGGCCAGGGAGCAGAGATGGCAGGGAGGCAATTAATGGGTTGACCTTCGTCCTTAATCACCCAGTGCCTGGCACACAACGCCCATGTGTCAGAGCAGCACATCTCTAAATGCCACCCCTCATTAGCACAATGCACACAGTGAGAGAGGCTATCTGTGCAGCGATACACTTTCCAGTGAGCAGGATGAGATAGTGAGGCTGGTAAAGGATAACATGGCAGCACAGACATGGGCTGAGCTCATAGTGTGCCATGATATGATCTAGAAATCATGGGATTTCTATCGTCTTAAAACATCCTAAAACATCCTTATATATACATCTTTTTATAACTGTATCATTTATAAATCATTCTCTTTGGGGAGGATGGGCACTAGATTTGCTCTCCATGTTTGATTGGCATGAAACTCCCCAAGCACGTCGTCCTTGGTTTACTGTCACTGCTGTCACTGCGATTTGTGTGTGTGTGCCTCGCTGTGAATGCACGCAAGTACCCGTGCGCCTTCTGTAGTGAAGGGGTACCCATTTCTGAACACTCAATTAACACTCCTTTAATTAGCTAGCAGTACATTCTGAATTCTGATGAACTAATTTTCTTTGTGCCTGTGTGGAGGGCGTAGGTTCTAGTGAAGATGAGGTCCACTGGGTACAACACAGCAATGAAGAGGGAACTGGTTAAATTAGACTGTTTAAAAAAATCCATTAAATTTTGTGCACACCAAGTGAGAGGTCAAACTGTGTTGATCACAGGAGGGAAAAAGCAGGGCGAGAAAAATGAGTTGTGTTGGTGTAGAGGAGCTGGAGCAGGATAAAAGGAGGTGATAGGGAGTCAGTGACTATAAGAGCGTATAGCACCAAATCCAGAGAACCACGAGGCTGCTTTGCATTTTAATTAGAAGTTTAAATTAATGAGGAGAGCAAAAAGTCTAAGTGAAATGCCTGGAATCTGTGTTTATTAGTGTTTCAAGTGTAAGAATTATGAGCAGATAACAACACTTTTATCTCCGTACACAACACTGGTTTAAAGGCAGGAGAAGAGAGGACTTGTTTTGTTGAACTGAGTCGTCTGTCTGTGTGTTTGTGTGTGTGTGTGTGAATAATAATCTTTGACCAAACAAGACTATGATGGTAATACTAAAAAAAGTAACGACAACTACTGACATAAGCATAACAAATGAAGGAAAATAAAAAGTCTGTATTAGTGCAACTCCAAACACAGTGGGTGTTAATGTGGCATGGCATGAAACCATGTTTATGTTAGTCTGACTGAAACCAGACTTTAAACCAGACATGTCTGCTTTCAGTTGCCTAAAGAAGACAGTTATTGGCCGTTCTATTGAAGTCTGAGGACAGAAAGACAATAAATATATTTGGTTTTACTAAAATTGTTTAAGTATAGTATGTATAGCATGCTATGCCAACAGTTAACATATCAATCAGAAATGTTGACAGGATCAAATGAGGATCATCAGGCTCTATTTCAGTGGGTGTAAGAACTGATTAGTGAGAACTTGATTGACCAAAAGAGAAATCGTGAAAGCTGGCCATCTGCTGCCTGCTGCCCCCTGCTGGTAAATACTTCTTTTAAGGAGTTCAATTTTGACACACAGCCCATGATTTATAAACAGCTAGTATTTTTCCATAATTCTTGTCTTGTCTGTCTCTCAGGATTATGAGATCCTGGTAGAACTTCATGCACACAACATTTTTAAATGTCCTTCAGATATAGTAGTGTTTGACACAGCAACCTTTATCTATGTCATGTTTTAGTCATAGCCACTCTTGTGACCCAGTCAGACCACCAAACCTCTGTCAATTTGTAATTCAACTAATCCTATTAACATTTAATGGCCAATGCCGTTTTTTAAGTCTCTTGCAATGGAATTCCGCATTCTGAGAAAACTTTGACCGGTCACATGTGACGCAGCCTGGGGTGTGTAGTGAGGTTCCCTGGAGGAACCCATGACCTTTGGCTGTTGTTTAGCTCTTAGCTAGCTCCACCTCCTTCAGTCTCCTCTAAAAGGACTTGGCAGAGAGGAGGGGGCAAAGACAGCGCCACATCCTGAACAATACCTGCCTTATGCTAATGGAGGTGTCATCTGGCACAGTGTTGATTAGTCAGCGATTACAGCCAGGCCTCAATTGCCGTGACAACTGCTGCAAACACAATGGGCCCTGATAGAGCCAGCTGTTTGGTCCTCTGCAATTAACCCTGCATCCCACTCGTCTCCGGCAGAGCGCTGCCTCTAATTGACTATTGGGCTCACAAAGCAAGGGCTGTCGGCCAGACCCCCTGGACGTAGCCCCCGCCCCTCTGCCAAGGTAGAGATGATAATAATAGAGGCGTCATGTGGACTCAGCTGCCAGTCAATCAAAACCTCAGTGCCCCACAGGCGCTTCCTGAGGAGAAAGAGGGGGAGCAGAGTGGAGGAGGCACATGTGTGAGCCACTGATCAACAGGGTAGAGCAGCCTTGCAGGGGGCAGACATGTTGAATATGCCCTCAGTCAGAATACTAATCAATTCAAGAGCATGTGAGGGGAAAAGGGAACCCTGCTGCTTGCTTGATACCAGAAATGCCATTTTTAGGAACACTCATCTCCTTCTGTTCCTCTGATGGCTGATTTTCTGTACAACAACACAGCAAGGGAGGGCAAAAAAATCAAGGCAATTATTTGTCAGCCCTTCGCTATCTATAATTGCAAAGATAAAAATCAAACTGCACTGATTTCTCCGAGGATAGAGCTGTCTAAATCCACAGCTGCTTCTGTCATCACAATCATCAAACAAATGCATAATCTAACAGTGGAGGAGGAAATGTCTTCCTCACTCAACTTTTTTCTGCAGCATTTAAATTTATGAGTTGCCTGGCACTTCTTACAGCAACAGAAATCAACAAACTGAGAAACAAAATTATTACTATTTATCTTTTCCTCCACTTATGACCACTCTGAAAACAAATCATAAATGAGACTAAAAAGGTATGTTTTGTACTATATAAATAAAATATGTAGATATTTTCTAAAAAACAAACTATTTTTCAGTGTTTGTTGTTTCACAATTTCTTTTACGATTGCTCAGAATGAATCATCCAGTAGGTGCCAGTAGAGCAACTCAAAGAATACAGCACATTTTATTAACATTGGTGGGAGGGACGGGATCAGCCTAAAGCAAAATGTTTCAGTACACCAAACATCGGGATTTATTCCAAATAAAACAGGTATTCTGTGCTTGCTATAGTATTTTAATTATTATAATGTAAATATGATGTAAATGTAAATATGACACTCAGTCAAGTTAAGCAGGGTGGTGTCCGCAAGCATGTACTACAAACTTTGTGTTTTACAGTGTATACAATACATTCAGCAGTTACACCTCCACAATCTGTTCATTTATAGTGTTTTACAAGGAATAAAATGTCTTATATTTAGGAAATCTCCTTGATTATTCTTCCCAAGTATGGAGACACATAATTGGCACAAACCAACAAATTAATAAAGACATTTAACAGCTACAAAAAGAAGGTCATCAGCTGCCTCCAACAGCTGGAAAAGGACAAAGCAATCGACAGACCCCTGTACCATCGGCTATATCCAGGAGAAGCCATTCCCCATATTTATGGTCTCCTCAAAATCCACAAGGAAGGAGCTCCACTCAGACCCATCATCAGCAGCATCAACTCAGTCACTTACAACATCGCCAAACACCTGGCCTCCATCCTTTCACCATTGGTTGGGGACACACCTCACCACATAGTTAACTCACAGGACTTCACCAACAAGTTAAGGGGGTTAAAACTGGACCCAGATGAGACCATGGTCTCCTACGATGTCACATCACTTTTTACATGCATCCCCACCACAGAGGCAGTAGCAACAGTGAGGATGCGCTTACTTCAAGACCACCCCCTGCCGGTAAGAACCAAACTGACCATTGACCACATTTGTGCCCTTTTGGATTTCTGCCTCACCACCACTTCTAGTTCAACGAGTCTGGAGGATGGAGGAAGTGGAGAGCCGAGCTCTACACTCCTACGTGGGAACATCCCAGCCACTAGTTCCGATATGTGGACGACACTTGGGTCAAGATCAAGGTCCATGAGGTCGACAACTTCACAGAGCACATCAACGTGGTCGACAGGAACATCAAGTTCACCAGAGAAGATGTAAAAAACACGTCTTGTATTCCTGGACTGTGCTGTCCACATCTCAGAGGACAGACAACTCAACATAGAGGTGTACAGGAAACCAATCCACACCAACCAGTATCTCCGTTTTGACTCACACCACCCACTGGAGCACAAATTAGGAGTCATCAGAACCCTACCGTCATGGACAGACACCATTCCCACCACCAACAGAGGTAACATGGGAGAACAGGGACATATTGGGACAGCTCTCAAGACCTGTGGCTATCCCAGATGGGTGATTTTAAAAACAAACAACAAGAGGCCCACAAAGAGGGAGGACAACAGGAAAAACTTAGGAGGATCTTTAACCAACACCAGATCCTTGTACACTTTAAACTTGGTAACACCCTAAGACAACAAGCTGGACAATGTGGTTTATGCCGTTCATTGCAGTGAGGAGTGTACGGACCTGAGACTAAACAACCACTACACAGGCACATGGCCCAACACAGGAGGGCCAACTCCTCAGGACAGAACTCAACTGTTCACATACACCTCAAGGACAAAACACACTCCTTTGAGGACAACACTGTACACATTTTGGCCAGAGAAGACAGATGGTTTGAGAGAGGGGTAAAAGAAGCCATTTTTGTCAGCCTGGAAAAACCATCACTCAACAGAGGAGGTGGACTCAGACACAACCTATCACTCATAGGAACAATACCCAAAAGATTCTCCTCAGTTTCACACAACAAAGAGGCAGGTGACTGAAACCGTTCTGATGGGGACCACAACGACCCATCAGACTCTTAACGACTGTTTATACTTTCACAGTTGACCCCAAGGCCCCACTCAACAGGGTGGAGCTGAAGTAGCTTTATTCTTTGTCACACCCGAAGTATATAACTGCTGTACTCCCCACCACCAGTTAGAACTGAAGAAGCCTCTTGGATTAGAGGTGAAACGTCTTCTTTTAGAAAATTCACGTCCAGTTGCCTAACAGAACTTTTTAAAAAAAACATTAAAATTTATTAAAATGAACTTGGACAAAACAAGTTTCATTAATTTAAACACATTTTATCGCAGATTAGATTAGTGCACCAATAATTAGAATGCAATTGCAAATTGTGAGCCAAATTATTGGTTTCCTCCACACACAGACTGCAGTGTTATACGTCAATAAGACAGGGCCCTCAGAGAGACACGGCCTGTGTGTGTTTAATCTAGATGCCGTGAAACACAGATAAGGGCCATGGCCTCAAATGAAACAGTAGAATAGGATTGTTTTTCCACTGTGGGCACAGCGTTTGCTATTATTGTGACCATTTTACAGTCTCATGTTTGTGTTTAATGTGATTAGGGACAGAGTGTCCAATCCTGGCTGCTAATTTTGTTTCAATAATAAATGTTTCCTCCCAAGAAATGTGCAATATTATACCACCAGAGCACTGTCATGTTTACATTTTCTCGTTAAAATGTATCTCTTATGCCAGATGTTACGGGATCAGCCATGAAAATTAATTAGCTGCAACCTCCTGCTCCTTCCAGACAGACCTGGCTTTTATGGGCTGTGGGGGGAAATTACAGAGAATTGATTGATCCTAAAGGACTCCTCTGTGCACATGACCCAACAGACACAGAAATATATGCTGACAGACCCTGTAAACAATTCTCCCATTTAAACCCATAGATAAACCTGACAATAATAAACCACAAAGGCTTAAATATTATTATTCATTAGTCTGCACATCTACATGCAAAATACACATTTTTGAAAGTAAACCAAAGAGCGTGTGAATTGAGGAAGACATGTCTTAACCACAGTGCTTTGACTGTGTAATATTTTGAGTTTAATGAGTCATGACAGCTCATTTGACCCACAAACACTGAAAATAAAATGGATGAATTTTGCTCTGCACGCCTCATTTTATATTCATCCTTGTTATCCCCTCTTTTTTATTATTATTATTACCTGCTCTGTTTTTCTTATTTTCTATTCATTCCTCTCTCTCTCTCTCTCTCTCTGAGTAAGTGAGTTTCAGCTGGGCTGCTCGTCGGGCGAAATCACCTCAGGGCGAACACTTTATTATCTGTAGTCAAAGCGTCACCACAAATACCATTCTACACACACAAGTGTCACTTTCCATTTGTCTGCACTCTGGCTGCATTAGCAGAGCCGAGTCGGCCCACAGCCTCGTCTCAAACACACCCGACAGAGGAAAACTAACAGCGTGGGAAAGCACTTGTCTAGCATTGCTCACCTATTAACACAACTGCTACCCAAAGAGCAGATCTACTGACTCTCTATAGAATTGAAAACATCATTATCTCCTCTAACCTTTGTGAAGATAGCTTATTAAACTACCAAATGAAGATAAGTCTTGGTGGTGTATTTAGTGCAATTGCATTAGAGTATATTGAATAAAAAAAAGGAAAATACAGTATGGACATTCCTTTAATTCATATGAATGGTCTTGCCTCAAAGCCCACATTATTAGGTACAGCTCTTCACCTGCTAAGTTCAATCAGTTCAACATATAGATTGTAAGAATACGAGTCAAATTAGCTTTTGATTTTTTGGCATAGTAAGTCTTTGGTAGACAACCTGACTAAGGTAACTGACCAGCAAAAACCACATCAGCCAGTCTATCTCTTATTCTTCAAGACACGTAAGGCTTTCAAATAGGGACAAATGCACCAAACAATACTGAAACTGGGGCAATATGTTTACTTCATACTGCAGAGTTCACCCCATAAACTACAAGCAGCTTTATGTTTTTTTCAATTCCACTGACAGCCATCACCAACAATAGGGCATTTTAACATTAAAGTAGGTCCCACACAGATTTGTCTGCAGGATTTAAGTTGTGCCTATGTGTGCCGCATGGGCAATAAATAATCATTAATATACCATGCAATTACCCCGGATCAGACTCATGTCTAATTTGAACTCTTGTAACCTGTTCAAAAAACTTCATGAACATGCTAACTAAAAACTGTCACAAATGAGGCCCATGTTTGCTCGGTGCTGTGATAATCAAGCTGGAGGACTCTGTGAGTAAGTGTGGTCTGAGCCTCCAGGCTAATGAACCACCCCTCAGGCCACCATGTGCCACCCTCTGCATACGGCACACTTTTCAAAGCAAAGCAGCGAAAAATTCCCAGTTAGCACAAGCAGCAGGGCAGTTATGTGCAGTGACTGGCACACCAGCTTATATTGTCATGTAAGATTAGGCCTGTGCTCATGAGCCTGTGAACTCGTTCCTGTGGCATTAAAGTCCCACTCCCACCCCCCACTCTTCTACATTCATACCCATGCTTCTCCGTTGTCCTCTATTCTTTCCTAGAGCTTTGACTTGATGTAAAAACATTAACATTAGCATTTACATTAAGTCCTGTCACCTTACAAAACAGCCCCTGTGAGCCATGTTATAAGAATGTGCCTGACTGCAAACCAATCTGTATCAAGATTTAACATCACGTTAGGCTGGTTTTCTTTTTCAATACAAAATCAAAACAGGTCTGTTTTGCTCCAAAATGTAAGGTCATGCAGCGTTAGATCCAGTCAGCTCATCAAGACACAACTGGTGCCAGAATTGTTTTGTCTTTGTGAAGTCTGGAGATGACAAGTCTGATAGACAGGAACAAAGAAAAACTGTGAGATAAGTTAAGGAGAAACGTAAAAAAAAAAAAACAACAACAAAAAACTACTTTTTAAATCCTGACTTAAAAGATGCAGATTTTTTGCTTAAGAACATATGCTGTGTTGTGACATTGTTTTTATAGAAGGCTTTACATACAGCTAAAAGCTAGCAGCATTCACAATCATAAATAACTCAAATGGACACAGTAACTATACATAAACACTCTCTCTCTCCCGCACACACACACACACACACAGAGAGAGAGAGAGAGGGTTTGCACTCCCTGAGGTAGAGATTGTGTCCACACACAGAGATAAGAAAAGGAATCAGAGCAGAGTGGAGAGAAAAAAGGGAGAGAGAGTGGGGGAGATGAGAGGAGGCTGGAGGCGCCTGGGCAGGGCTGTCAGACCGGAGGAAGTGCTGGTGCACAGGCCTGCAGGTAAATGGAAGAAGAAAGGCGCCTGTAGGCTGCCTGAGGCAAGGCTGGGCCCTTCTGTTCTATCATTTAAGAGACAAGTTCTCCACTGATTCCCAATTAATATTTAACACTGCACAGACAACAAGGCACTCCAGCAGTACATATGACAATAAGAGGAGAGGAGGGGAGAGGAAGGAAGAAAAGAGAAGAGGAAAGGAGAGACGAGGATAGGAAAGGAGGAGAGGAGAGAAGAGGTGAGGAAAGGAGAGGAAAAAGGGGACAGAAGAAGGAAGAAGGTTGGAGGAAAAGAGAATCGTTGACAGAGAGGAAAAGAGGAAAGATCGGTAGGGGAGGATAGGACAGAGGTGAGGACAGTGTGGAAAAGAGAAGCATTTAGTTAAAGGGACATTTTAAAATAGAATTATGGATTAAATGTCAGGTTTTATGTCTGATTTAGCATAAGTTAGATGTTTTAATTGAAACCTCTCTCAGATGTTTGAATATTTTTCACATTTTATTCCTGAATTGTAAATGTCTCGAACTCTTCTAAGGATTGATATTATTAGTTACTTTGTTCATATCCCACCTGTAGACTTTCAGTAGACAGTTTTCTTTAACTTTATCATTTTAACAGTGGCAGCGAAAAGATACAGTAAGGAACCGTTGGCATGTCCTGGAGCGTCAGGCGTGGTCAATGGCAATTTGTTCAAAAGCCTTGTGGTTCAAAGAAAATTAAATTAAGTTTAAACTGTAGCAAAAGGACAGCAAAAAAAAAAACAAACAAACAAACAAAAAAAACTAAAAGTGCAAAACCAGCAAATAAAATGCACTCATTCTGTGACCTTAAATGACGATGCATGTGAAGACGCCCTTCTGATAATGAGTTTGAGCAGTAAATCACAGAAAATGTAGTTAAATGTCCCACATGAGCTATGATTTTGTCATTGTGCTGTGGTCAACCACCTCTGCCAAACCCTGGTTGCTATTAGAGCTGACTGAAAAAACACTTTTTTGGTACGAGTTCACAACTGGCTCAAACCAGAACCAAGCACTTTAATTGGTGGATCTTTGCTTGTTTATGTGTTTTTCACACCAGAAGTATTTTGGCACAATGGTGTTTTCACAAATAAAATGTATAAATTACAAAAATGTATACAGGCTGTCTACAAATAAAATGTCCAGGCTTATCGCGACAAAGGGAATTAGAGTACCAATGTTAGTCCAACAACAGTTGGACAGAGTTGGCAAAAGAATTGTTAGTACTTAAAAGTAGTCTTTTGTAAGTTAGGTAAATGCAGCACATTGACTTCTCTTTTACTTTAAAAAATAAATGTGTGATCAAATTATTTTGGTGTTATAGCAATTTTAGAAATCTACTTATTATGTATTGGGATTTAAATGTATGAAAAATCAGTGTATGAAGGAGAGACCATCAATCAATAATTTCCTTATTATTGGAAAACATAACATAATGAATTAATAATAATAAATATCATCTATCTCCAAACATACAAAGTCAGGCTCCCTGCCAATATCCCCGATTATCATGCTGGGAGCATGCACTCTCTAGTGAATGCCTCTCTCTGTCAGTCTGTAGCCAGCTCTGGCCCTCAGCACGCTGATGGCACAGGCTCTGTGACATTTCCTGTGGGACAGCCAGTGACCGCGGACACTCTCTGTCCTCTTGATCATCTCCACCGTCCCACCCCCACTCTTTGGCAGGCATTAACAGAGGGCGTTGATGGCTTGCACCTGGGATGCCCAAATGCCAGCTCAGGTGCTTTGGAATCAAGAACCTGTTTTTGAACCCAAGTCCTACTGTGACCAAACCTAAAGCATCGCCCCTGTTCCTTAAGCTCACCTCCTGAGGCAATAAGATTGCTTGGCTTCCTGTGTTCACACCAGAAGGCAGAGGGCAGAGCGAAGGCAAGCCTCTGTTGGACGCCACCGTCCGGAAATGATCCTCTATGTGCCAGTGCTGAGAGGCCAACGTGACATATTATGTTTGTGCTACTCACAAGGTGAGAACTGAACAGACTGAAATCACAATTCTGCCTCACTGGAGCTCTTGGATTTTGCAATGTTGCAGTGTGTTAACGCATTAATAATACATTTATTACACCTTTATACACCTATGAAAATCTAGTAATTTCCAAAATGAGATTGCATATGCTGATATCTTGGCAGAGAGAGCTGTCAATCAAATCTTACCATGAAGAATACACACAGTCTGCAGTTGATTCCCAGCTGCAGACTGTGGAATAATGACAATGTCTGTGGGTGCTCTGCAGAATTCCAAATGGAAAACAGAATGGATGTAGTACAGTCAGCGGGAAAAGGTCAAGTGCGTGCAGATTCTCTCTCCCTCTGTGTCTCCATTCGTATTCCCCCAGTTTCACTTTATGCTCACCCTGCCTCCACAGTATTGAAGCAATCTTTTTTTTGCAGCGATGGCTGCTCCAGAGCTACATTTAAATATTGACCCTTTTTATTCTGCTTCAATTTGATATGGAAAGGTAATTCTACAGTAATGTCTCACACGCTGCCGTAGACAAGAGTGGAGAATAGGTGGCCAGAGGTCATTACCTGAACATATTCCCTCTTGCTGCTGGTGCAGCTTAAAAAAGCATCTGGCAGCTAAAAGCAAAGCCAGCTAATGGCTGTGGCAGGTCTGTCTGCAGAGGCAAAACTACAATCCTCGGGTGAACCTCTGTGTCAGGTCCTGAGGCTGTGTGTGACATGGCCGGGTTGTCTCTGTCGATCAGGTCGGACGAGAGCAGAAACAGGACTGACACTGAATGAACCTGGGCTATTAGGCCCTATGGGAAGTTTTCTTCTACACCAGGCTGATTGGCACCCCAGGCTCCCTGGGTGGTGTCACTGAGGGTTAGGGCTGCAGGTGCACTCATGCATGTGTGTGTGTGCTACAGAACATATTTTGGGGACTAATTGTAAACTACACACCAGATGACTCCAGGCATTTAACTGCAGCCACAGAAGCTTTTTCCAAAGTTGATTTCACCACACTTGCATTAATCATTGTGAAAAAATTGTTTCTGTCTCAATAGGGTTTGGAAAGTCATTAAATGCAACCATAACTGTATAAAATCAGTGTGGGTGTGTGTATAATGGTTTCAGTCTGGCACTGTTTGGGCGACAGGCCTGAGGGAACACTTGTGATACGCCTAAGAGAGGATTAATCTTTAATTAATTAATTAATTAGTTGTGAACGTGTCGGTGTGGTTCACAGTGGTTCTGGAGTGAACAAAATTCCTAAATTTTAAAGTATACAGGAATATTCAATAAATAAATAAATACTAAATACTAATACAAACTAACAATCAAGAAAATTCACAATTTTAGAAAACAACCAAAGACTAATGGCATAGTTGGTGCAGACAGCATTAACATCTGCCCTGGTGTAGACCCAGAACAGAGAATATGATCTGCATGTCACTCAAGAAAGATTAAAAAAATAAAAATAAGGCAAAGACGGTGGCAAATGTTGGTAGAACGCTCGCCTCTACAGCAAGAAGATCACTGGCGCGCAATCATTCTGTATGGAGTTTGTATGTTCTCCCTGTGTGTATGTGGGTTCTCTCTGGGTACTCGACACTTAATTGACCACATGTACGAATGTGAGTGTGGATGGTTGTTTGTCTCTGTATGAGGCCCTGCCATGGACTGTTCTCCGCCCTCACCCATAGATAGCTAGAATTTGCTCTAGCGCCCTGCAAAAGGGAATAAGTGGTAGATAATGGATGATTAACGCAAACAAGAAACTACATTGATCACTGGGTAACTAGCTAACAGCTAACAAGTCAACCGAAACCACCGGAGCAACAGGATGAAAAGATAAATGTTGTTTTCTATCATAGGGAAGTGAAGTGGACTCGTAGATAAATCGATTCTCTTCCCAAGTCTATCCACCGGTACAAGGACAGCAGTCCAATTAGTTCAACTCAACTGTGCATTTAAATAGACTGAGATAGTAAAATAAATTGGTTGATGTTTCTCTCTACCCCTACAAGAACAGGCAGTGGCCTTGGTCAGTGCCATCCACTCAACCCTCTCCCTCAGCAGGGCATTTCTCAACTGTCTGGGTGGGTGCCCTCGCTTTGTTGACCAACACGGTGAGAGGCCCTGAATTCACTACAGTTTCTGTCTTTTATGTCTCCATCTAGGGCAGTGGCCGAGAGACGTGAAGCCGAGGACGGAGGCAGGGGGTTGTGAAAAGCTACAAATGTCAGCCATAAGGAGGATTTAATTAAAAATGACATGGGTTGGCGCTGCAGGTACATATGCTCAGAATTTTCAGCACAGTAAAAGCAAGTGCCTGTGATTTATAATTCAAGTAATGCTCTGCTCTCTTTTTAATTCTACAGCCAAAGAAAAAAAATATCAAAAGGCCGTCCCTGTGAGGCTAATCCTATATGATATTTTTAAGAGCAGGCGGTCAATGGCTTCTCCATCTCCCTTTCTGCTCCTCTCTCTTTACACTTGTCTATGTCTCTCCATCTCCCTCCCTCCCCTGCACTGCACTCCTTAGCTCTACGATACCTCACTCCACCCCCTTGAGCCTAAGCACAGAGCGGGCTGTGATAATGGAAACATCCCGCTCTCCGCCTCCCGTTTCTCCAGCTAAGCTCTGCGTGCTTGGGAGAAATTGATTGTCTGGCGAGCCAATCTCAACGCATCCAGCTGATGGTAGAGCCAGTTAAGTCCTTTTTTATTGAGGGTATGAGGGATTTTTAATGGGAGTCGCATCACTGAACTGTGCAAAAAAAGGCCCTTGCCCTTTTATGTGAACTGCCACCACAGTCCTCACAAAGGCACACACACACACACACACACACACACACACACACAGACACTCTTGAGAAAAGGACAACACAATGCAAATGACAGCCTCACTCCGAGTTATTCCATGCACTGTGCTGTCACCTGCTCTGTCTCTGTGAGTCAAATATTGTGGTATTCATGTTCCTGTTTCCAGACCAGGTCACCTTACCCACCCCCGATTCCATGTGAGCACAAACTCGGCAAATCATTCAAGGAGACAGACCGCATCACTGGCTGTAGTCCTGCACCGCTTCTGGATCCGGGTGAACAATTGCACTATAGAAGCCAAGAAGTTCCATAGTGGTAGAAATTCAACACTTGCACATCCCCACTCAGGTTCCAGAGAGAGAAATGAGGTTATTATGTTCAAACATCCTCATTACGAACCAAGAGACGGTCTCTGTGGTAGTCTTACAATCAAAGGTTTAACAGGTGGAGAAGGGGAGTCACGTTGAGAGGGTTAGTAGGATGTAGGGCGAAGGGAAATACTAGAGACTGTCCTTTTTATCTATTGATTGGAGTCCCAACTGCCACTGGCTACTTCATGGAAGTGGGCTAATTCTGTGAAATTGGAAGAAGGGAATCGATTAGAGAGTGTTGAGGGTCTCCCAACATTTCTTTCCACTGCCCCTGATCTTCACCTTTCTCTAATTCTATTTTGCAGATTTTTTCTTTGTCCTCCAATACACTTTGCCTCTCAAAGAATCCTAATTAGTGAGTCCAACTCCACTCCTGAACAACTCCACTCAGCTGAAGTGCTGCCCCTTTACAGCTGCACCTGGAGCTCTGTTTATCTCATTGCCTTTCTGTCTGTTACACAAACAACCATAGACGGCATATGAAACACACATACAGGTCACTGGCGGAAACAAGTCTTGATCTGAGAAAGGAGGTAGCAGCCAGTCACCCTGCTGCTCCTGACTCTTGTCGCCTTAATAAGAGGCAACTCGAGTGTGATCTTGATCTGAGAAGTAACTAATTAGCCAGCCAGCAGCTGAGAGAAGGGAGACAGAACACTTGGATTGTTTCATTCCTCCATCTAGAGTCTCTTAAATGCCTGTTTCCATGTGACAATAAGAAAGTGGCTTATTTTAAATTCGTCCCCTTGTTTTCAGTCCACCAGGAATTTTAATTAATTTGAGGAACATTCAAGGTCTTAAGTCAAAACTAAAACATTAGGATTCAAAGACCTGTAATTGTCATTTCCAAAAACCACTGTAGACAGCCTTTACACTCCACTTTTATGACTGCTGCCACTCACTTTTATCCCAAGACCTTTAGGACTAGTTCTTCTAGGTCTCTGGATTTTTCAGCAATGGCGCTTCGCTGTCCCTTTACACTATTTTGTGAATGGACAGTGGGTGGGAGCAAACAGAGCAGCTGTCATGCTTTACAGGCGGCTGTCACAGCCAGGGCCAGAGACTGTAAATGTTTACAGACCCTAAGGGTCACCCGGGGCCAGTGAGACACGTTAAACACCGTCTGCTGAGCCCTGTTGTCATGACTGCACAATCAGCACAGCTAAACAGCCCTCCTCTCAATAAGTAGCCAAACAATCCAAGGTCTAAGTGCAGTGCGAATTAAACTGTTTAGAATTCCTTTAAGCAGCGAGGGAACACAGTAACACACAGAAATGGGAAAGTTAATTTTCCTTCACTTATTCACGAGAGGATTAAATACCCATTCACATTATTAACTGCCACCCGTGGAATAAACATGACCAGGAAATACAAGTCTCTGACATTTATACAATCTAAGCAAGTTCAGCCTTTTTTGGATGTGTCACGTTGTGAACTTACATTTCCGTCTGAGGGCTTGTGGTGGCTCCAGGGTCTTGGTGACACACACTGGGTGCTGGGGTGGAGGGTTTTGCCTCCTTTGCAGACAGGCGAGCATGGCGAGGTGGGCACAGTACGAAAGCCGGTGGACTTCTGAGGCCAACCTAGATCAGAGAAAGAGCGAAGAGGCACATTTTAGGTGAGCATGGAAGAAAGATTTAAGGTCGGGCTCCATGGCTGTGTCCGATCAGAACAAGGACTGGCTCTGGGCTCGATGGGCTAGGATTCTCACCCAGGGTATAATTGGGAAAGCATGCCTACAGCTGCCTGCCTCTCAGCGATGTGTGTTGAATGGTAAACACACACCTGCACTGGGGCAGCACAGTTAACACAGGCCCAGAGCACAGTCCAGGCCAGTCACTCTGCAGTTCCACAAAGCACAAGCACACAGCCATTCAAGCACATCTCCTGTCTATGAATCCCAGCCCAAAACAAACACACAGACATGCAGAAAAAGTAGAAACACCCGGCCACATTCCTTCCAGGGAATGTGCTCGGGTGAGAGTGTGTGGTGATTGATGGCATTATCTATGGACAGCAGAAAAAAATATGGTAATGCTGAGAAAACAGCAGTCTGTCTACTCCAACTTAACATGCAACTGCTCTGGGGTACTGTCAGGAAGGGCCTGGGGGACTGAGCGCTGTCTGGTTCTATGTGTAGCAGTGTGTTAAACTGTATGGTTGTGTGGCTGTTTGTGTGTGTGTGAGGGACCAAATGCAATGGGTTGGGAAGGGGAGACTGCCAACCGTACATCAGGACTAGTGACGGCACTAATCAATCTCCCTCTAGGCCATAAATCTCCAGCACTACACACTTCACTCCCGGTTTCCCACCTTCACTTTGAAGAGGGAGGAGGCAGTTGCTACTTGTTTCCTCTCTCTTTCTCTATGAGTTCACATATACAGTATATATATGTATGTATATATATCTATATATATATATAGATAGATATATAGATAGATAGATATATATATAGATAGATATATAGATAGATATATATATAGATAGATATACATATAGATAGATAGATAGATAGATTTATCTATATATATATCTATCTATATATCTATCTATATATCTATCTATATATATATATATATAGATAGATAGATATATATATATATAGATAGATATATATATAGATAGAGAGATAGATAGATAGATAGATATATAGATAGATATATATATAGATAAATCTATCTATCTATCTCTCTATCTATATATATATATAGATAAATCTATCTATCTATCTATCTATATGTATATCTATCTATATATATATATAGATAGATATATAGATAGATAGATAGATTTATCTATATATATATATAGATAGATATACATATAGATAGATAGATAGATTTATCTATATACATATACACCACCCCAATTGGAAAGCATGGAAGGTATCATTCATCAGCTACATACCAATGTCACACAGCAGAATGATGACAGATTACCAAGTCTTCCAGTCTGGATTATGTGCTAAATGAGAAAAGCTAAAACAAACTGTTGACCAGAAAGTTTTCCTATACAATACAGATCAAGATCCATTCCCTTATAGCTCACTTACGTCTGGCTGCTTGTTGTCCTGGAACATGTGCAACGACTGTGATGACTGTACAGTTAATCACTACAGATGTACATTCACTACTACGATACACGTACCACAACAAAGCTTAATCTCTTGTCCTAAATGCATTGATATAAAAGGAGCATCCTTTCCCACCATGTTAACACAAAGAACCGCAGCAAATATTTCATCCATGCTGCCAGCACCGGCGTCTGCTGCCATGACGGCTTGAAGATTATTGAAAAATGATTTTTCATGTGCTTGTCACGGACTTGTCCCCGTTATTTATTTTCTCAGTGAATCACTAAATGAACATCTAGCCACCTGCCATCATGTCCATTTTGTATATTTTTTTATATAGTTTATAGATGAACATTTTAACACCAAAGAAAGTTATGACAATAATTACAACATGAACAATTGGTATTTCATGAAGCGCCAGGTTTTGTTTATACTCATAAAAAACACATATGTATAAACTTTGAACTGATGAACTTATGTTCACATCTTATCTTATTCTGTAGGATAAGAAACAAAGCCTTTTATTATTATTTATTTATTATTTTATTATTTAAAATATTATACTGTACCTCTACTGTATACATAAAGCATACATTTATTCCTGTATGTTTAATGACTGCTGTGACTGGGGAGTGTCCAGTATATCAAGAAATTGCCACTGCTGAACACTGCTGTTTTTACATTATGCAGTTTCATTTTATTAACTTCAAGGAAATTCTGTTTTTAAATTCTGTACATGAAATCTTTATTTGAAAGTACAAATGTGTTTTTTCTTTCACTGAGTCAAGCCAAATTAAAAGTATGGACTACGAAATAAAGGGAGCATGACAAACCATCTTGCTGCCTATAATTAAGGTTGATTGATTTTCCTGGTTAAAGAGCAGAAGCAGCTGTTGTTGAAAGATGCATCATTACTGCTAACAATCTATTCTCTACACATAAAAAACAACTTTGTTAGAGCATATTTCACATGAGATTAACTGTGACCTCAAACCTGGAGGCTTGTTTAACATTCACATCCTATTGCGTATTTTTAACCTCTGTCTGAAGCACAAAACAATAAATCAATCAATGTAGGAAATAATCTTTCTATAGACTTTTATGTTAATTCTCTCTCAGATTTTGAGTTTAAAACAAACACAAAATACATTCCCTGCAACTGAAAATTCAAAACTTCTGTGGTGCTCTGGATGTAGACTTGGTTCACACTGCGTTATACAAAGACATGTCGCAGATCTCTCTCTCTCTCTCTCGCCAGGTGCTGGAGCAGAAAGAGTCGCTTGCAGTGCCATTTCCTCTCACACGCAGGCAGGCCTGGCCCAAACACACTGGCACTTTGAGCTCATTACTGCCTATTCACATAATCCTTTCTCTATGACCTCTCTGTGAGGATACTAATTTCACAACACAAGTCCATCCTCACAGCCCATTTGTAAAAAGATAGTGGTTAGAAGAGAGGAAAAAGGACACACATGGTACAGATTGAGACTAATGGACAGCCAGTAGTGGGGCATATCTCTGCAGTTTTCCCCCTCTCTGAAATGAAAGACAGTCACGTAACTACCCTCCATTTTTCTACCTTTGCTGCCCGCCAAATGTATTCTGGCATTATACTTTGCCAAGGGAGACCTGCTTTTTTCAATTCAATTTTAAGGAGTAATTTTCTCCTATTATTGCTTTTAAGAGCAAAGCAGAAAGAGCAAGTCTCTTTTGCCATGTTCCCCTTTCTCACTCATCTCCTCCAATTAGGTTATTGTTCTACTAGTAGATGTCTCTCAATGGCAGGAAGTTATGTCCAAACCAAAAAAACCAGTGTCCCATAATCTGGCTGTCTTAAAACAACCAGCAATGCCCAGGTCAGATCCTGTCATGGTTCTGCAGAAAACAGGCGAGGACACATTCACCGGTCTACACAGAAACGATTGAAAAACCGACCCTTTCACTCACTCATCAAATCCACTCACTGGTCTCCTCATACACCACTGTGAGGATATCTCACAAAAGCCTGGATGACTATCGGCTCTTTCTGCTAATACTGCTGCAGGGTTTGCAGTGGGGGTTGGAAGATCAGTCCCAAGAGATGAGGGAATAAGTCAGTATCAAGAGGCAGTGGGTTTGGCACTGGGCTATTTCTTAGTTAAAGGGTTCTTTAAACTCCAGAGAAGATGGTTCCCTGGGCTCAAAGCTGTCTGCTCAGATAAGCATTCAGGCCAGTGCATATTATAACAGAGAGCTGTGAGTGTGTGTGTGTGTGTGTGTGTGTGTGTGTATTTAAAGTCATACATACATGTTTAAAGTGGCTAATGCTTAGATGGAACAATTTAGAACAGTGAATATCAAAATGAATCATCAACAGTGAAATTCCAAATAATTTCATCAATCTGAACACTCCAGCTAGTTTCAGGGATTTACATTTAAATGTATTTCTGCAGAGAAAATACAGAACAAATTGTTGATGATGAAGAAAAAAAAATATTTAGTATTTTTTTTATTATTCTCTCCCAATTATTTAAGGCCTCTTAGCCAGCTTGTCAAAGAATTTTTTTTTGTTTAATTTAAGTTTTCTTATTTTTTTTATGTTGTTTTCCACTTCTCAACAACCAGACTATATTGGTCCATGGTACAAAGTAGTTCAGGGGTGTCAAACTCATTTTCACTGGGGGCCACATCAGCAATACAGTTCCACTTGAAGGGCCGGTTGTAAATGGAAGACTGTATAGATCAGGGGTCACAAGCGCCCGGACCGCAGACCAGTACCTGTCCATTGGTCATTTGGTACCGGGCTGCAGTGGGACATAGTTAAAAAATGTGCTTAATTTTTACTAATTTACTTCATTCAAAGAAAGTTCAGTCATATCCATTTACTTTCTTTGTTTAAAGATAATCAATTAAAGAAAGATGTAATAAGATGTCATAAAAAACTTTCTCAGGTTAAGCTCCCGTGGGCCACACAAAACGGCTTGGCGGGCTGCATTTGGCCCCTGGGCCTTGAGTTTGACACGTATGAAGTAGTTTTAAAAATCTAGGTTAGGCAAATACAGACATTATCACGGCTCAAAAACATGTCATGAGACCAGTAACTTAGACCTGTTGTAGAGTTAAAATAACCCAAGATAAGCTTTTGTGACTTTTACTTTGAAAAAAAAAAAAAATCTTAGCTTCTGGGTGCTCATTCTACCAAGCTGAATTTGACACAATGGCTACTAACAATGGCAACAGACACCACAATAGTTGCTGCTTATGCATGTTGCTTCACTCTGTGTTTGCCTGTGAATGAGGTCATGTGACAAAAAGGCATCAGCAAAACCTTACAGTGAAAACTGAGTCATAATTTCCAAAGGTCACAGTTTGACTCATCTCTACTTCCGAGACTGATCTCTGGAGTTTTATGATAACAAGTGAACCAGGACTGAGAGTTCTTTTAGAAAAATAAAAGTTTTAAAACTGTTAGCATAAACAACAAGGTTAGTCCTATAACGTAGGGTTAAAAAAAGAGTAGTGTGGATGTAACCTTACTTTCCCCTGTTGAATGCAGAACCAGGCCTGGTCCAGGAGTCTGGCAGACTGCCTCTACAATGAGCACGGGTGGGGCTACAGTTTAATTGAATGGTGAACCCGCTGTCTCACTGTGGGACACCCCATGCAGTGCTTTTAACAAGCAGCTGTGTCGCCCCCTCTTAATAACCCCAAACAAGTTAATCCAATCGACACACTCAAACCCTTTCTTTCTTTTTAACAAGGCGCTGCCTCTACCCTCTTAATCCCCAGCTCCCCCTTCTCCGTCATCATACCGTCACATGAATGCAGGGAGAGAGAAAAAAGCTCCATTAGCAGGGGTGGGCAGAATAAACCCCTTCGGCTCCACCACTTTCCACACATCCACACTAAGTAATTTGCCCGTACTGTATATTGGAGAAACACAAACCCTGATGCTCACATGTGACGAGATGCACAATAAGGATGTTATGTTTGCTGTCGCTAATGCACACAGACAAAACGGCCCACAAACAAAAATTCTGAGGGGACGTTTGCCGACAGGCACGCACTCAGGGACATAAAAAGGCATTGTTAACACACCCTCCCAGCTCCACAAACAAGAGCCACTGATTCCCTAACAATACGAGCCCCTCGATGTACTCACCCACCAGCTCTGTACTACCTCACAGCAGCACATAAATAACCTGCACAACAAAAGGCCATTGTGTGTAAAAGCCTACAGTTTAGGGCATTATTGCCACGATATACAGTGTAGAAATAACATTGGCAGCTGAGTCTTATATATGTGACATGGCGCGCTGCTGTTATCAGGGGCTTTACTGCCTGGTACAGCGCATGGCGTAGTATTTATAGGAGGTTTCTGAGCAGATGAAAGGCATCTTGGCAAAAACACTCAGCTGTTAGCTTTTCATATTCCAGTCAGCTTCAATACTCTCACCCAGGGGATGAAGGGTGAGGAATGTCTGGCCGCCCGAAAGCAGCCATTCGTCTGTCATCTCAAATCAAAACATGCCTGCCTAGACTAATGTCAACGCTGTAACACCAATGAGGACTAATTGACTTCACAGCCAACTGCTGCATCTTTGAGCTGGGTTAGGTTTCATCAATAGCTGCTCAGGAAGCGTTACATCTATGTGGCTCTCGCACCAGACCCTCAGAATTCACACAGAGAGCAGAGCATTGCAATATTTATAAGTGTTTTTACAAGTCAGTTCTAAGTTTGCATGTTATATAAATGCAGCTGGTGTGTGTAAAACAAACTCTGGACTGAGGAATGTTGTTAGAAGATAAATCACCTTATTGTCATTGTACATACACACACATTTAACCCTGTTTAATATTATTTCCACACTTTACTGCTTTGTAATTCTGTTTCCTTTTTTTGGCAAGAATATTATTTTTGGGAATAAAAGTGGTTCAAATAAAGTTCAGTTTTGCCTGGGGAGCAAGAGAGGAGCAAATCCAAGGAGAAATTCACCCATTATTAATTTTGTTAATAACAACATGGTCATTGCTCATTTTACACGTTCAAGCCAAAGTTGAAATAATTGTGAAACCTTAAAGTGTTTAGTTTGTTGACCTGTTGCTGTCAGTTTTTCAAACCCTGTATCCCATGTATGTGGAAGTATATCCATCCATCCATCTTCGTCCGCTTATCTGTTACCGGGTCCACGACCACCACCCAAATCACATTGTACCGTACCAACCCCCCTGAACCTTCCTGCAGGTGGTGAGTCCACTGGAAGGTACCAACCGCCCTAACTGGGATTCAAACTTGCCCAGGAGGTGAACCCTGGGGTTCCACACCAATGACAGAGACATTGACTCTGGGCCAAAGTGCCACATGTGGAAGTATATTGCCCAGTTAAAATAGGGACAACTCTATTATTGTTTTGATCAAAATAAATCACTTGGCTTTCCAATCTATTTACAGTCCAACAACATAAAATCCAAACTGTTTATTTTAAGTATAATTTGCATTATTACATTTATTAGTTTGTTCGAACAGCCAAAATATTTCAGGGCCAAATCATGAATACTGTTAGTTCTGAATTGGAGAGACAATTTGATGTCTTTGTGTTTATCCAATTAGAGCAAATAATATTTAATTACAGCTGTAGCAAATATAATGACCACGTTTAACTGAAAAAATATATTTAAGAATAACGATTTTGTTTTAAAGGTAAGAACAGAATGTTGAACAGGATTAGAGAAAACTCATTACAAAGGTCCTGACAGGGAAAAAACACAACAACAAAAAAACAAAACAAAACGTTACACTCCTTATATCCACATAACAATCTGTGTGGTGCCTAATCACAAGCTTGAAACACAACTTTTGTTTGTGTTTGTGTGCGACACACTCCTTCCATTTTAATCTGTTCATTTCCAGCACAGTACATCCAAGGTGCTCTTGCAACATGACTTAGTATTTGTGCTCCGGCTGATGCCAGCCAGCGACTTTGAGCAATGAGAGCATGGCTCAAGATTGTCAGACAAACCACAGGGGAAACACATCCCCTTCTCCTCTTATTGCTGCAGCCTTTGTTATATTGTTGTGCACTGTAGCAGCGCGGCTTGTTTTCTAATACCACTTTTGCAGAGGAACTCGGAGGATGCCGTGACAGATGTGAAAGGCAGCGCTGGAGTTCGTAGCAGAGGCTGATCCCAGAAAATCAGCTGCATTAAAAACTTCATTTCACTTTCAACATAAAGAAATTAAACCGATTCTTGGTAATATTTTGGCGCCAGCTGCTACCTCGCCATGAGGGACGTACGACAACACACAACCTTCAGCTAAACGTGAAAAATGAGCTGCGCTTTCAGGGGTTCCATGCTGGGATTTGTATTTTTTCCCTCAGTAAACCTTATTACATGCCGTTTGTAAAAGCACTGTTGATATTGGAGATTTTTTTTCTCCTTCCCAATGTGACACAATCCCTTATTGTCCTCGACAGGTCCATTCACAGCTAAACACCGCAACAATACATAGAGGACTCCCTTTTCCTCTGCCCATTATGAGGTGGCTCTTTTGAATATTCAAACAGTGTTCATTGTCTTTCTGTCCTGTGTTCATTGTTTGTTGTGCTGTCATTTCTCCGCTTGTCTCCTGAACATCAAAGAAAGGCTTATGTCAATTTATGATGAAATGGAGTGAGCAGGCGAGAGAGGGGAGCCGAGAAAAACCTCTATGCTTAATGGCCATGCCTCAAATTGTATGCTTATTAATGGCTGTTCAATAAATCAATGGAATATAATTACATTCAAACAATGTGATTTCTTCTCTCCCAAAGCCTGCCTCCACTCGCAGCTCTCTGCAGGACCTAAGGTGACCCCAATTTCCAAGGTCAAGAGGACGACTTCGCCAACGTTCACCAAAGAGTCTTGCAGATCCAATAGTCAACCATGCATAACGTCAGTGCTTTGTGAAGCCCACAAGGCAATAAAATAGTGCAGCGCTGAAATGTTGACACTAATCTCATTTGATATATGTGAAGTGTGACAAAGCCGTTTTTGCTCAGCTGGATATTAAGAACTATAAAGAAGAAAGATGACAACACGGCTCATAACTAAGATAGCTTTTTTTTCTTTGCATATTTTCTTCGCGTTGCAGTTTCTATCACCAAGGCTCAGCTCTCTTTCCTTTTCCGACATAATGTGTGCTATCCAGCTGTTGCCATCCTGCTGCCTCTTGAAGCTGGCCCCCGACCATGCCAGCACTGAAAATCCAGTTGGACTGAGTGGGAGGTGAGCCTGCGGTTGGTAATCACCTGCTGGCTAAAGAAGCAGATGGCACAAACATCAGCAAGATGTTTGTGGAGCAATGAATCCAAGAAATCTCTCTGACAAGGCTGACAGACAAAACACAGAAACTTCAGGAACCTGCAGTGACCCCCGGGGATTACCACATGCTGAATTGCTGCAAAAGCCTGGCTACCAGTGAGCAAGCGCAGTAACTGAAGTGGAAAGAGTTAATGCATTGATCTCCTGTGCTCGCAGGCACGGTCTTGGTGTCATTCAGCGGTTGCTGAATGAAAAAAAGTGGGCAGGAGGTAATGATTTTAAAAGAGCTGAAGCTTCTAGTGACAAAAGCATCCCGATAAGGGCCCCTGTTATCAGCAAGGTTTTCCAGCCATGGAGAGAATTGAGGCGTGAGGTCATCGTGGAGATAACAGCTTATGTTCGGCCTGATTATCTCCTTTTCCTCCCGAGAATTTTTGATACCTTTCATTGCTCCGGTAATTTATTTAGCAGAACAAAGCCTCCCTTTTCTGTTTCATGTTTCAGGACTGAACTTCAAGGAGAACACAGCTGGCGAACACCTGTGAAAGATTTATTCTGAATCTGCCATGACTTTAAATCTTCTGACACACCAGAAACACTTCAGGTTTCCACCAGGATTAATGCCAGATACATGCTGATTTATATATAGGCTTTTAGCGGTGTGAGCAAATGTGCAACTGTCACTAAGATGAGGTGCTAAGTCTGTTAGCTTCCCTCCCTGAGCACCAGATGAAGGAAGTTGGACAAAGTCATTTAGTTTATTGATGTTGCCATCAGAGATTATTTTATATTAGTGGAGGCTCCAGACACTTCAAACATATCAGCGTAAAAATGCCCCGGAGACATCGCTCTTCCTGAAGACTCCCAGCAGATGTGCTCCTTCTGCTCCGTGTGTTTTAGCTCCATGCCTTGGTTTGTCCTTCACAAGAGACAGGTACTACTGCCAAGACCCAGTAATTAGTGCAGATGGAGACTGTAATGCTCTCTTCCCCTCCCTGCAGAAATGCCAAGAGAGGCAATCTATAAATTTCTGCATATTAATGCAATTTAAAACCACTCCAGACACCTTGCTGAAGGTGATAAAAGGGTGAGAGGCACACAGCTGCTGATATGTCGCTGACATCGACCCTGTCTCAGCAAGTTACTCCCTCTGACACCTGAACTCGCCAAAATAACTGGATAATCTATCTCTTTTCCCAGAAAACGCACTCCAAATCCTCACCTCAGGAGTTCCAACCGGGTCTTCATCAATAATTAAATGGTAATCTAAAAACCAATTTTAGTTGGGTCATCTTTCTGCACCATTGTCTCTGTTTCTCTTCTCCTTCCATCTATTTTTTCCTCTTTTAGTAAGATCTAGTTAGAGATTCCATTAGCATGGGAAAACAGGCTGGTAATTGTCTTCCCCCTGCTGAGTGATCCCTGGATAAGGGACTAGACCGAGAAAAAGCCCTGTTTCAACTCTGAGCACAGATGCTGCCCACAGCCTCCCACTCCAGATTAGATTAGACTGCAGAAGGGAGAAACCAGTTGACTGGTAACTTCAAGCCACTTTGGGCACAAAGTGTGGACACCAAGAGAGTTTAAAGTTTAAACCAATAACCGTTTGTTCCGGTTTAAGCCCCAGCTGTGACGCACCCTACATTTAAAGAATGGTTAAAAAAAGTAGATTACCGTTTTCATATTTATCCCTTTCACACAGTCTTAGGAAAACGGAAACAGCAGTGACAGTTTTATGGGAAACTGTTTTGAGAACCAGACAAAAAGTTAAAACAGTTGACACAAAAAATGTATAAAGTATTTTAAAGAGACAACATGATGAGATGGAATTGTTTAACATATGTCTGACTCTCAGGAAAGGGACTATGTCCTTCTCTCCTTTTTCTCTTGAACTCTTTC